>NC_042615.1:30091447-30402394 GCF_901001135.1 Rhinatrema bivittatum | reverse complement strand
CAGTGTTGTGCTATTTTTATACTTTTTGAACAGTAAAGATTTATTTGGACACTAACACAGTGACTCTATTGACATTTTTGGTACTTCCACCATATACAAGGAGTGTTATAAGCCCTAAAAAGTGCTACATAGTCGGCTTAGGGGGTCATTTTCTAAGCCTATCGCACACGATAGCTTGCCGGGGGTGGAGTCGGGGAGGAGTCAGGGTGGCGAGGAGGTGGACGTGGCGTTATCTTTACTGGTGGCAGTAAGGTAAGCACAGTTATCGCTGCCAGTAGCGCGCCTAATAGCGCCACCTTTCACGGTGGTGCTATTGGGTGCAAAGCCGGCAGCGATTACACCGCGGTGGTGTGATCGCTGCCGGCATTCGCAGGCCGGCCCGCCCCCCCACCCCCCGTTAATGCTGGGATTCAACATTCTCCGCAAGAATGGAAAATCCAGCCCTAAGTTGGATAAATAGAGTTGTAACACTTATCTGGCTATCTTTCTTGGATAGATAAGTAGAGCTTTTTGAGACTTATTTAGCTAAGCGGCAGCAAAACTGCCACTTACCCGGATAAGTTGAAATTTATCCAGACATGTGGTGCAAATCTACACATGTATTTGTGCTTTTCATTTTAATCATTTATGCATGGAGATATACACACATATTTTCCTTAGCACTTATCAGCTTTTACATATATAAGTCCTCAAATTTTGTAACAAGCGTGCATGAAGGGAATGACCAGTTTTACCAATGAGTCCACTATTTAGCTCAGTCTTTCTCTAGTCCTCAAGACCCTTTTGGTTATTCAGTCTGAACTTTCTCCACTTTACTCAGATCCATAACTCAGTCAGTATTTGGCAATGAGAATTTTTATTCCCGTTTAACCCAGGTAATGACCAAGTTTAAATATACGCAAGAAAGAGACGTACATGCGTCACTTTGGCAGGTTGTAAAATACCAATTTACACACTCACAAATGTTGGTCCCACCCAGGAATGACCCTTTTTTAAACCATGAAGTTTTGCTCGCAAGCCACTTGCATAATGCTATTTTAGACACGTATATCCTAATTTTGCACACATAACCTTTTGAAAATTTATCTTCAAGGGTATATGTACTTTTTACCTGCTATATTACTTCTTCTCAGCACATTAAATATATTTGAGTAAAATCCATTCCAATCTGAAACAGTAATTGTAAACCGTTATGATGGCGAAATCGTTACGATAAAATTGTAAACCGTTATGATGGCGAAACCAAATAATGGTATATAAAACTCAATAAATAAATACATAAATACATAAATAATAATCAATATTAGATTGTTAACTTTGAATGTTTTGATTAATCAATAGTATTACAATAGATACCATTATCCTAAATAAGAACCTGTTAATACAATATTTTACATAATAATTAAATGCAATTTATGTAAACTGTTGTGATCTTCTATTGGAAAGATGGTAAAAAAAAAAACCCATAAATAAATAAATAAATACAATATTTCTGTGACTAGCCAGATAGGGTTATCCACCATGTGAATGTTTGAAAATATTAATATATGCACGCTGTTAGCTTTCCTATCATAACTCCCCAAGAGTATTTCTATTTAACCTAACTATAGGTATACAGAATATGAAAACCTATACATGATTTTAGCTATTGTGAATCCAACTCTCAGCCGGGCCAATCTACCTGGATAAATACCTTTGAAATTGTTCTTCTACCATCCATCAGTTTTAATAGGAAGCATTGATGAAATGTGTTGGCACCTTTGAGAATAATCATTTTGGCACCTATATGGAGATACTATATATAGTTTCATCTCAACATTAAGAACACATCTGCTTTTAAAAAAGAAAACTGGAATTCTTACACCCATATCCTAAGGCTGAGCTTAATGTACCGAGCAAAGGTTCAGAAAATCTTAGCAAGGGCACAGTTATTATCAATATTCCACATAAAAGAAAATGTAGTGGGAGCTTAATATCTCAATACTGATTAAGCAGCTCCTGTACATGGATAGGGCCAGAGAACAAAAAGAAGAAATGAGAATAGGTAGCAGATTGCAGATGGAAAAAAAAATGTTATGTTTGTCTCAAGCAATTTGTTTAGAAAATATATGTATATATATCGAAAATGTCAGGGAAGGTGTCTGACAAAAGAAAGGGATGCAATGTGTGAACTGCATATGAGGCAACTGCAATTCTAATAGAAGTTTCATCAACTCTTAATATATGTTATACCAGGGGTGTTGTGCCCGTCGGTCGCAGACGTCGGTGACCTCTCATGCTCACCTCTTTTTTCGCTGCACCATCTATTCTCGGAAGAATGGCGGTCTCCGCCAGTCACCGCCGACCTCCCTGGTGTTCTCGGGATGGCGTGGGCACTGCCGACCTCCATCTTGCATCTGGAGTCACTTAGGCGCGCGCGTGCACATGGTCCAACTATGTACATGTCATGGCGGGAACCTCGGGGGCGTCCCCTCCGCATGACGTCATCTCGCTACCTGTACTTAAACAGACTGGCCCAATGCTCCTACGAGTTAACAAGGAGTTCTTCTCGTTGCTGAATCCGCTTCTCCTTGGACTTCCGGTTTCTGTTCCTGTCTCAGGGTGTGAACACTCTGAATACCCGCACTTCAGGGGCTCTTCCAAGTTCCTAGGCTATCTGCTCCTCGGAGGGCCTTCCTGCCTTGATCTCTGTGAACCATTCCTAGTGAGTACCACATTGCTCATCTCTGCCAAGCCTTGCTGGAATTCCCCACTGTGTACCCTGTGCCTCGGGCCACTACCACGTCCTCACCAGCAGGATTCACTACACCTTACCCTGCGCTGCAGGATATTGTTTCTTTATCCTCAAGAACCTTCTGAGCTCCAGGACCTCAGACTACCTCAACACCATCATCACCGTACAGTCATCTTCGGCGTACCCCTCACTGCAGGCCATTACCAAATCTGCACACATGAGAAATTTGCTACACTACTGAGAGAGACTGTCTGGCACAGATGTGACTGTCTGTCACATCTGAGGTGTCACCCTGGGAATACCCTCAGCTCAAGAACTGTACTTTGACTGCATTACCCGCTCCTCGGGTGTTATGGATGAAATATATCTGGCAGTACTCAAATAATGAGGATGTGCAACATTTGAGCCCATTCCCAAAATAAATCAATCAGATGTAAATAGTAGGGATGTGAATCGTTTTTGACGATTTAAAACAATCGTCAGATATATTTTAAATTGTCAAAAATCGTTAGAGCCGCGATACAATAGCAATTCCCCCGATTTATCGTCAAAAAATCGTAAATCGGAGGAGAGGGGAGGGCGGGATTTGACGATTTTTTAACAAAAAAAACCATGATGATCAGATTTCCCTCCCCCCCCAGCCAAAATCAATCGTTAAGACGATTGATCACACGATTCACATCCCTAGTAAATAGCATCAGCAATGCACTGAGCTGCTGGAACAAAGTTAGGAGAGAGAGGATTTTTTTTGTCAGAGCAGGACAGCCATCTACAGAACCTAAAACTACCTCACCTTGAGCAACCAATGAAAGGTGAGATATATATTAAAAAAAAACAAAAACATATCAAGTCATTAACAACTATTCATTCAGGTAAACAGCTTTGTGAGGTCCCCTTCAAACTTTGAAAGGCAAAAATATTTTTTCAAATTAAGGGAAACTTTTAGAGGCTACCAAATAGCATCAGATTTTCAGTTTTATTTATGTCTGAAACCCAGTGCAGTTTCCTTAATACATAACATTAAATAGCTATTTGCACCTAAAACTGTCATCTCTGTTTTGTTTCTGTTCTCCGAATATTTGCCTGGCCTTCTTCCACATTGTATTAATGAAGGCTCAGGACAAGGGGGAGCCAGAGATCAGCTGGAGTCTGTTGCATTGATCTTGAAGAGGGGTTTGAGCAGTGTGGATAGACCTAATGATTATTTTTACTGTAATGGTTTATGGTATATATGGTTTATTCCACTCGATTTATCTCTGTATCTTATAACTTGTAATTCAATGTAATATGCAATAAAAGTAATATCTTGCTAACAGAGATCAATGCTAACACATCTTATAAATATAAAATAATATAGAAAATATAATATAGGGAAATATAAAATAATATAGAGCACATAATATAGGGAAAAATAACCCATTCTATAGTTATACAATGTTAGGTTCCATATTAGGAGCTACCACTCAAGAAAGAGATCTAGGCATCATAGTGGATAAAACATTGAAATCATCGGTTCAGTGTGCTGCGGCAGTCAAAAAAGCAAACAGAATATTAGGAATTATTAGGAAGGGAATGATTAATAAAAAGGAAATATCATAATGCCTCTGTATTGTTTATTTATTTTATTTATTTAAAAGTATTTATATACCGCTTTTTAAAATAAAATTTTGTCAAAACGGTTTACAACAAGTTAAAATAAAGTAAAAATAAAATATAACTGAAATAAACATAAAATACATAAATTTAGCTAAGTAGCTAGATAATTGCTAGCTAAAAAGAAATTATTAATTAAAAAAATAATAATAAGGGTAACATGCCATGGGTAATCAGAATTGGGAAGGTAAAAGGGATGAAGGGGGGGGGGGGTGGCAAATTATCGGATTGAAATATCCTAAGAAGAAAGCAGATGGAATGATTGGGTGGAAGTTGAGGTAATATGTGTCTGATGGGTGAAATTTGAGGAGATGAGAACTTCATTTTTGATTGGGGAAATGCTTAGATGGAGTATCCATGTTGATACTGCACCTTGAATACTGTGTACAATTCTGGTCGCCGCATCTCAAAAAAGATATAATTGCGATGGAGAAGGCACAGAGAAGAGCGACCAAAATGATAAAGGGAATGGAACAGCTCCCCTATGAGGAAAGACTAAAGAAGTTAGGACTTTTCAGCATGGAGAAGAGACGACTGAGGGGGGATATGATAGAGGTGTTTAAAATCATGAGAGGTCTAGAATGGGTAAATGTGAATCGGTTATTTACTCTTTCAGATAATAGAAGGACTAAGGGGCACTCCATAAAGTTAGCATGTGGCACATTTAAGATTTATTTATTTATTTATTTATTTATAATTTTTTATATACCGCCGCTCATCAAAGATATCACGTCGGTGTACAATGAACAGGAACTTACGCCGGAGCGTTATACATTTAACAGATTTAACAGATTTAACAGATTTAACTTACGCCGGAGCGTTATACATTTAACAGATTGTACATTTAACAGATTATATATTTAACAAGTTATATATTAAACGAAAGTATGTATATAAATATTTAAATATAATAAAAGTAGAATCTATTAAAAAACACAGAACTATACTTTGGGGGTATATTAGTTGAGGTAAGTTAAACAGAACTAGGGAGCAAAGGGATTCTAGTAAATTGGGGCTGAGGTAAGGGAAAAGGGTTAGGAGGAGATGTAGCAACGGGATTCTAGTAAATTGGGGCTGAGGTAAGGGAAAAGGGTTAAGAGGAGATGTAGTTCTACATTAGATGTAGTAAGAGGGGGGAGAAAGCATTTCAAAAGTAGTTAATAGCAATTGTAAAGAGAGGTATTTACAGTGGGAACAGAGGTAGGAGAATTAGAGATGGTGTCTAGACAGGGGGAGAAGGGTAGAGAAGGCAGTGAGAAAATGGGAGAGGATCAACATATATATTTCACGTATAGGCATGTGTGAATAACCATGTCTTGAGTTTTTGCTTGAATGTTTTGGGAGATGGCTCAAGGCGCAGTTCAGTGGGCATAGTATTCCATAACAAAGGGCCAGCAAAAGAGAACGCTCGTGCTTTGGTGGAAACATGGTTATATAATTTAGGTGAAGGGGTTTGTAATGTGGCGAGGTATTGATTTCTGGTGGGTTTAATAGAAGATTGAAGTTGTATTGATTTATTAAACCATTTCATTTCAGGATTGTGGAGGGCTTTATGGATAAGTGTTAGAGTCTTGTAGTGTATGCGGGATTGAATGGTGAGCCAGTGTAATTCCTTCAAAACTGGCGTAATATGTTCCTTTGAGTTTGTGTTAGTAAGGATACGGGCTGCAGTGTTTTGCAGGATTTGTAAGGGGCGGATGGCATTTTTAGGTAGGCCTAGGAGGAGTGAATTACAATAATCTGTTTTGGAAAACAGCATGGCTTGTAGAACTGTCCGGAAATCAGATGCATGAAGCAAAGGTTTCAATTTTTTGAGTGTATGTAATTTGAAAAAGCACTCTTTAAGGATTGTACTGATAAATTTTTTGAGGGTTATTTGGTCATCAATAATGACTCCTAGGTCTCGGACGGTGGGAGAAATGTATGTGCGTTGATGTTATAGGTGAGGTGGGAGAAGCATGTAATGGGGTGGGAGGAGAAATGATCATGAGTTCAGTTTTAGTGGAATTGAGGGCAAGTTGTAAGGAGGTTAAGAGATTATTGATAGAAGCAAGAGTAGTGTCCCAGATTTCAAGGGCTTTAGATATGGATTCCGTTACTGGAATAAGAATTTGTACATCATCAGCGTACAAAAAGTGTGGAAGCTTAAGGTTGGCGAGGAGATGGCAAAGCGGTAGAAGATAGATATTAAAAAGGGTAGATGAGAGTGAAGATCCTTGCGGGACTCCTTGCTTTAAAGGGATTTCTTTAGATAAGTGATTGCCAATTTTGACTTTATAGTTACGGTTGGACAAGTAGGAAGTAAACCAGTTATGAGCAGTACCAGTTATTCCAATCTCATGTAGGCGTTGGAGAAGAACTTGGTGGTTAACGGTATCAAAAGCCGCTGAGATATCTAGAATTACTAGCAGCTGAGGTTGATTTCTATCTAGGCTTTTGAGAAGGTAATCATTCAAGGATAGGAGAAGAGTTTCAGTGCTATGTAATTTGCGAAATCCATATTGTGAGGAAGAGAGGATATGGTGTTCTTCTAAATAGTCACTAAGTTGACGGTTGATAGTTTTTTCTAGGATTTTAGCAATAAATGGGAGGTTAGAAATGGGGCGGTAATTAGCAAGGTCTAATGGGTCTAGCTTAGGTTTTTTAAAGTGGGTTTAAGGATGGCAATTTAAGAGAGGTGGGCACTTGCCCAAGTTCGATGGATGCATTGATAATGTTAGAGATAGGGCTGGATATTAGATCAGGGACAGTGAGGAGGAGTTTTGTGGGGATGGTATCAGATGGATGAGATGAGGGTCTGGCTTTTTTTGAGTAGGGATTCAATTTCAGTTGTTGCTGTATTTTCAAAGGTTGTTAGCTGAGGTGCAGATTCTTTTGTGTGACAGAGATTATAGGATTGGGGCGTGTGGGAATTGTGTGGGAAGCGTGACATAATATTGTTAATTTTGTCCTGAAAATATGAAGCGAGCTGTTCACATTTTATTTTGGCTTCTTCTTCTGGAATGATGTTTGGAGTGAGGTTAGTAAGTGAGGTGACATATTCGAACAGCACTTTTGGATTGAATTGATATTGGTGTATTTTACCTGCGTAGTAGTTCTTTTTAGCATTATTGATCATTTCACTATAGTTTTGCAGCGAAGTTTTGTATCGTGCGAGTAGAATTGGTGTGGGTTCTTTACGCCAATTTTTTTCAGCTTTTCTAAGGGCTTGTTTTAAGTCTTTTAGTGTGGGAGTGTACCAGGGTTTTTTTGTATTTTTCTGAGAGGAGAGTTTTTTTGTAATGAGGGGGCAAATGGTATTAGCAACTGAGAGAGTGTATTCATTCCATGATGTTAAAGCAGTGTCAGCATTTGAAAGATTAAGATTAAGCTGAGTGTTGGATAGAGCAGTGGTGAGCTCATCTCTATTGCAAGTTTTTCGGTATTGAAAAGTAGTAGAGCTAATTGGGGGGGATGGAGGTCTTTGTAGAGTGTTAGATGTTCTTATGATATAGTGGTCAGACCATGGGATAGGTGTGCATGATAAGGAATCAGTTACGATGTGATGGTTGGTAAAAATGAGGTCAAGTGAGTGACCAGCTTTATGTGTGGGCATGTTTATAATTTGCTTGAATCCTAGTGATTTCATGGCTTCCAGGAAGGAGGAGCAACTAGGTGTAAGGGGTGTTGTGTTGACATGGAAATTAAAGTCTCCTAGGATAATAGCTGGGGAGCCGATGGAAATATTTTTAGCTATATATTCGATGAGAGACGAAGGGTTATTGTTAAGAGTTCCAGGGGGAGCGTAAATAAGGCAAATTTGTAGAGAAGGGGCTTTGAACAGGCCAATTTCTAATTTAGCTGGGGGGGGGATGGGTTGGAGTGTGAGATGAATCGGAGAAAGTTATTTTTCACTCAACACACAATTTAACTCTGGAATTTGTTAGCAGAGGATGTGGTTAGTGCAGTTAGTGTAGCTGTGTTTAAAAAAGGATTGGATAAGTTCTTGGAGGTGAAGTCCATTTGCTATTGTTGACTTAGAAAATAGCCACTGCTATTTCTAGCAACAGTAACATGGAACAGACTTAGTGTTTGGGTACTTGCCAGGTTCTTATGGCCTGGATTGGCCACTGTTGGAAACAGGATGCTGGGCTTGATGGACCCTTGGTCTGACCCAGTATGGCATGTTCTTATGTTCTTATAAAGGTAAAATAAACATGTAAAACAAAAGATCTATGTTTACTAAAATTTAAAAATATAGTATATAAATTCAGAATCGAAAACCTTGTGCATAATTGTGTAAAACAGTAGCAGAAACAGGGATGAGATGTTGCAGTACTGCTAACATTCCACCCTTAACTCTCTCAAGAGCAGAGGCAAGGGGCGAGGTGAGAAGGAGAAAACAAATGGTGGGAAATGGTATGGCAGGTCATATGGTAGCTACTACATTCAAGGAGTCAACAGTGTCAGTGCCAACAGGTTGGTGGTGCTGGATTCTGCCCAGCAAGGCCACAAAGACCTAGAAGATTGCATATTTATTTTGTATAGCTTACTAAATTATTATGTGAAGCTTGGTGGAATGGCATGGTGATGGTGGTGGTGATGGGATTGGGGGCGAGGTTAACTGTTGGATCGGGGTGAGGATCTTGTATGGTCATCTATCCAGAATGGTGGCGAACTATGAGGAAGAAAACAAAAACTGACTGGTATAGCAGCAATGTCCTTCAAGTGGTCAAGCTTCAACAGCTGGAATTTATCCTTACCGAATAGACAGGAAAAACTGGGCAGATTAAATGGGTCGATTGGTCTTTTTCTACCATCAAGTATTATGTTATTATGTAACTCATTTTCTAGTTCTGTTAAGCACCAGCACTAAATAGAACCAGTTCTGACATATTTTCAACATTTTAGCAGTTTACAATACTGCACGAAGCTGAACCTAAAACTTCATAACTCAGCTCCATTGAAAAGAAAACAAAGATATAGATTGCTTATATCCTTATCTTTAGTCCAGAAGACCAGGCAGTTTGACCCTTCTGAGGGCAAGTTTCAAAGGGATCTTTCTGAGTATCTATGAAGTTACTCAGCTAGATGTCCTGGGTTAAAACTGATTGCACCCTTCAAATCTATCCATGCAATGTCCAGCATGCAGCCAAGCCAAAGATATTATTGGTGCAAGATAATTGGATGCTTCCATACATTGTAGCTAATTTTCAAAGGGAAACCAACCATGTAGAACTCATTGACAATCTGCCACATGGTCTGTGGGAGAAAAAGAACCCCCAAACATTCAAAACAACCCACATTTATTTCCCAGCAGTTTTGTATCTCATTTTCTAAATTTCATGAGCATATCAGAAGGGTTATAAATATAGAAAAATTGTTACAGTGTGTACATATCAACGCCCGACTGGCATCTTATCATTTCTACCCAATAAATTCCAGACTCTTACACTTCAATTTGAAATGATGGAAGGGGCAATATTGCAAATCCTTATTATAAGGCTGCTGTCCATCTTTCACATGCTGTAATCCAATTTGCAGTGTTTCAAATAGGTGTTCATTTATGAAATGAATGCTCACAGGGTTAATCCCGCTGCCAATATATTTAAAATGATTGCAAATACAATTTGTGTTATTGCATCAAAAACTTCACTTAATCAGACCTGTCATCCTTTAGGCTGGAAATGCATAACATTTTTATTAAATGATGTAGAAAATTTAATTTACGCAGGACACAGCTGTTAGCACAACAACAAATAGTGTATCCTAGTTATCTGTCATTTTCTGAAACTCTTTTAATAACTCGAAGGATAGCTAGCAAAAGCCAACAAGTTACGGGATGAATTGCCTTATTGAAAAGAACACAGAATGCCATCATTTGTTCTAAATTTGCTTTGTTTTTTTTATTTGTTTTTAAGCCTTATTGATTTGTGTTGCTCTTAAATTCCCATTAATGGAATTAGGAATCTGTTGTCTAAGGATCTGATTTATTAAGTGCTTTCTTCCATCTTATGACCATGGACAAAGAAACCAAAATTAATCAGTAACAAGAAACCTGTATCTCAAAAGAAGAAGAAAAAGATATGAGCAGGTTATACATTATATAGCAACATAAACAGGAGAATCATTGCATCAAAGAAACCCTCTCACCTCATCTGTAGAGAGGAACAGATGAGTGTGCTTGCTGAGAAAGTTTAGGGTATATTTGGATTTGCAGCTGACTATAAAACCTTTTATTAAGCATTTAGCAACAGTGGCTTTTTATTAATTAAAAATGTTAAAGTCATTAAAATTCATTTTAGGTCAGTGCTATGGTCATTGGTTTTAGGCCATCTAGATTACTAAATAACCTCTAGGTGGGGTTACTAGAAACATTGCTACATGTGCAGCAACTAGTACAAAATGCCATCACCCATTTGATATTAGGCCTTTCAAGAACAGACAATATTACTCTTGCATTGGTTGTAATACATAAGCTGTTAAATACAGAAAATTCCTGTGTGGTTCAAAAAATACTTAAGCAGTACACTCCAGCCCATCCACTATGCTCAGCAGGCCAAAGGCTGCTTCAAATGCCCCCTAGTAGGGAATATTAACATCATTTAACACTAGCAAGGGCTTTTTCATATGCTGCTCTGACATTATGGAATTCTTTACCAGGGCAACTCAGGGAATTGATTGATTTAATGCTGTTTAGAAAATCTTTCAAGGCCAATTTTTTCCAGGAGGCATTTGGATGATTCCTGTTTTGTGTATATTATTGTATGTTTGCATATTTTATTTAATTTGTTTTTTAAGAATCTGTTATGGTTGTGATTTTTATGACTGTTTTTATGTTATCAGCACTGAATATTAATTATCTGGAAGATGTGGAATGTTAGATTTTAAATAAATAAAATAAATACATTAGGAATTATTTTTCATGTTAACTTTCAGAAGAGACTGTGTGTTGACAGGGGTCAAAACAGTTATCTTTAGTATCTCTGTGTTTCTCTAGGCATTTACATGGATATATCAGTACAAATTCAGCTCCTAGCTAAACTGTATCTTAAGAACATAAGATTGACATACTATGTCAGACCAAAGGTCTATCAAGCCCAGTATATTGTTTCCGACAGTGGCCAATCTAGGTAACAAGTACCTGGAAGGTTCCCAAAAGATTGATAGATTCTATGCTGCTTATCCCAGGGAAAAACAGTGGATATCCCTAAGTCTACCTTAACAATGGTTTATGGCCTTTTCTTCCTAGAACCTGTCTGAACATTTTAAAACCCAGCTACATTAACATCTTTTACCACATCCACCAGCAACAAATTCCAAAGTATAATTATTAGGGATGTGCATTCGTTTTCAACAAATGTGCAATCTGCAATGCATAAGTCCTTGATTGTTTGATTCGTGGGTTTGCGAAACGCATGGCAATTCTCCACGAATTCCCCACAAATTCTCCATGAATGAAACATATCATATCATATTAGTTTCATTCTTTTTGTTTGCAATGATTTCTTAGCAGCTGTTTGAAATAGGAGATGGCCATGCAGGAGTATCCATAGCAAAAACCAGCCCTTTCCTGTGAGTCATAAGTGACCTCATGGCCCTGTCATAAAGTGGGTGACTGAGTCAGACAGGTTGGCAATGAGATGAGAATGCAACCAATCAGAGCTAAGCATTTTTCTAATGCAGCCAATTGCTGCTCTCACTCGGTGCTCTGTGACACTGTTCCTGATGACGCTGTACTATTTGTATTTATACCTTAAGCACGCGAAGTGGCACACACTTTCTTTTAGGGTTTTGCCTGTAAAGGTCATTGCTTTTGAGCTCTCTCCGAGTGTCTCAAAACTGTATTCAATTGCTGGCTACTTTGATAGAATTTACCATTGAAAAAGATATCTGTTCATTTTTGCTGCTGTGCCAGCAAGACTTTTTTGACTGTACTTATTTTGTTGAACTCAGACTGTCTCTCTGTCTCTCCCACTGAGACAAGCTGCCAACAGTGGTATTTTGCTGTGGATCTGTTGGAGTTAAAATTTTGTTGCTTGCACATACAGCAGTGGTATACATCAAGGCATTGCACTGTGTATCTGTGGGTAGTTCTCCAGACTCACATATATTGGTATAGCACTGTTCATTTAATCCAAATACCCACTCGGCATCTTTAGGAGTTAAAATGTTGTTGTATGCACACATACAGATCATGAGAGGTCTTGAACGAGTAGATGTGACTCGGTTATTTTCACTTTCGAATAATAGAAGGACTAGGGGGCATTCCATGAAGTTAGCAAGTAGCACATTTAAGACTAATCGGAGAAAATTCTTTTTCACTCAATGCACAATAAAGCTCTGGAATTTATTGCCAGAGGATGTGGTTAATGCAGTTAGTGTAGCTGGGTTCAAAAAAGGTTTGGATAAGTTCTTGGAGGAGAAGTCCATTAATGGCTATTAATCAATTTTACTTAGGGAATAACCACTGCTATTAATTGCATCAGTAGCATGGGATCTTCTTAGTGTTTGGGTAATTGCCAGGTTCTTGTGGCCTGGTTTTGGCCTCTGTTGGAAACAGGATGCTGGGCTTGATGGACCCTTGGTCTGACCCAGCATGGCAATTTCTTATGTTCTTATGTTCTTACAGCAGTCTCAGTTGTAGTGTACATCAAGGCACTGCACTGTGCATCTGTGTGTAGTTTTCCAGATTCACATATATTGGTACAGCAGTGTTCTTTTAATCCATATCCCCAGTAGGTATCTTTTGGAGTTAAAATTTTGCTCTGTGCACATACAGTAGTCTCAGTTGTAGTGTACATCAAGGCACTGCACTGTACATATGTGGGTAGTTTTCCACACTCACATTTATTGGTAGAGAAGTGTTCTTTTAATCCAAATCCCCAGTAGGCATCTTTTGGAGTTAAAATTGTTTTGTGTGCACATACAGCAGTCTCAGTTGTAGAGTATATCATAGGGGTGTGCATTCGATCCTTACATATTCGTTGTATTCGTGGGGAAGCGAAACGTATCACGATTCCCCACGAATACATTTATTTATTTATTTATTTTTAAAATTCTTATATACCAACATTCCTGTACAGAATACAGATCACACTGGTTTATAGTACAACAGAACCGTCGCGAGAAGGCGATACAATAAACATTTGAACTTTTGAACATTTGACATTAAAAAATTAGCAAAAAAAAATTAGAAAAAAAGGAACAAGTTATAACCATTGGGTGCACCCAATGAATACATGAATTTCCATGAATGAAATACATGAATCTTCGCCAAATTATTCGGCTGCCTAAAGAAACCAATTTAAACAAGCCCCCCCCCCCCGCCCCCACAAGACTTACCAAAACTCCCTGGTGGTCCAGCGGGGGGTGTGGGAGCCATCCCCTGCACTCACACCCTCAGTGCTGGTTTCAAAATGGTGCCGATAGCCTTTGACCTACTATGTCACAGGGGCTACCGGTGCCATTGTGCCATTGGTCAGCCCCTGTCACATGGGCATCAGCGCCATCTTGTGTTCCTACCATGTGACAGGGGCTGACCAATGGCACCGGTAGCCCTGTGACATAGTATGGGCAAAGGCTGAATTCCTTCCTGCTTCCTCCTTAGGCGTAGGATCACATCTCTTCGCTGGATTTAAAGGGCTAGTCCTCTTACTCCTTCTTATGATGTCATCTGGGCGTATCCACCTTCAGCCCTACACAATGGCTCAGTCATCATTTTAATTTATTTTTATTTATTTAAAAACTCTTCTATACCGTCATTAAGTTAATTCACCATCACAAAGGTTTACAGAAAGGCACAAGAAGGAAAAACTATAATTAGTATAGATTACAAATTAAACATGTGCCAACAAAGAACGGTAACATTTTAATAAGAAAGGACTATTAGTTAATTAATGCTTACATGTCGGTTGAAAAACTGTCAAGTGGTTCAAATCTAGCGTTAATATGCAATTGGAGATATTAGAGGAAAAAAACTGATTACTTGGTGTGTACTTATCGTTCAACTGTTTTCCTCCTTCTCTTTGTCTTTATAGAAAACTTTGTTTAAAAAGCCAGGTTTTCAGACTAGTTTTAAATCAAAACTAAGGTGAAGGGAAACCATCGCATTCTGAGAGGGGAGGGGCAATGTGCTAGTTTTGATCGGGTGACACGCCCCCCCCCCTCCCCGACGTCACTGAAGACTGAGATGGATAATAATGGCACCAGAACACCGGGCGTCGCGCACTGTGCGTCGCGCTCCGAAGGGGTGCGACAAAGGGGCACCCTCCTTTGTGCACCCCTTCATGCATCCCGTAGTGTTAACCATTCCCCTTGTTTTTCTATCCCTTGTTAACAATCTCCATATTATAAATGTTTAATGTATTTGACAAAGGAAATGCATGTTTTCCTGCATATTTGTTTAAATGTAAACCGATGTGATATGTAAATCGAACACCGGTATATAAAAATTACTAAATTAATAATAATAATAATAATAATAATAATAAATAGTTTCAAATTTCTCTGCAACCTTATTTCAAGTGGCATGGAGTTCCATAGAACAGGTCCAGCCAGTGACAGTTCTCTCTCCATTACCTGAGTGAGGCGTGCTGCTTTAACAGAAGGAATAGTAACTTAGTAGCGCTTTATTAGCAGATCTAAGGTTTCTGTGTGGTACATGTATGCGCAGTGCTGTGCTAAGCCATTTGGCCTTTTCATCATGGATTAGTTTATGAATTAATCACAGTGCTTTGTATTGTATTCTTTGTTTAATTGGAAGCCAGAGTAGTTCAGTAAGTGTACCTGTGAAGTGGTCTCTTTTCTTTTTGCCTGTCAAAATTATAGCAGCGGAATTTTGCAATATTTAGAGTGGTCTAATAGTAACTTGAGGTAGTCCTAATAGCAGAGAGTTACAGTAGTCTGTGCTTGCGAATATCATTGCCTGTAGGACTATGAGAAAATTATTCAGTTTAAGCAGGGGTTTCAGTCTTCTAAGGACCATTAGTTTGGCATAACCTTCTTTTAATTTCTGTGAAATGTGTTGTTTCATTTTAAGCTCAGGGTCAATTATTACCCCTAGATTCCGTACTTTTATTGCTAACTCTACGGTTTGATTATTTTTGATTGCGATTGTAGGTTGTGTAGAGTGTATATTTTTTTGTTCTAAGTCTAAGAATTCAGTTTTATCAATGTTTATTACCAGTTCCATTTGGTTTAGGAGTTGTTTGATTATTTCAAGATACATATTAGCCAGTTACATTGTTTTTTTGATTGTGCAACAAGGTTCTTCCTGTTCCTATTGGTTCTCAGCTGTGTCCTGGTTCCTGAACACCCTTTGTTGATTCCTTGGTATCTGACTTCCACCTGCCTGACTATGTTGATTTCTCCAAGCATGACCTCCACCTGCCAGACTACGTTGACTTCTCCAAGCTTGACCTCCGCCTGCCTGACTATGTTGACTTCTCCAAGCCTGACCTCCACCTGCCTGACTACTTTGATTTCTCCAAGCCTGACCTCCACCTCCCTGACCACGCTGACCTCTCCAGACCTGACTTACAGCTGTCTGACTACACCATCTTCTCCAAGCCTGACCTCTGCCTGCCTGACTACGTTGACTTCTCCAAGCCTGACCTTCACCTGTCCGACTACTCCGTCATCTCTCTGGGACACTTCCAGAGGCCCACCTAAGTCCAGTCAGTCAGGGTATCCAAGGGCTCAACCTGCAGAAACCCCAGACTGTTATTGGTGAAGCTCCAGCTAGCCTCTGTCTCCTTATGTGCTCCGTCTCCTGGTGGCAGGCACTCTCTGGGTCTGACCAGAGGGCTATACCAATCCTGCACCAGGCCAAGGGTCCATCTCCAGCGCAACAGGTTGCAAAGGCCATGGACTTGGCGGAGTCTTCCGCTCTGCAGGCCATTCTTGGTTTGGCGTCCAAGGTACTTGGTATGGTTATTGATGTTTGGGTGGATCCTTGGACACTGTGGCAGCAGACCACACCCACAGGGGGCAGTCCTATGAGGGACTATGGTGTCAGGTAAGACTCTGGACAAACTAACAAAGATTTGAATCTTTTATTAAACAGTTTTGGAAACCACCAGATGTGGCAGTTGTGAGTAGTAGATGTTGGGCCCGGCTGGGCAGGTATCCCACAGAACGCTGGAACAGCAAATCCTCTGCTAGGCTGTGCTGTAGTGGAAAGAGACTGAGAATTATGAGTACACAATGAGAAGCATTCAGAGTCCCAGGTAGAATTAGAAGAAGCTCCGAGACATGGAGAGCAGGCCCTCGAGGAGCGAGTACCTGATCCCTTAGAGTAGAGAGACTCAAGGTATTTTATTCATGCAGCAGTAACAGCGATTCCACTAGATGAGAGGTCTGGCACTGGAACAGAGGGCAGGTTCCAGGAAGCAGAACTGTGGACTAGATGGTAGTTGTACTCACAGATGGAAACTGTTAATGAAGTCTTCCAAGTAAAAGGTTTGAAGATGCAGGCAGCGACTCAGGGAACATCGGCCCTTGAGGAACGAGTAGAGGTTTCCTGATAGCACCTGAAAGAAGCAGAAGAGGCTCTCGAGAAGCGGGTACCCCATTAGCAATACGAGTTCCAGATAGCGCTGGAGTGGCAGAGCAGCTTCGGTACAGAGAGTGAATCCCATCCATAGAGTTACCGTTGCTAACTTGATGAGCTAGCAAATACTGTAGGCTTAAATATCCGGGCAGCATGATGTCATCTCAGGGGGACGCCCCTGAGGTTCGCGCCAATGTGGAAATAAAGATGAGGGCGGTGTGTGCACGCATGCCCTATGGTACCTTGGAGGATAATTTCTTTCTACAATTTATAAGACAGCTGATTAGAAAATCCCAGTTCTGGAACCCAATATAGGCTGTAATGCTTCCCCCCATTGATTTTAATAGCAAATGAAAAATGAATCAAATAAAAAATGAATTTTTTTCTTTCCTTTTAAAATTGGGGTTCCCATGTAAAAATTTTGAAACAAAACAGATTTTTTCTGCTGCATATCCCTAGCAGCCTCTGATTGTGGCTGAATACTTAAAAATCTGCCTTTTATCCTGATAAATTGGAACTTATCCAGTTAAATAGTGCTGAATATGGACCTCCAAGTTGCTAAGGTCTTATCTGCTCACAATCTTGTACCCTCCTCTCCCACCTTGATCATATTCACTTACTCTGAAGGGCCTCCAGAATGTTTATTGGCAGGAATAAGCCTGTTTCCTTCCTTCCAACTGTATAATAAACAAAGTGCCATTAACTCTCTGACCCAAATATTCAAAAAATGTGCAGTATATGTGTGTGTTTATAGGGGCAGGGGACCTGATAATCTCCAAAAGTCTATTAAGTTTTGGGGGAGGCCTGGAAGGCTCAATTATCTTCTGAAGTGGGGTTTTGTGGAGTAGCATCATTAAATCCTAATTGCTTTTCAGTGAGGGAGAGGAGCAATTATATTATAGGAATGGGTGCGGTATGTAAGATTTCCAATGGGTGGTTGGGTACTCTTGTAATTTTCCTTTTTGGGGGTTGGGGGTATCTGATGGTTATTATTTTTTTTTTAAATATCTCCTGAATATTCCTAGGTGCTGGTAATTCTTTTTTGCTATTTTCCTCATAGAGGACAAAGGGAATTTGTGTGAACTGATCTTCCAGTCAACATAGCATAAGACATTCATCTAGTATTTCTTAAAAATGTACCTGTTACTTGGAAAACTGAAACTATTTTTAATATTGATGAAAAATAACAATAATGAATTAATGTGTTTAATTCTGCCAATTAAATATGCATTGTAAAAGATTTTCAAAGTTTACTGAGGTATAAAATGAATCAGTTGAATAATAATAAGCATGGATTGCTTACCTACCTTAAATGTGTGATTTCCTGGATGGCTACCATACCTGTAAAGCTATATAAACTGTAATAATTGGATCTTGAATACATAGGAACAAAGATAAATGTGTTCATCCATGCTTGAACGTTTGAGAAAATTAGTCATCTGAAAATGAGTCAATCTTACTGAAAGTATGTAAAAAGTGTTTGATTGGAGACATCAGCAGGAGGTTTGCGATAACTGTAGTGAGATTTATATGTATGTTGACTGAATGTTGCTAGAAATCCTATGAATTATGTCACTTCCAGCTGGAGATGAAATCCAATGGATACTGAAATTATTTTCAAAGAGGTAAAGTAAATTCACCCTCAAACAATTTGGTCTGTGGAGATGGAGTGGTAGATATACAGATTTTATTGAATACAAACTGTCATACAAGCAGGTTTTAAGAAATATTTTGCATGGTCCAAATACATGGGAGAGGAAGTAACCTAGTGCTTTAAAAAAATGGGAAACAGTAGATTGGGATGCAAATCCTTCTTCTACCACTAACATTCCTTGTAACAATAGGCAAGTCATTTTATGATATCTCACATTGTTTCATATCCACAGTGAAATTGATTCATCCATAAAATTTTGACCTGGCTACTAATGTCACATGCTCTTTTTCTAGGAGACACACCAAGAGCCAAAAACAACAGATTCTTGGATGAGATTAGATCATTAAAAGATAGCATCAGAAATAAAGCTATATAAAGAAATATAGCTTATTCACAACACAATATCTGAGATGGGCAACATCTATTTACAGTCCTCCAGACAAGTATTTTGCCTTGAAGATCCCAAGATCATTGGTGACTTCAATAGCCATGGTATGACATGGGTTTATAGTGAAAATTCTGATTATGTGTACTTGCTTAAGATGTGGTCCCAGGAAAACCACCTAATACTGATCTATGACTCAAAGCTTCCAAGGTCCTTTAATGAATCTGGATGATGAAGAAACTATAATATATATATCATATTTTATCCACCTTTCACCCTGTAAATCATCAACTCCTGATTTGATGTTTACGTGACATCAACACTAAAAGTACTGCCCTCAAATGGTTGTAATCATTTCTATCTGACAGAACACAATCTTTCAGATAAACAAAAAAATCTGACCAATAACAGGGATATCACCTGTGGAGTACCTCAGGAATGGTCCTCTCCTCATTCTTTTCAGAATTTACATTCATCCAATCTGTGACCTCATAGAGTTCTTCACAATTGAAAACCACTTATTTTCAGATGACATCCAATTCTGCTTCAACATTGGATCATCTAGTCTATACATTGCCAATCTCAGTGATTGTCTTATAGCATTAATCCAATTGTTTAGCAACCACAGACTCAAGTTAAACCTCTCTGAATCAGAACTCTTCTGGCTCAGCATCAGGTTCAACTTCTATTATTTCTGTCAGGTATCCCCTTACATCCTAAGGAACCAGTATGAAGCCTAAAGGTTCAACTCAATCAAAACCTCATGATGGAAATCTATATCTCTAAGGTGGTAAAATCCGTCTTTATGCATCTGTTTCAGATTCACCAGCTGTGTAACTACCATGATAAACATAACCTTGCTGCCCTGATATATGCATTTAATCAACAAATGAACTATCACAACTCTGTAATGGCATCTCACAATAAAGTATGAAGCATCTCTAGCTCCTACAGAATACAACTGCTCATCACCTATTTAGTTTCCCTATCGATATTCCAAGATTTGCAACATAGGTAATGTAACTGACTAATTTTATCAAGTTCTCTTTAGGTGAATACTCAGCTGAACCTAACTAGATACATTTTCAGTTGGATATTGTCAAGGCGCTGGTTTTGTTAATGTGTTACCCCCAGAACAGGAGATGAGCAGGATCCAGATGGAGCAGGATTATATGAGACAATTCTGGCCTGGTACCAATGACTCTTTTTCCTGAACTAATCATTTCTCCTTTGGGTTGAGTCCTCAGGTTCTGGTGGCCAGCAAGACAAAACCAGAGGTGCACAGCAAAGGCAGGTAAGGAAGGATACCCACTGGGGAAGCGTTGACTTCTGGAAACAGAAACAAAAGGGTACCACAAAACATGAAGTATATCACAAGACACAGGACAGACGGACAGATAAACAGCCTAAGACTGTAAATATTTACCTTATGGGACTCTTTGTAAGATATATTATTCCATTATATCTATATTTTGCCTCTCTAGGCTTAAAGACTGATTCTATTTCATAGAGATGAGCAATTAACTTATTCCCTTTTAACAGATACATCCTGTAAGATAGGAACATACACAGAGGCATTTCTTAGCTCAGAAATAAGAATCAAAAGCAGGAAATTGAAGAAGTGTGGAATGGGTCAGTAAGATGAATCTTAGTTTAACTGTTCCATATTATAGCAGAGTGTGCCTTGCCAGCATGAGATAAAGACTTGAGATCTATATCAGAACCCAGCACAGTATGGAAATATGTCCAAACAAGTAATTGCAAATATAAAACTCAGGAAACTACTATGGACTTGTTCTAAACACATTACTAAATAATAGAGATGTGAATCGGAACCAGAATCGGTTCTGATTCTGGGTTAAGGAACTATCGGGAAATTTTTTGCGTGTGGTCTGATCAGTTTTTTTTTTTTAGAGCAGCTGCACCCGAGCCGATAAACAAAAAACCCACCTGGCCCTTTAAAACACATCCTTTAGCTTCCCCAACCCTCCCTACCCCCCAAAAAACTTTTTAAAAGTACCTGGTGGTCCAGTGGGAGTCCCGGGAGCGATCTCCTGCTCTCGGGCCGTTGGCTGCCACTAATCAAAATGGCACCGATGGCCCTTTGCCCTTAGCATGTGACAGGGTATACGTATCATTGGCCGGCCCCTGTCACATGGTAGGAGCAATGGATGGCCCTCACCATTTTTAAAGATGGTGTCGGCCGTCCATTGCTCCTACCATGTGACAGGGGCTGGCCAATGATACGTATACCCTGTCACATGCTAAGGGCAAAGGGCCATCGGTGCCATTTTGATTAGTGGCATCTGATGGCCTGAGAGTGGGAGATCGCTCCTGGGATCCCACTGGACTACCAGGTACTTTAAAAAAAGTTTTTGGGGGGTTGGGAGGGTGGGGGAAGCTAAAGGATGTGTTAGGGGTTGTTTTTGTGTGCCATTGTGTTAGGGGTTGTTTTTGTGTGCCATTTTTCCTGCCCTCCCCCAAAACAATAAGAGAACCCCACAAACAATTTGTGGGGTTTTCTTATCGGTTTTGGGGAGCCCCTGATTTCTGACGAGTTTGAAAATATCTTACGATATTTTCAATCATCAGAAAAACGATTCACATCCCTGCTAAATAAGGTCTGACATTGACAGTCTTGATATCCAGTTGATAATGACTTGCTTTCATTGCAGAGTATGCCTCTGGTTGTTATAAGGCTCAGTCATATCTAATATCTGGAAGGCCAATTATTCAGATGTATGTGAACTGGCTAACCAATGAAAGAGACATAGCAAAAGTCATCAGCCATTTATGAGCCAGATGTTCATGATGACATGCTATGTTCTGACTATAATGACTACATTCAAAACCATCAGCACAGAAGTCTAAACAAACAACATTGCAATGGACATCAGGAAATGATAGGAGCACAAGCATCACAGAGAGTCCTGGCAGCGCAGATTGCCCTGCTAAAGATTTCAATTTGGCCAATCTTCTGAAACAGCTAAACTTCAGGTGATATAAATCTAAGATGGGGGTTAGACATTTCTGTTGAGCCTCAAAGGGTAACAACTTTAGGTAGTAATGTTAATACATTTTGGGTGAATTTCTATTTTAAATGCTAGCTCATAGCCATTCCAATTGAATTACTAGAAAAGGTGGGGAGTTGTGTACAGAGCCTGGGAGGTAGAGGGAATCTACTAATTTTTGGCCCATTCCTTCATTACAATTATAGTTAATAACACTGGTAGCCTGGATATTCCTGCCATCTAAACCCCAACACGAGCCCCCCTCCTGCATCCCACAAGGTTAAGACTTCCATTCCCAACTAAGCCAGAAACACTCGGTTATGGATAACAAAGGCCGCTGCTTTATTTGAACTAAGACACAAAATAATACCTATAGTACTCAAGTCATGGAACTCCGGTATAGGTATCACCACACTACCCGCAATCCACTGTCTGCCACAATAAAACAAGACAGCTATGGTGTATCTGGCCCACCTGCTGCATTAAGCAAGGGAGTCCCCACCTCTGGGCACCACCATGCCCCACTGGCCTCTTCACAACCATTCCTTACCAGGACATAGTCCATTGATTGCCTCAGGGACCAAGCACAGCATCACAATGCCTCCCCACCACAGCTCAGGTGCCCCGCCCCACTTTCATTTACACCCTAGCTGCAACATGTCATACAAATAAAACATTACAAACTACAGTTTCAAACTCACTATCTAACAGAGTATCCTAACACTGCCTACTTAATTATAACCTCATCCCGACTATATCTAAATTAGGTGGGAGGGTGGGAACACTGCCGCCGCTGCCAATATGGCATCCCAGATGACGGCCAGATATTTTAAATCAGTCTTATGCACGTCATCACATGGTGGCAGTATCAGTTGCCCCGGCATCCCGTGCATGTGCAGCCCCGCTGGAAATCTCGCAGGCTTGCTCTTGCATGAGATTATAGCCATGCATGAGAAACACCAGAAGGAGTTGACACAACCCTTCGGTAAGTGCTGCAAATGGGAGGGAGAGGCAACAGTGGGAGAAGGGAAAGCGGAGGATAATGCCAGGTTATTTCTGGACCGGGTAATGGCGGGAGGATGGCCTGGTCCTGCCCTTAACACTGGCAGCCTAGATGTTCTTCCTGCCTGATTACCCACATGAGCCCCCCCCCCCCCCATTCCACCCACAACCCACAAGGTTAAGAATTCAATTACCAAATAAGCCAGACACACACAATTGTGAATAACAAAGGACATAGCTTTATTTGAAAAAAGACCCAAAATAATGCCTATAGTACCCGAGCCATGGAACTCCCATGTGATATCACCATCCTGCCCACAATCCACTGTCTGCCCCACTTAAGCTAGACAGCTATGGTGTATACAGCCCCCCCTACTGTATCAAGCAAGGGGGGGGGGCATCTCTGGTTGTTGCTATGCCACACTGGCCCCTTCACAACCATCCTTGACAGGACTTAGTCCATCGATTGCCCCAGGCAGCAAGTCTGGTATAACATTGCCTCCTTGCATGACTTGGGTACCCCACCACTAGCATGAGGTACTTATTAACTTGCCTTATGCCCCCCCCCCCCCCCATCACCTGGCTGTGGCCATGGATACCCCAATTCTCAAGCATTCCTCCAATGCTTCCTGCAGTGAGTTGTTAAATAAGTACTGCCCAATATCAGCCAAATGCACCAAATTATGTTGGTATAGCCCCCCCCCCACATTAAATATTGGCCCACTCAAGTTGAATCTGATGCCCCCTAAACACTGCATGCATGCACCCACCTGCCTGTTCAACTTTTTGCACCCCTTGATCCACAGCTTTGAGTCACCCCATTTTTTGCACGGTATGATTTCCGACCATACCAAGCAACTGTGCTTGAATAACATGGCTAATGCTTTGAAGTCCTCCCTGATTTTCTTAAGCAGCTGTTGCGGTCTCTGCCGCTTCCCCTTCTCTAGCCCTGAACAGTGCCTACCTCCGCTGCTGGAAACGCCGCGTCCCGCGGTGCCGGGACTCCGACAACTCTGCTAGTTCCACGTGGCGGCCGCCATTGCTTGCGCGAGGACGCCCACTTTGTGCGCACAGCTCCCGGAAGTCTGGCTCCGCCTGTGCTAATGACGCCACGCCCTAAGCCTGATATAACCGGCGTCCGGACTCCTTCTCCTTGCCTTGCAACGAGGTTCACTACTGCCTAGTAGTTCTGAGTTGCGCTTCGTCTGTTCCTCGTTCCTGACTTGACCTTTGGATTACCTTTGACTTCGTTTCAGCCTGCCGCCTGCCTCTGACCTTGGTCCGTTCCTGACTTCGCTTCAGCCTGCCGCCTGCCTCCGACCTTGGTCCGTTCCTGACTTCGATTCAGCCTGCCGCCTGCCTCAGACCTTGGTCCGTTCCCGACATCGCTACATCCTGCTTCAGCCTACTGCCAGCTATAGACTCCGTTCCAGTCTACAGCCTGCTTCAGTCCACAGCCTGCTTCCGCCCACAGCCAGCGGCAGACTCCGTTCCAGTCTACAGCCTGCTTCAGTCCACAGCCTGCTTCCGCCCACAGCCAGCGGCAGACTCCATTCCAGTCTACAGCCTGCTTCCGTCCACAGCCAGCGGCAGACTCCGTTCCAGTCTACAGCCTGTTCCAGTCCACAGTCTGCTACCGATTCTATCTAAGTCTTCAGCCTTCTCCAGGCCCAACGTTCTACAGACCCTGCCTCACTGTCCGGGTTGCTACAGGTATCGCTGCCGCCCGCTGCCCTGTCATCAGCTGGCCCTCGAACTGTACTGCCGGTACATGGACTATCTTTCACTCTGGACTTTCCATATTACACTCCCAGCCCAGGCTTTACCTCTTATTGGACTTTGAGCATATACCCCAAGTCCCAAGGTTCCAGGACCCTACGGGCTCCTCCTGGGGGGTTCCTGGTTCCCGGGTGAACACCGCCAGCCTGTGGCTCCGCCTCCCGGCCTACCCTGTCATCCTAGGTGGGCCGGCCCAAGGGTCCACTACCCTGCCTGCAGTACCCAACTGCAACAGTTTGCAAGGCCATGGACTCGGCGGAGACTCCAAGCCTGCAGGCCATTCTAGGGATGGCTCAACGTCTCCAGCAACAACAGCACTGCATTGATTCCCTCGCTGCAACTGTGGAACAGTTGGTCTCCCGCCTTGAGGTTTCCACTCTGGAGTTGCCTCCGGCACCCGCGTCTACTTCAAGTACTCAGCTGCCCACGCCTACCCGGTACGCCGGGGATAGCAAGACATGTCGTGGTTTCCTGAACCAGTGTCAAGTGCGCTTCACCTTGCTGCCATCCCAGTTTCCTTCAGATGCAGCCAAGGTAGCCTTTATCTTCTACCTGCTGGACGGCAAGGCCCTCGACTGGGCTTCACCCTTGTGGGAACGTTCAGACCCTTTGCTAAAGAACCTACAAGACTTCCTCCTGAACTTCCGTCTGGCCTTTGATGACCCAGCACGCCGATCCACCGCGGCCTCGGAGCTCCTACACCTGCGGCAAGGGACACGCCCGGTGGCTGATTATATTATAGACTTCCAAACCCTGGCCATGGAGCTCGCTTGGCAAGATGATTGCCTTAAAGGGATTTTCCTCGAGGGCCTGGCAGGCCGAATCAAAGATGAACTGGCAGGTCGGGAGCTTCCTGAGGATTTAAATGACCTAATGGACATTGCTGGTAGGGTGGATCGCCATCTCCAACAGCGGGATAGAGAGACTCGCTCAAGTCGCCGAGCCTCACCACAGCAGTCTACCTTCGCCAGAACACCGGCTCCCAAGGTTCTTCCTCCCGCTATGCCTACTGGGGAACCTATGCAACTGGGCAGGTCTCCACTTACCCCGGAAGAAAGGAAGAGACATCGCTCCCTAGGCCTCTGCCTCTATTGTGGAGGCAAGGGGCATTTTCTTGCTTCATGCCTAGAGCGTCCGGGAAATGCTCATGCCTAGGTTACACTGAGGAGCTACACCTAGGCGCTACTGGATCAGCTCCTCTCTGCATGCTACCAGTAACTCTGAAATACCCCGGTGGGGAACTCCAGATTTGTGCCTTCATTGATTCTGGTGCTGAAGGGAACTTTATTGTGGCCGATCTGGTGACTCAGCTTGCCCTGCCGACAATTCAAAAGGTTCCTCCTCTGCGGATCTCCTCGATCCGAGGTACTCTGCTCCCGGGGGTTATTACTTGCTCCACGGCCCAAGTGACTCTGCAAACAGGCCTGTTCCACTCGGAGGAGATCTCCCTGCTCGTCCTGGAGCAAGCGGTGCACCCGTTAGTTTTGGGACTTCCTTGGTTACGTCAGCATTCTCCCGTGATACAATGGGATGACTTCCAGCTGGTTCGTTGGGGTCCTGCCTGTTTTGAACGCTGTCTACACCTCCCACGTCCGCCCAGACCTCTGCACCTCTGCTCCTCGCACCTCCTCCCTGAGCCATACCAAGGCTTTCAAGATGTTTTCTCCAAGGAGATGGCGGAGATCCTTCCCCAGCACCGGCCATTTGATTGTCCTATCGACCTCCTGCCAGGTACCACGCCTCCTCGCGGCTGAGTGTATCCTCTCTCGCTACCTGAAACGAAGGCCATGTCCCAGTATATTACGGAGAACCTTGCCAAGGGGTTCATCCGCCCGTCTCGCTCACCGGCTGGTGCCGGATTCTTTTTTGTGGCCAAGAAGGATGGCTCCCTCCGGCCGTGTATCGATTACCACGGCCTGAACGCCATCACCAAGCGGGATCGGTACCCTCTCCCGCTTATCCCAGAGCTTCTGGATCGCCTGCAGGGTGCCCGTATCTTCACGAAGTTGGATCTCAGAGGGGCCTATAACCTCGTCTGCATACGCCCAGGGGACGAATGGAAGAGGCGTTCAACACCAGGGACGGGCATTACGAGTACCTAGTAATGCCCTTTGGGCTCTGCAATGCCCCCGCCATCTTCCAACACCTCATGAATGAGGTTCTGCGTGACATGCTCCATTCGCATGTCATAGTCTACCTGGACGACATGCTCATCTTTTCCAAAGATGTGGATTCCCATCGCCACCATGTCACACGGGTTCTTCAGGCCCTCCGAGAAAATCGCTTGTATGCCAAGCTGGAGAAGTGTACATTCGAGGCTGAGTCTCTGCCCTTCTTGGGATACATCATCTCCTCTACCGGCTTCCGCATGGACCCAGAAAAAGTAGCAGCCATCACCAAGTGGCCTCAGCCCACGGGCCTCAACACCCTCCAGCGATTTCTAGGCTTCGCTAATTTTTATAGACACTTTATCCCGCGTTACTCGCACCGAGTGGCTCCGCTCACGGCCCTGACCCGCAAGGGAGCTGACGCCAAAAACTGGCCTGACACTGCGGTGGCAGCCTTCTCAGACCTCAAAGAGGCGTTTCTCTCAGACGTTTGCCTCCGGCATCCGGATCCCTCCAGACCGTTCATTGTGGAGGTCGACGCCTCCAGTATAGCGGTTGGGGTGGTTCTCAGCCAACACTCCGACTCTGGCCAACTCCTCCCCTGCTCTTACTTCTCCAGGAAGTTTTCTCCAGCCGAGAGCAATTACTCCATCGGGGACAAAGAGCTTTTGGCGATAAAGCTCGCCTTCGAAGAGTGGAGACAATGGCTCGAGGGCTCCCTGCATACCACCACCGTATACACAGACCACAAGAACCTGGAGTTCCTGTCACAGGCTCAACGACTGAACCCCCGTCAAGCCCACTGGGCCTTGTTTTTCAGTCGTTTTGACTTTGTTCTGCAATATCGGCCGGCGGCCAAGAACCTCCAAGCGGATGCTCCCTCTCGCACTACATGCGTTGAGGAGGATCAAGAACCTCCTCAATTTATCCTGGACCCGACTAAGGTCTGCCTGTCTGCTTTAACGGTCCTCTCCCAGGATAGGACCGTACTTCCTCACCGGGATCGCCTAACAGCCTTACGCTGGGCTCATGACTCCCTCATCGGAGGGCACGCAGGATACGAAAGGACTTTAGAGCTTATCAATCGCTTCTATTGGTGGCCCAACATCCGGCGGGATGTTTTCTCCTATGTGAGTTCCTGCCCCACCTGCGCACATCAGAAGCCCAGTCCTGGATCCCCTTGTGGCCTCCTACAGCCACTACCGGTCCCCACCGAACCATGGACCCACATTGCTACGGACTTCGTGGTGGACTTACCCTCATCTTGTGGGCATACGGTCATCTGGGTCACCGTTGACCACTTCTCAAAAATGGTGCACCTAGTGCCTTTGCCTAAACTTCCTTCAGCGCCCGAACTGGCCCGTCTCTTTGCCCAGCATGTCTTCAGGCTACATGGTCTTCCCCAAGACATAGTCTCCGACAGGGGATCCCAGTTTGTTGCCCGCTATTGGAGAGCCCTCTGCAAATGCTTTAAAGTAAATCTCAGTTTCTCCACAGCCTTTCACCCGCAGAGCAACGGGCAGACCGAGAGAATGAATCGGACCTTGAATGCTTATATTCGGGCCTTCATTAATGAAAGACAGGACAATTGGTCAGAACTACTGCCGTGGGCCGAGTTCGCTTACAACAATCAAGTTCATGCTGCTACCGACAAATCCCCATTTCAACTAGTTTACAGGAAACCGCTGAGACCTCCGCTCCCGCTGGATGTCCCCAGCGCCTCACTGGCTGTTCAGGTAACGGCTCGACAACTACAGACATTGTGGCACAGGACTCAGAAACAGCTACACCACTCGGCCGTGTCCACCAAGCAAGCGGCCGACCGCCACTGATGACCAGCTCCCATCTACCAGCCCAAGGACCGAGTCTGGCTCAGCACCAAGAACATCCATCTCCGACTCCCATCACGGAGATTTGCACCCAAGTTCTGTCGACCATTTCATGTTGCTGAGCGGGTGGGCCTGGTTTCATATCGGCTGAGACTGCCTTCTACTCTCCGAATCCACAATGTCTTTCATGTGTCCCTGCTTAAGCCTGTGGTCCTCTCTCGTTATCACCGTACGCCTCCGGATCCTACTGCAACAGCCATTGACGATGACCCCACTTACCAAGTGCGAGAGGTTCTTGACGTCCGCTTCCACAACCGTAGATGGGAATATCTACTGGCGTGGGAGGGTTGCGGTGATGAAGATAACACCTGGGAACCCAGCCGCAATATCCTTGACAAGAGCTTATTGCAACAGTTCCATCAGGACCATCCAGGGAAACCTGGGCCTCTCAAGAGGGGCCGTAAAGGGGGGGGGGGGTACTGTTGCGGTCTCTGCCGCTTCCCCTTCTCTAGCCCTGAACAGTGCCTACCTCCGCTGCTGGAAACGCCGCGTCCCACGGTGCCGGGACTCCGACAACTCTGCCAGTTCCACGTGGCGGCCGCCATTGCTTGCCCATCTCCCCGCTGTCTCGCGCGCGCGTGAGGACGCCCACTTTGTGTGTACAGCTCCCGGAAGTCTGGCTCCGCCTGTGCTAATGATGCCACGCCCTAAGCCTGATATAACCGGCTTCCGGACTCCTTCTCCTTGCCTTGCAACAAGGTTCACTACTGCCTAGTAGTTCTGAGTTGCACTTCGTCTGTTCCTCGTTCCTGACTTGACCTTTGGATTACCTTTGACTTCGTTTCAGCCTGCCGCCTGCCTCCAACCTTGGTCCGTTCCTGACTTCGCTTCAGCCTGCCGCCTGCCTCCAACCTTGGTCTGTTCCTGACTTCGCTTCAGCCTGCTGCCTGCCTCAGACCTTGGTCCGTTCCCGACTTCTCTACAACCTGCTTCAGCCTACTGCCAGCTACAGACTCTGTTCCAGTCTACAGCCTGCTTCAGTCCACAGCCTGCTTCCGCCCACAGCCAGCGGCAGACTCCGTTCCATTCTACAGCCTGCTTCAGTCCACAGCCTGCTTCCGTCCACAGCCAGCGGCAGACTCCGTTCCAGTCTACAGCCTGTTCCAGTCTACAGTCTGCTACCGATTCTATCTAAGTCTTCAGCCTGCTCCAGGCCCAGCATTCTACAGACCCTGCCTCACTGTCTGGGTTGCTACAGGTATCGCTGCCGCCCGCTGCCCTGTCATCAGCTGGCCCTCGACCTGTACTGCCGGTACACGGACTATCTTTCACTCTGGACTTTCCATACTACACTCCCAGCCCAGGCTTTACCTCTTATTGGACTTTGAGCATATACCCCAAGTCCCAAGGTTCCAGGACCCTACGGGCTCCTCCTGGGGGGTTCCTGTTTCCCGGGTGAACACCGCCAGCCTGTGGATCCGCCTCCCGGCCTACCCTGTCATCCTAGGTGGGCCAGCCCAAGGGTCCACTACCCTGCCTGCAGTACCCAACTGCAACAGCAGCTGCCTGGAGGACACTCTGCCTGTATCATTCCCACCCAAGTGAATAATGATAACATGCAGCTATGTGCACACCACTCTGTGACATCTCATCAGAGGCAACAGTTGTTCCCACAGCATGCCACGGTTACCGATCCATTCAACACAGACCCCACATGATGCCAGGCCTAGATGCACTCTGGTCACTCTCTTGCCCTCCTGGCTGCCCAATGAACAAAGGAGTGCCCAACAATCTAGACAGCCCTTTGCCCATTGGGACCCCCTGTATCATAAATTTATGACATTGTCAATTACCCTCTGCCCCTCCCCTACATACAAATTAACCGCGGATGACTTCCATGTACCACCTATTCTCTGTATTGTTTCAACATTTAAACCCACCTTCACAGTTATGGTTGCTGTGCCAATATGGAAAGAATGAATCCCCAAATCCTCCAGCTTCAGACCTAAGTAAGCCAAGGTCCTTTTGAGCACCACCGTGAACTGATACCTAGTGAGTGGCACCCCATTGGCATATATCAGCAAATGACTCCCTCTGGCAGGTCTTCTTTTCAAATAAAGATTCATATTACTTAATGGGGGTAACCTGCACGGAGCAGCAGTTACTACCCTTAAGAGAAACATGGGTGTAATCTGTACGGAGCGGCAGTTACTACCTTGGGAAGCTTGCTGGGTAGATTAGATGGATCATGTTGGTCTTTTTTTGCCGTCATTACTATGTTACTAATGGGCAAGTGACTTATGAATCAACCCACCTCAAGCATAGTGTGGCCTCCCTTCCCTCTTGATTGGTTTTCAAATGGTATATTAATATAAACATGGCCCCATCCCCGATATGCACATTCCACATTAGTATGCTATTGTGACTGGCATCCCCTTTGAAAGCGGCCACTGACTTGCTCACCCTCAATGCCCCAAAAAAAGCCATTGAGAAAACTACCCTAAAGAGATGAATCTCAAAATCCGAACTGCACACTGCCAATAAGACATAAGAGCACTAGTAATTCATGCATGATTGGCATCCTCAAATCCTTCTTATGCCCACCCCCCCCCCCCCCAACTCCATCACATGAGAAATTTCCTCACCATGAAGGCCCTAGTCAGGTTTCCCCACCCCGGGCCTTAGCGAAAAAGGCAAATCCAGCAAGGAGGCTTGCTACTACTCCCTTGGACAGCCCCGCCTCCTTTGCCTTCATGACGTATTGAATGATCATGTTAACTGGTACCGGGCCCTGCACCCATCCAAGCCCTCTTAACCAAACGAATAGGCAGCCCATATTGATGGAGCTAATATTCCACGTAACAGGTCCCTGGTGGTCACATCCTAATGGTCCATAGGCACGCTGGGAATGTCATAGCCTCTGCATCTCTGTTTGGAACCTGCATGTGAAATGAATCCCATTTAGCAAGCAAAAGCACATCAGTCACACCGTTGCTTATACTGGGGACGTGCTGTACCCTAATAGTCATGTTAAAAAGCAAACACTGAAGAATTATTGCCCTATACAGCTCCCCCACCTGTGGGTACTTCACGGAGTGCCTATTGATAACCTCTACCACTGCTTGATTGTCACACCAAAATATTATTTTCTTGTTGGCCAGCCATTCACCCCACACCACTAGGGCCACCAATATGAGGAATAATTCGAGAAATGTTGTCCCTCGTCAAATCACTTTCCCTCCAAGTTTCAGGCCAGGGTTCAGTGCACCATGAACTCTGACAATATACGCCAAATTCCGAACCACCTGAAGAATCTGAATAAATATCCAAGTTGCGGTTTGAAACTGGAAGTTCCTGCCAAATTGATACCCCATTGAATTTGCTTAGAAAATTGACCCATATAGTCAAATCCTTCTTCATGCCCACAGATACTTGGATAAAATGATGCAGCCTTCTGATTCCTACCATAGCATGGGACAACCTTTTAAGAAATATCCTCTCCATTGGAATAACTTGGCACGCAAAGTTTAGACTACCGACGAGGGACTGTATGCTAGACAATGTCAACTTCTTTGCTGATAATGCATTCTGAAGCATTTCCCTCAACTTACTCAACTTGTCAGAAGGTAATCTAGATACCATCTCTTATGAATCCAGCTCGATGCCTAAGAAGGACAAAACCGCGGACGGGCATTCAGTCTTGTCAATAGCTAGCAGCATGCCGAACTCGGCAGCCATATCCTAAAATTTGGCTAATAATTTAGCTTAAATGTCGGATCCACTGGGGCCCACAAACAAAAAATCAACCAAGTAGTATATGACAATCAGAACGCCAACACTCTGCTCGACAACCCAATGTAAAAAGGAACAGAGTAACTGAAAGGATGCGCATGAAACTGCACCTCCCCTGAAGTGGAAACCAAGCAAAGGGAAGCTACTCAGGTAGACAGGGAGCAACCTAAAAGCCAATTTGATGTTATTCTTTGACATTAGGGTACCCTTCCTGCAACTCCTCAACAATGCCACTGCGCTGTTGAAGGATGCATATTGTACGGAACACTCATCCTGTGGTAAATGATCATTTAGTGACTTCCCCGATAGATGAGATAGGTTCAGTATAAGTCTAAATTTTCCTAGCTCCTCTTTTGCAACCACTGCCAAGGGAGAAAAAGTCATATCCGCAAACAGTGGGTCCACAAAGGAGCCAACTACCTTACCTAGAGCTATCTCTGCATTGATCTGCTGCACTACCTTAATGTGACATACCACTGATCCAGCATTGCATGCCAAACCCTTGAGAATTTTGCCCTAAAAAGGAATCAGGAACCCCCATCCAAACACTTGTCAATTTTAAAGGCTGCACCTTGCATCGGTAACAGTCGAGCCAGGCCATCATACTGTCCAATTTGATCAGAGTTGGTGCCCACACATGTAAACCACCCTCATTTAGCTTTTGCAGAACTCCCCATATTAAGCCTCTTACTGCACTGAACCACTGGGTGGGACCGAGAGCACACCGAACAGGCATGCCTAAACTTAAAATCCTGGAAATTGCAAGTGGACTTGTTTAAACACTAGCAACCCTTGCTATTAGCGGGTGCAGATGATGGACCGACCGAATTGTTGGGTTTTTGCTTTGCCAGTCCCTTCGCACCCTCATCGGCTGCTTTAGTCTTCATCTGCCTAAGCCAGAGCCCCATGACCTACATGCCCCATGACATGAACAGGTTGTCTTCAATTTTGTCTTGGAAGTGCTCATCATAGTTTAGCCCACCCCTCGTATTCCCTATTCACCTTGAAGATAGTATTGGTGTAACTCAACACGGGCCCATACTGGTCAGGATCATTCTGCCCTACCACACTAATCATCCTGAGGAAAGCCCTGATCCAGTTAACTATGTTCCTAGGCACCTTGTTGCCTGGACTGCCTGCCTCCTCCTGACCCTTGCCCGTTTTTCCATCACCCTTCTTCCTTCTCCCTTCCAATATGCTAAAAATGTCTACATAAATACACTTCTTGAGTTTTCAATGCAGTGCCCTGGGAATTCTGTCCCACAATTGTAACAGGGTAGTGAGAGTGGGCAGCCCCTTCCTCGCCTCATCCGGATCCTACAAAGGTCTGGACAGGTCCTCATTGCCTGAAGAGTCTGATTCGGACAAATCAGGTGAACTGATGGAACTGGACCCGGTCCTAGCAGCCCACTTCCTGCCACGCTTCCTCTTCTTGCCCTGAACTATGGCCCCTGCCTTAATCATTCCCCTGACCTTTAGCCATGGTACCAGCCTCCTCCCCCTGTTTCTTGCCCTCACCGGTTTAAGCATGTTGGTTCCCAAACTGGGAGAGTGAACCACTACCTGACCCAACCTCAGTCATTGCTTCTGTACCACCAGAGATGCCCGCTGTCACTGATTGCTTGACCTCCACTGTCACCTGTGCTGCCGACTCAGATGGCTCTTCTGCTGGCTCAGACTGTCCTCCCACAGAATCCGAAGGCTGCCATACTCCTGATGCCACCTGGGCAACACTGTTAGCAGCTTGAAGATTTGCCTTATTCTTGGCAATGCTCTCTGTTCTCACGGCTGCCACCTGTCCACCAATTCCAGTTAGTGGCACCGGGAGGATATACTTAGGCCAAAAAGGAGGAACACATGAATACACCCTTGGATAGTTCGGGTAACCAGAGCTCCATTGTGCAATCAGAGTTCCTGCAACTGGGAGTGCATTGCTTGCCTGTGTGCATGCCTCCAGTGCCCACACCTGCCACTGCTGTGGACCAGGCCATGTCATGCCCACTGTACCTCCCAATTCCACACTGAATCCAGCGGGAAATGCTCTGCCAAGAACCTGTCCAGCTTACGTCAAGATGCCTGGGGTAGTCACAAGGGCGTGGCTGGTCCAACCAGACATCTGCAGGCTGTCTGTCGCTGGGCCAACCAGGGTACATGCATCCTCATGACAGCTGGGCCACTGCCACTTTGCTGCTACCTGCTGGCCATGCTAGGATCACATCATCCATTTGGGGATCCCTGCCTCCTTGGCCATGGCAGCTCAATGGCCCAGATCTGCCTCCTCCAGCCCCGGACCCCACTGTAGCTCATCTCGTAATTAAGCCTTTGCCCACCAGGTCATCCTTCATTGGATCACAAAGTGTGCAGTCAGTCCTGTCCCACCATGCTTGCCACACGTTCACCGCCCCGCCGCTCCTGCTGCCGAATCCCCCTCTTTGACTGTTTACCGTCGACTCCTCTTACTGCCAACAAGGTGCCACCATCCAATTGATGCAGTGCAGGAGAGAGAATGAGCTTGCCACCACTCCAGTGGTCGTGCATGCTGACCTAGACAATGCTGATGAATCTTAGTTCTGTTCTTCTCATCGACAAGCGCTATCCGAGTTGCTGATCTGTAGGAGGGAGGAACAAGGGAGGAGGATGCAGGATCAGACTGTAGGCTGTGGGGTCTGGGCCACGCCACTGGCTGCAATGACGGTACAATGCGCCATGATGCTAATAATGCTGCCACCACTGCCAATATGGCACCCCAGATGATGGCCGGAACTTTTAAAACAGTCCCGTGCATGTCATCACAAGGTACCCCCAGCAGTTGCCCTGGCATCCCATGCATGCATGGCCTGCCCCCTGGAAATCACAATCCCCCAGTGAGCACTGCAACGGTGGGAGAAGGGGAGGAGGAGCCAGGTTATTTCTGGACCGGGTGATGGCTGGGGGGGGGGAGGGGTGTCTGGTCCTGCCCTTTAGCCTGGAGATTAATTTGGGACAATAGCAATCCAAGATTAGACTTCTGATTTATGTTTCCTGTGTTTATTCACCTTCAGCTTAGAATGATATGTTCTCAAATGTTGTCTCGGAAAGAGGGAAAATGAATGGGAAATAATTGGAGAGACTAATGTTAAAGAGCCTCTTCCAAGAAATAATTGAGGAAGGTGATAATTATTATACTTATAAAGTAAGAGGAAGAATATGCAGTTTATTAAACTCACAGAATACTATTTATACTTTGTAACTTCTTAATGAAAGAGAGAAAATGCAGCTTCGACTGTGTTCAGTGATATTATTAGATTTACTTGCTTCTACTGGAATAATTACACAGGAAAATTGTTAAACATGCAACTTTATAATTTGTTTATTGCCAGAAAAACTGATAATAAAACTTGGGTGAATTCTCATCTCTCTGTGCCTGATAGTGTGGTATAATAAGATGGGAATCTCGGGATTTCTTCCTAGGTAGCTTACAAGAACAGAAGTCCACAAAACTAGAGCCAGGCCAGACTCAAACAAAAACAAATAGTCAAGAAGCAAACTAGACACCAACCCACAAATCATGAAAAGGCAAGGCAAGAATTCAAACTAGGACTAGGGTATCAAAGGACTGCAACACAGGTTGCAGTGCTTCAATCACCTCTCATCTATTCCTTTATCTTTAACAAAAAAAAATAGGACTAGCCAATCGATCCAATGCCCCTCCTCTCCTGACTATTTTTTCCATTAAAAAATATATACAAATCTTTTCACTATGGTGTCCCAATCTGAATATGTACACCCTGGAGGAAAGGAGGAGCAGGGATGATATGATTCAGACCTTCAGATACTTGGAAAAACTTTAATGATCCAAAGACAACGTCAAACCTTTTCCACCAGAAAAAAATCAGCAGAACCAGAGGTCACGAGCTGAGGCTCCAGGGAGGAAGACTAAGAACCAATGTCAGGAAGTATTTCTTCACGGAGAGAGTGGTGGATGCCTGGAATGCCCTTCCAGAGGAAGTGGTGAAGTCCAAAACTGTGAAGGACTTCAAAGGGGCATGGGATAAACATTGTGGATCCATCAGGTCTAGAGGACGTGTATAAAGAGGAGGCAGCAAAACACTGCACGGAGTGGCAGTAGCAACAGAGGCATTCACGGAGCGGGATGCCAGTGGCCAGTGGTTGGTGTTCCACCTTCACGGAGCGGAAGGATGGAGGGCTGCCATCTCCAAATTAAATTAAAAAACAAAACAAAACATAGGTGGGTAAGAGTATGTAAAATTAACGGAGAGTTCATAGGCTATAGGTATTACCAATTATTAGGCTTATTCAATATTTGTTGATAGTTAATGTGGCTTTCAATGCATACTTCACTTTCAATGCATATCCAGCATAGCTCTCTGCTTCAACGGCAAGGGAGAAGAAAAACTGATACTACACGCATATCCAGCATAGCTCTCTGCTTCAACGGCAGGGGAGAAGAAAAACTAATACTTCACGCATATCCAGCATAGCTCTCTGCTTCAACGGCAAGGGAGAAGAAAAACTGATACTTCACGCATATCCAGCATAGCTCACTGCTTCAACGGCAGGGGAGAAGAAAAACAACCAATAAGGGCTGAATAACATAGTCTGGGTAAACAAATAAGCATGGGTGTAGCTTGCTTGTTGCTGTGGTTACTACCCCTACTACCCCTAACTAATCAAGCTTGATATTTCACTTGGATGCAGCTCCATCAATGCTCTCTGCATTAATGGTGGGGATGGAAGGGAAATAGAACCAAAGGTTACTAAGAGCCAAGAGAAACAGATAAGTATGAAAGGAAAGAAGTGTGAAGCTTGCAGGGCAGACTGGATGGGCCGATTGGTCTTCTTCTGCCGTCATTTCTATGTTTCTATGTTTCTATAAAATGGGTTTAAAAATGGAAGGGGGCTTCAGTACGGAAAAGTCCCACTATTTTTAAAAGTTGAAAAGCGGATTGGGAGGGAGATTTTCAGGGTATTACTGGGTCAGTTTCAGGGGGGGGGGGGGGTTTGGCCGCGCGTTTTCGACATGCTATTACCTCTTACTGTATAAGGGGTAAAAATAGCGCGTCAAAAACGCGTGGCCAAACGTGGGCTAACAGTGCACTCCGCCGGAGCACACTGTACTGTAGCGGCCTGAAAGATAGTATGTTAACCTCCCAATGATCAATCAATGACAGCAAATCATACACCAAGAAAATTTAATATTCACTGCTGATTGTCTAGCTGCTACACTATCTGGTAAGACTGCTGCACTTAAGTTTATAAATAAATTAGAAATGATGCAGTGTGTGATTGTGTGCATCCACCACCAGATCAACCTAATAAATGAAGCTTGACCGACGTGCCGCAAATGCGCAGTAGAGAGCAGCTCTATCGCGCATGTGCGGGCGAGCACGTAGGTCAAGCGGAGCGTCAGCTGTTAAAAAAAACATGGCAGCGGTGAGGAGCACTATCGGCGGTGAGGAGCGGCGGTGAACTCGGTGGGGAGGGAGGCGAAGGCGGCAGCGGCAGCGAGGAGCGGCGAACTCGATGGGGAGGGAGGGGGCTGGCGGCAGCAGCAAGGAGCGGCAAACTCGGTGGTGAGGGAGGGAGGGAGGCGGCGGCAGCAGCAGCGAACTCGGTGGTGAGGGGAGGGGGCGGCGAGGAGCAGCAAACTCGGTGGTGAGGGAGGGAGGGTGAGAGTGGGAGAGGGAGGTTGAGAGTGGGAGAGGGTGAGAGTGGGAGAGGGAGGTGAGGGAGGGGAGGATGAGAGTGGGAGAGGGAGGTGAGAGAGGGGGAGGTGAGGGGAGAGGGGGGAGGAGAGAGGGGGAGGAGAGAGGGGGAGGTGAGGGGAGAGTGGAGATAAGGGGAGAGGGGGAGGGGAGGAGAGGGGAGAGGAGGGTGAGGGGAGGGGAGGAGGGAGAGGAGGGGAAAGGAGAGGTGAGAGGGGGAGGGGAGAGGGGGGAGGGGAGAGGGGGGAGGGGAGAGGAGGGGAGAGGGGGAGGGGGAGGGGAGGAGAGGGGAGAGGAGGTGAGAGGGGGAGGGGAGAGGGGGGAGGGGAGAGGAGGGGAGAGGGGGAGGGGGAGGGGAGGAGAGGGGAGAGGAGAGGAGGTGAGAGGGGGAGGGGGAGGGGCGGGGAGGAGAGGGGAGAGGAGGGGAGAGGGGGAGGGGAGAGGAGGTGAGGGAGGGGGGAGGTGAGAGGGGCTGTGTTTGAAAATGGACTGAAAAAAAGTAATGTAGCCCGTTTTAACGGGCTTAACGGCTTGTATTAATATAAACTGGAGCACTCCCTGGGGTCAGTAGGCCACAGGCCAGAGGGAAGAAGCTGGGCCACAAGAAGAAGGACAAATAGCAAACTAGAATATTAAAATCTCACATTAAGGGCAAAGCAGTCAGTGAGACTTTGTTACATTAATGACAAAGCACTGGTTTGGCCTCTGTCGGAAACAGGATGCTGAGCTTGATGGACCCTTGGTCTGACCCAGCATGGCAATTTCTTATGTTCTTTTGTTCTAACTATAGCAGTTGGTGTAAGACCACATTCCTATTATGTTGTTTACTACAGAGCCTATGAACTAATGCCCTACCTTGCAGGCCTAGCGCCTCCCAAGACTGACACTAACTAAATCAAATTGATCACCAATTAATAGTCTCTAGAAAGTATTAAGCACCAACTCTCTTTAAAGAACAAAGAGCTATGCTGTCTCTTTAGTTCACCCAAAGTAAAGCAACGGACAACCAGAGCCCCCCATAATATATATGCGCTCAACAGCCACATTAGAAAAAGAAATACAAACACATAATTGGCTGATTCAAAATACACTTTTACCAATTATGAAGTACTCTTAGAAAAATGAAGTAGAATTGGGTGATTATAAGTTTGCATATCCCCAAATTCCAGGGCCCCTTTCCCAAAATGAACATGGATTGGCAAAATATGCACTTGCATTGCATGATAATGGAGACTAGTACTTGATGCTGTTATAACTTGTTTGTTCACACTTATAACCAGCCAGGTGGCACTTCCCCGACACACACTACTTTGAAACCTTGGCAGCACAAACAAGTAAGGAAAGAGACAGCCAATGGGAATGCAAAACCATAGCCCTAGCTAACAAACTGCTTACCCATTTGACAATTATAAACCTATTTGTCATATTTTCGTGTAAGGGGCCTTTGTTTCCTGTTACAAAAGAGTGTACCAATCGACTAGGGAGATTTTGTGCAACAATAATTGAAAGAGGTTTGGGTTCGCTTCCTCATGTGTAAAGATGCAGATAGTGTGTCCAAGTTGTTTATCATCCTGTGCACTGCTTGGATGATTGTTTGGAACATGAGTTATAGGTTGTGGATTTTTAGTTACCCTTTCAAGGAAGCAGGTTGCTCTCTGTCTCCTACTTTCATTTTTTCTCATTTATGGGACAGGAGTAAGGAAGAGTCCCTATTTAGGAGTCAGTCTTCCATTGTCTTGACTAACCAGTTTTTTAAATATGGCTTTGAACTCTTGTATGACAATTTTTGAGAATTCCCTGTGAAATCCAATCCCCCTGGTTGTAGTGGATTGGGACATCCCTGTATTCTAGGCTGGATTTGGGGTATGAAAGACCTGTATTGTGCTTTATCTCCTTCTGAGTATAGACCTAACAGTGACCTGATGCACAAGAAGAATATGTTTGCATTAACTGGCTTTGAACTATCTCCTCTGTTTGAAGGTGCAGATTTTTTACTCCTCCCTTTTTGCACTTTTTTGGTTCAAATAATATTGTTGCTCACTTGGAGCTGATAACCAATGGTACCTGGGAGTCAGCATACCAAATCTTTGGAAGAGGGAAGTCTTTCGTCTAGAAAGATACAGAGGTGCTACAACTTCTATCCAAAGCAAGAGATCTCAGTAAAGTGCACTACCAGGAGAAACCAAGAAGATGCAACCTAAAGGTCACAAGAACGTTATTACTATTGAGGGATGTCGAACATGGGAAAAAGAAAGCCATCTTCTTGCACAATTAATTCCACTAATGGCTTCATATCCTGGGTGGATACATTTGACTTGCAAGCCACCCATTCCTGAAACTGGAAATTGTAAGTGTGGAAATTATAAGCACAACTTTTCCATGAAGAAAATGTATGTACATACTGTGTACATAGAAATATAGAAATGACGGCAGAAGAAGACCAAACGGCCCATCCAGTCTGCCCAGCAAGTTTCACACTTTTTTTTTCTAATACTTATGTTACTCTTGGCTCTTATTAACCTTTTGGTTCTATTTCCCTTCCACCCCCACCATTAATGTAGAGAGCAGTGTTAGAATTGCATCTAAGTGAAATATCTACTTTAGTTAGGGGTAGTAACCACCGCAATAAGCAAGCTACACCCATGCTTATTTGTTTAACCAGACTATGTAATTCAGTCCTTGTTGGTTGTTGTCTGTATATAGATCCACTTTTCTTCATCCCCCCTGCCGTTGAGGCAGAGAGCTATGCTGGATATGCAAGAAGTATCAGACTTTCTCCCCTGCCATTGAAGCAGAGAGCTATGCTGGATATGCATGAAGTATCAGACTTTCTCCCCTGCCATTGAAGCAGAGAGCTATCCTGGATATGCGTGAAGTATCAGTCTTTCTCCCCTGCCGTTGAAGTATGGCTATGCATTGAAAGTGAAGTATCAGGCTTATTTGGTTTGGGTTAGTAACCGCCGTAACAAGCAAGCTACTCCCCGCTTTTTTGAGAATGCAAATCCTTTTTTCCACATTTCCTCTTGCCGTTGAAGCTTAGAGCAATGTTGGAGTCGCTTTAACTGTGTGTATGTTTATTGAATAAGGATATTATCTCCAGGCAGTAGCCATCATTCCCGCGAGCCACCCACTCTTCATTCATGTCCTCTAGACTTTATGGATCCACAGTGTTTATCCCACGTCCCTTTGAAGTCCTTCACAGTTCTGGTCTTCACCACTTCCTCCAGAAGGCCATTCCAGGCATCCACCACCCTCTCCATGAACAAGTTAGGGGGTGCAGATATGCATATTTTATAAACAGTGCAGATTCCACTACACAGTTTATAAAATACGGGTGCAACTTTAGGTGCACTAACTTATCTATGCAGGTGCCAAGTTAGGCATACTATTGTGAATTCCCAATTCCCCCATCTCCATTCTTAGGCTTGAACATTAACCCACATGATATATTTTCAGGTTTTAAATGAATAAGATAAATTGTTGATCCAAGAAAGACTTCCTAAATTATTTTACTTCAAGATGTGAGTATTACTTTTATGGATGTGTAACTACTGTAGACAAATATATTCATTTCTTCTATTTGGACTATATTAATGATTTATATGCTACAGATGTACTATAAATACATTGCAAAGTGGCTAGACTATGTTGATAAATAAATTCTGGTGACTGGAAATCAAATGCAAGAATTAATTTGCTGTATCATTGTAACCTTTGGTTATATTTGTGATTTTATACCACAGAGGGAATACATTGATTTAATTATAGATTAAGTCCCCAAATTCATTGTGGAAAAAATCAATTGAAGGTAATATGCTTGCATTAATATAATTGCAGTTGTTCATCAGAAGAAGCAACAGGAATAGCTTAAGAATTATACATATGCTTATAGTCATGTTCTCTCAATGTTGAACTTTGCAGTATATACAAAATGTTAGATGGCATATGGATACACCCCTAGACCGACCCTTTTCTGATAAGGTAAATGTGCATGGAAAATTGAAAATATGCACTTTTTTTTATGTTTATGAAACAGAATGTATTCAAGTCCAAGCTACTTACATGCATATCTTCAAAGGAGTTCCATGCATAAAAGTAGCATATACTCGCAGAAGCAGCTTATACTCATGTATATGAAAAAAGAGGTTATTTTCGGTTTTCGTGCGCACATTTGACTGCACAAAAAAGAATTGGTCTAAGGGTGTTCTGAGGTGGAGCCAAGAAGAACATGTGTAAGCTGCTATTTTAGAAGAGATTTACGTGAATATACTAAGCAACATATTTGTACAATTTTACATCTGCAAATTAAGTAGCAAAATTTGATATCAAACTCACCTGTTGTCTGCTGTTCTTTGGTGGGAGTTCTGGGTGAACAAGAGAGTTCAGGGTGAAGAAATAGGAGAGTCTCAGTGACCTTGCGAAGGAATGGGTGAACTGGTGGAGCTATCAGCAAACTGATGATTTGATTTCAATTACATGCTTATGTTTTAAAATACACATACATCCTTGTATAAATCAGGGTTTTACACGAGCAAGATAATTTTATTTGCATGGAAAATATAAGCGCATATGTTTATAAAATAGGAAGCAAAGGTTTGTAATTTCAATGTATTGATGATATTCACATGTAAAGAAACATATGATATTTTATTTTTTGTATCTACCTAATATATACATGTTATAAAATACTAAAGTAGTCCTTTCTGCCATAGCTAGGACCTATTTTGCATAAAGTATTCCAGCTTCTGAGGGTAAATCCTGAGGTTCTATCATCCTGCCTCCATTAGGAAAGTAGACCCTTGGGCTGTGGTGTGGTTGGTGCAGCAGGAAGAGTGAGCTCATTTGGTCCACATTGACAGCCAACAGATGCACACCGAATAGGACTAGGTGGAACCTCACCTGTACCAACTGTCTCCACCACAGGTTGAGCACTTGGGTTCTGACAGCCGGCATGTCTTAGGAGGGTCCCTAAGAGACTCCAGGTCCAGTTGACAGTTAGGGCAGGCAACAACCAATGAGAACCAGTAGACGAGTCAGAGGATGGGGCAGGCAGCAGACAACAAAATCCAGTAGGCAGGTCTGAGCTTGGAACAGGCAGTAGACAGTCAAATCCAGTAAACAAGCAGAGGTTGGGAGAGGCAGCAGAAAGGTGAAGGTTAAGTCCAAAGCAAGTATCAGGTCCAGGAAGCAATCAGGAGGGACAGAGAATAAGCCGAGGTCAAACCAGGAAGTCAAACCAAGGGAAACAAGTTGAGACAAGGACAAAGGCAAGGACAGACAAACAAAACAGAGAGATCCAGGGCCGGGTGTGAGAAGCAGACCAGAATACAGAACCACAGTAGGAAGCAGGAACACAGGAACACAAGCAAACAGGAACATGGGCAGACAAATCAGGAAGAAGCAACATGCACTGAGGAGCAGATCACTCAGGAGACCTGTTGCTGAGGCAAGGAGTATAGTGCAGAGTGGATTTAAATGCTGAGATGCTGGTGACATCATCCAAAAGTGACTCCAGCATCTTCCCATCTCGAAGCATATATTATGCATGTACTTTCATGTGTGACTAAGGCGTCCATTGCCGGGTCCCCACTGTGTGTATGTAATGCTGGAATTCTGCCTTGAAGTCAGAGCGGGATTCTCGTAAGTCACCGGGCTGGGAGAGAGCAGATGGGGCCCACAAGTTCGAACAATCTCCTTGCTAAAAGCAGATATTAAGATCCTGTCCAAAGTACTCCAGATGCATCTAGAAAATATCATGCTTGATCTTATATACCCAGATCAAGTAGGCTTCATGAAGAGCAGAAAGAATATTGTAGTAGATCCCCCTGGGGCCACAAAGAGATGTTTGAAAGTTATCTTCCCTGTTGTTTGATAAGGCACAATAATTTGTTTTCCTGTGACATATTTTAGGTTTTCTTTCTCTTTTTTTTTCAGTTTTCTTATTTCCTGTGGCAAAAAGGTATATAACTGTTTGAGATTATTTTTAAATCAGACAGTGAAACAAATGACATGTGTCCTTATTTATACTGAAGAGTCACCTTCGGAGTGCTCCTTGTGCTTCCTTCACCCAACCCTAGATGTTGCTGATGTTATGAAAGTATCTCTGCATTTCAAAAAAGAGATGAGTTAAATGCATATTGCAGTGAAATTGATATTGCATTATATTCAGGCGGGAGGGGTAGCTTTCAAAAATGCATAAAAAAGGTCTTATCCTACTTTTATTATACATGCGTGGTCTCTCAGTTAAGGCTTTCAACAAAGCATTAGATTAGTTTTATTCACCAAATTCAGAAAATAACTTTTGGCTGTAACCTTTTACAGGACCTGAAGTTTGGATGTCTCAAGTCATCTTGACTCCTTGGCTTATTCACTTTATCTTCTGTTATCTATTTGAAAACAAGGCATTTGATTTAATCTGCTTTTCTAAGAGAGGAAGGCAGGGATATATATATATATATATATATATATATATATATATATATATATATATATACTGTAGTAGATCTCCATGTGTGTGTGTGTGTGTGTGTGTGTGTGTGTGTATGAGGCTGGGGAAGGGAATGGAGGGGAAGACAGAAAAAGAGACTATTATATGTGATTATATGAATTTAAAGAAAAATAAATGATTATTAAACTTTAAGAAATTGATTCAGTTTGATCAATTTCTGGATGCCTATCTTGACTTTACCATAGAAAAACAGAATCAACTACATGTTTTTCATCAACATATTTAATCTGCTCTAAAATGTTTAAAACATAAAAATATCACCATGTTTAACCTTGGTAGACTTAAAATTTGTAGTAGTGTATAATTGCACTTTATTTAGTCAACATCCACTACAACATGCAGCTACATTATGTTTACCAGATCTAAAGAATAAATACATATCTATTACATTTTCTACTCAAAACACTTCATCATTAGAATTGTAAATCCCTCTATGATAAGTACATTTTGTTACTCCACTATAGTTAAAAACCACCAGGTTGGCAAATTATAGGATGCACCGGGGTTATTTTTACCATTTTAAAGGCAACACAATGGCATATGTTTCAGAAATATTTGAAACAATATAAAGAATGATTTCAGTGTAATTATAATTATTAGTAAGAAGCCCCCACAGTTACCTACAGGGAAAATGTGACGAGGGTTTTTCATTTTTTTAAAGCATGAATAATGTGTTCCTTTTAATAAAAATTATATGCTTAAGGCAGCGTGCTTGCTATTCTTGCAGATGTCTTAGAAATTTCAACATATAAATGTTAGTGCAACCCACAAAAAAAATAATAGTTGTCAGGAAATTGGTGTTTTATTTTCTTAGCAGTTTCAGGACTCAAAGTACAAAATGGTCATGTATAGAGCTAAATATAATTATAAAAGATATTGTATTTTATAATTATGAAAAGATGAAATAGAGATAGTAAGAAAATTAATCAACTCAGTAGTCCACTGTTAAGTGAAAGGGAAGAAAAGGTGGCCAGGAAAAGCAGCCAGGTGAGGGGGAAAATTTGGAAAGCTATGGGCAAGATTTTCAAAGGGTTAAGTGCACCGGGCCTATTTGAAAAAGGCCGGCGACGTTTGTAAAGCCCCGGGACGCGTGTAAGTCCCGGGACTTTACCAAAGGGGCAGTCTGGGGGCGGGGCAGTCTGGGGACAGAGCGGGGGCGGGGCCAGAGGCCTCTGACATAGCGGCCATTGCCACTGTGTTGGAGGATCGCATGCCGGCAGGCAGGTGCAAAAGGTAAGACAAGAGTCGGAGGGGGGTTAGAGTAGGGCTAGGGGGAGGGAAAGGTTAGGGGAAGGGGTGGGAAGGTTAGGTTAGGAGGAAGGGGAGGGAAGTTCCCTTCCAGGCTGCTCTGATTCTGGAGCGGCCTGGGAGGGAACGACGGAAGGCAGCGTGGCTCTGTATGCACAAGGTGCACAATTGTGCACCCCCTTGCGCACGCCGACCCCGGATTTTATAACATGCGCACGCCTGCGCGCGCATGTTATAAAATCGGGCGAACATGTGCGTGCACCGGGTAGCGCGCACCCATGTATGCCGCTCGTGCTTCTTTTAAAATCTACCCCCATGTGCACAAATGCTTATAGTCTGGGCAATAAAATTCCAGATCTGAAGATCCTATTGTTGCTATTAAAGACATGGTTCAGTCAGTCTCATGAATGGGATATGGCAATACCAGGTTTTAACTGGTTAAGTAAGGACACAGATGACAGAAAAGGGAGAGGAGGATCTCTTTATGTCAAAAACAATACCCAAATAACTGAAATGCGGGTGTGTGGGGAAAGGAGGAAGTGCTATGGGCTGTCTTAAAGAGAATATGATAGCGCTTCCATTTACTCTGGAATTGTCTATAAGCCTCCAACTCAAACAGAAGAACAGGACAGAAATCTTGTCCAAGACATGCAAATGGCAGGAAGGAAGGGAGAGGTGATGTTCACTGGAGAATTTTAAATGCTGGATGTGGATTGGAGTATCCCTGCTGCTGAATCTGCAAGAGGAGGAGAGATTATGAATGCTTTGGTTACGATTGATTGGTTATGGTTAATTTATTTATATGTTACCTATGCAACAGCCCTAGGTGGCTTACAAGCAACATATACAATAAAATCACTAGAAAAACTCAGCATTTAACAATACAAAAACAAATACAATTACAAAAGAAGAGTTGTGCTCATAAACTGACCAACATTCTAACAGATCCTTTCAAGAGACTCTGCTTAGATCAATGGTGATGGAATTCATGAGGGATGGAGTGATTCTAGATTTTGTACTCACAAATGGGGATAGACACATACCTGAGCTTGTGGCCAGAAAAGTTGAATTAGACTGATTTTTTCTAACATTGTTCTATTTTTTGCTGTATTTCTCTGTTGTTGCATGACTTGAAATCTCAATATATTTAATCAAGATAGTATTTTTAGAATCCTGCCTAGTGTGTATTTAAATAACTGTTAATTAATTTATAGAACACAGAGCTAGGAAAAGCAGCTGGAAAGCTATGACCACAAATTCTTGAAGTCAGAGCAATAAAATCTCAGACCTGCAGGCCCTAATGGTGGAGGCAGAATTGGGCATTGTTACTGTTATAGAGACATGGTTCACTGAGTCTCATGATTGGGATACTGCCATCCTGGGCTTTGTTAAGGAAAGGCATAGAAGGCAGAACAGGAGGAGGAGTATGTCAAAAATAATATCCAAGCAACTGAATTGCAAGGGACATGGGGTAAAGAAAAATAATTATGGACCATCCAAAAAAATGAAAATGGTGCTTCCTTTTTTATTGGTATGATCTACAGGCCTCCACATCAAATGGAATAATAGGACAGAGATCTTCTCAAGGCCATCCAAAGGGTGGGAAAGAAGGGAGAAATGTTGCTTGTTGGAGATTTTAATCTGCTGGATGTGGATTGGAGCACCCTTCTGCAGAATCTACAAAAGGTAGAGAGATAATGGATGCCCTTCAAGAGAACCTGCTCAAACAAATGGTAATGGAACCCATGAGGAAGGGTGTGCTACTTGATCTAGTGCTCATTAATGGGGATAATGTCTAGGGATGTGAATCGTGTGCCCGATCGTTTTAATGATCGGGTTCGGCTGGGGGGGGGGGGGGGAAATCTGATCGTTACAAGATGTGAATTGCTCTTACCATGTGACAGGGCAAAGGTAGCGCCGGCGCCATTTTGAATATTGGCAATACGGCCCGCGTGCAGGAGATCACTCCCGGACCCCTGCTGGACCCCCAGGGACTTTTGGCCAGCTTGGGGGGGGGGGGCTCCTGACCCCCACAAGACTTGCCAAAAGTCCAGCGGGGGTCCGGGAGCGACCTCTTGCACTCCGGCCATATTGCCAGTATTCAAAATGGCGCAGGCGCTACCTTTGCCCTCACAATGTCACCGGCATGCCGCAGGACCCGCACCATTCACGGCAAAGATGAAGGCCAAGCGTGCCGTTCGCGGCACACGGGGGCCTTCCCTTTTTGCTGTGAACGGCGCACCGGGCCTTCATCTTCACCGCAAATGGAGCGTGTGCCGTGGGACGTGCTCCATTCGTGGCATGCCAGGATCTCCTCTGCTATAATCTGCCTGTCCCGTGATGGCCGCTGTCTTTCCGGTTTTGAATAGTCTTCCAGCAAGGGAGGAAATCGGCGAGGTGAGGGAGAAAATCTGTGGGAAGGAGGAAATCTGTGTAAAATCTGCATTCCACAGTAGCGCTGAATTCCCCCAGGAGTACCTCTTGTAACTGGTGTTGTGACATGGCCGCTGTACGGCATGTTTGAGCCTCCAAGGCGGCCAGGGAGCCACCTGTACCATCTATCATCGAGCTGGGGAACATGCACGAGCACTGACAAACACACTACCAAGCCCAATATATTATAGCGCCATCTGTCAGTGGGCTGGGGAACATGTGTGAGCACTAACGGACACACTACCAAGCCTGATATATTATGGATTCTAATCTGATTTCAATATATTTATTTTGTAGAATGTTGGCCTGGAGGATCCAGCTCCATTGCAGTAGATAAGGTATAAAGTCAGACATAACATTCTTTCTAATTGCTTCATGTAATACATGTTTTATTTATGTTATTTATTTTCTTGATAAAACTGCAAAATCTTACAAATTGTAAATCAATGAGGTGAGAATCTTTTATTGCTGCAAGCTCTTCTCTTATTAGGGAAGTCCTCTTTCATTGTTCCCATCTTGCACAGTCTTCTAAGGCTAACTTTGATGGCCTAATTAGCTGTTTGACTTACTTGGCTGTTAACCAAGTCTCCCACAGATCAAGATAACCACAGCCATTTTACTTCTCTACCTGATGAGAATTTTCCCTACGGCAGGTCCTAAAGGGCTGTTGAGTGGCCAGAGGGCTACTCTAGAGACCAGCATTGTGTTGCTGGGTCTCTCCGATGCGTCAAGTTTGGCAAAGGCCAGGGTCACCCATCTCCAGCCTGCCCGCCGGTTCTTGGGCACTCCTCGCCTGCCTCGGTGCTTCCTGGAGCTCCTCTGCGGGTGCATTGTGGTCCAAGGATACACTACTTCATCAGCATCCCCCACAACACATAAATCAAAAAAGGTTTGGATAAGTTTTTGGAGGAGAAGTCCGTTAACTGCTATTAATCAAGTTGACTTAGGGAATGGCCTCTGCTATAACTGGCATCAGTAGCATGGGATTTTCTTGGTTTTCGGGTACTTACCAGGTTCTTGTGGCCTGGTTTGGCCTCTGTTGGAAACAGGATGCTGGGCTTGATGGACCCTTGGTCTGACCCAGCATGGCAACTTCTTATGTCTTAACTGGCATCTATAGCAACTATGTTATTAGAACATATATGAACATGCAATCTAATGTTTAGAATATTTTCAGGACCTGACTAAGGCGTAAATGTCACATTGGCCAAAGACATTTTGGTGCTGAAATTGTTTATATTTTTTGGCTTGTACTTGGAGGTTTCTTTGACCTACAATATAATTTCTTTTTGGCTAGTTCCATATTTGCATTTGGGTTATTTTTCTGTTGTATTTGCAGTTAAACCTCTCAGCCCTGCAGAAGAATTATCACAGCCAGCGGTAGCTTTCTTTTTCTTCTTTTCAATAATTTTTTACTTTCTTTGCTACTTCATCTGTTTCCCTCTGTATTGTAAAAGTAAGCCCCATAATAAAGCTACTTTACTTTACAAGAAAATTTGCCTCTTTTTTTATTCCTTGTGTTAAAAGAAAGGACAGGGCTAATTTTATTTGTACAATAAATTACATTTCAATCCCTCGCCTGTTATTGGTGTTGTTTCATGCAGATAATAACATTTTGGCATGAATTTTTCTTTTACAAAATACCTTACCCTCTTTATGCAGTACTGCCTACTCCATCAAGCAGAAAAGGATTACTAAGATTTTGTTCATCAGATGAAGAAGAGAGTTAAATTTTCCCTTCGTCACCAGACCTCCCTGTCTTTCTCTTTCTGTCTTCCTCCCTAGTTTATATATTGGATGCTGATCTGACGGTAGTACAAAAGAACACACTGCTGTTGGTGTAGATTGATGGTTGATGACCCAGTTGGTGGTGCTAATCTAGTTTTCAGGATATCTACAATGTATATGTATAAGACGTATATGCACATACGTTCTCCATCCCCACACGCCAGATTGGATGCTACTTACTGTCATCAACATCATCATCATTTTCATCATCATTTATATATGACATGCTAAGCCAGTGATGGAGCTGAAAGCCTGGTTCATATAGAATGGTCAAACAGTATAATATATTGTGATTATACAATAGGATGCAAGTTAGATATAAACAAACATTTGGTGTGATAGCTTACAGTATTTAGATATTATACTGTAGTTAAATAGCATTACCCAAATAATAAAATAGCTAGTGTAGCTTGGAAGCTAAGGGATAGCATCATACCATTGAGGATTGTTATTGGGAGAATTTGACTCCTTGACCCATAGCATCTCTTTCTTTATTTTTAGATTTAGATTCAGTTAGTTGGATATAAAATGCAGATGAGGTCTCATCAATGACTTGTACAAATGTATTATATCCTTCTTTTTTCTACTGCTTATATCTCTCCCCATACATTCTAGTTCTTTTATAGTTCAAGCGAAATCCTTGATACACTGTTTCACTACATTGCCATCATCAGATATAACAATCTTGAGATTTCTTTCTCCCATTTGATATATATATGTCTCATCCCTGTTGCGATCCTGCCTGTGACTAAGGCCACAGGCAGTCTCTTACCTGTGCAGCTGGAGCCGTTTTCCTGCTGTCCTCCACGGCCAGTGGCCACCATCATGCCAGCGCGGCAGGAGCAGCGCCGGGGTTCTCCTCCATGGCCGGGGGCAGCCATCTTGCCTGCACAGCAGGAGCTTTGCCAGGGTTCCCTTGCAACAGGGGCCACCACCCACTCCGTCTTGTGGCAGGCCTGGAGGCCTGCTCTTCGTGGCATGACACTGCCTCCCACTTCAGGCCTGGTCAAGGCCTGCTCCAGCTCATCCTCTCTTCAGCATCGGCAGGCCTGCTGTCTGTGGTCCTGCAGGATTCCTGCTTCCTCTTCCTTAGGCGCGGGGCCGCACGCCTCTCTGCTGGCTTTATAGGACCAGTGAGGGAGTGGGCCCTGGATGACATCAATTCCTGGAACTCCCTCTTCTGTCTACAAAAGGGTCTTTAGTTCAGTCATGGTTTACCTTCGCAAGGAGCAAATTCTCTCTAGGACTTCCTGCATTCTTCATTCGTGCTTGGCTTCCTCTTCATGTTCTTTGTGGGATCCCTTGTCATTGTTCCTAGCCTCTTGTCTCATCTTGTCTCATTTTGTCTCCAAGTCCTGCCATTCCTGGTCTCTGTACTTCATGTTCTTGATGTGTCCTGATGTTCCATTGTTGCTGTCATCCTGATATGTTCTGATGTCTTCGTTTATGTTCCCGAAGTTCTTCCTCCAGAGGTTCCTGAGGCTCCATCATCCCATCTCTCATGGTCCACGTTCAGCCTGGCTGGACTGAGTAGGGCACGCAGTGGCCCAGTGGTCCGCGACTTTAAACCTAATCGGAGAAAGTTCTTTTTTACTCAACGCACAATTAAACTCTGGAATTTGTTGCCAGAGGATGTGGTTAGTGCAGTTAGTATAGCTGTGTTTAAAAAAGGATTGGATAAGTTCTTGGAGGAGAAGTCCATTACCTGCTATTAAGTTCACTTAGAGAATAGCCACTGCCATTAGCAATGGTTACATGGAATAGACTTAGTTTTTGGGTACTTGCCAGGTTCTTATGGCCTGGATTGGCCACTGTTGGAAACAGGATGCTGGGCTTGATGGACCCTTGGTCTGCCCCAATATGGCATTTTCTTATGTTCTTATGTTCTTACCCCCACTGGGGTGTAGGGCACTGGCGGGATTCCTCCATCCCACAGGGCCGAAGACCCTCCTCGTCCACCATGTCCTGATGTCCTCATCTCATTCTGGGTTCCAGATTGAACCCTAGTGGTCATATTCAGTCCAACCTCAGGACTCCTCTGTTGTGTCTTCCATGCTGGGTTGGAGGTTTCTTCCTCCATCTACTGACCTGTCAGGTGTGCTGATCATGCTTGGTCTTGAGGCTCCATTCAGGACGTTGCTGCTGGGAGTTGTCCAGATGTCTGTCTGCTGTTCCAGGATTCCTTGTGGGCCGTCGTCTGTCCTGTGCTTGTTGCTGCTCTTCAGTGAGTATCTGCCAGCGGCGGGAGGCCTTCTGCTCTCCCGGAGCTCCGTACATTTATCTTGTCTGGTTTTAACTAGTCTCAGTCTTTGTCACTCCCTGATGTATCTTCGCCAGCTCCACTGTCTTCAGCTTCCACGTTCAAGACCTCATCCAGCTCTGCCTGATGTCCAGCCTGCCGCCTCTGCCGTTAACCAGCAGCAGGTCCAAAAGGGCTTGGAGTGGTTGGAGGACTACTCAGAGGCCAACCTTGCATGGTTGGTCTCACCAAGGTGTGCAGGTCAGCAGGGGCTTGATCTATCTCCACTCAATCCCAGACAAGGACCCATCTTGCCGCAAGGGCATATACCTCACATCCCACACTGGGGAGCACCCCCTAGCACTCCCTTCCTTCGCAGTGCAACAATCCCCACCCTCATCATTTGCTTCTTCCTTGAATTTCTGCAGTTACGATCTAAATTCATGATGCTACATATTTTTTTTTTTACCATAAAAATTAGCTTATCAGCACTTGATCACTTCTCAAGTGTTCTTAAAAAATAATAAACTAAATTCAATTGTTTACATTCAAATGATTTCAACTTACTGAAAATATTGTATGAGACTATACCATTCTTTATTTCCGGTTGAATTTGCTCGATGGGGGAAGGTAGGAATAAAAATCATTACGCAAAAGTTACACCTAGTAGCTAGGTTGCATGTGTATGCTGTTTTGATAGAAACCCTGAGCAAATTGGTTGGGTTGGATCATCGGCCTGCTGCTGCCACTCTCGGCAATGAGCACTGGCAAAGGTGGGATGGCTTCATTCACCTGTGTCCCTCTGTTATTATTAGTTCAGCCTGTTTTGGACCTGGAGATGGAGGCTCATATAATATTTCATCCACTCCCTGCCCACATTATCATATTCTTACCAGAGAAAATTGAAACTTGTGGATTTAAAAGTGCAAGAAATTCTGCTGGAAATTCATAAGCTCTGAAAAATTATCAGGCTTGTCACACTACATAATTGGGTATAGATCACTGAACTATTGCAGTCACTGAAAAATTATTTTCTCAAGATGGTCCAAGGAATTCCACAGGAGTCAAGTGAGAATTCATTACAAAAATCCATAGATATTCCTTCTCCTTCAAAGGGAATATTCAAACTCTCCAAACAGGTAAAATGTCTTTTCAAAGGGACAATAAGCATCTACTTTCCCACCTGATATTGCCTCAGGAACAAATTACTTATGAAGTTTTGTATCTGATTTTGGTGTAGGAAGAATTTTTATAGAACATTTTGCATGCAGATTTGAAAATATAAATGCAGTGCATTATTGTCTAGCAACACCCAGACACTGCCCTGGAAATTCTTCCCTTCAATCCAGTTAAAAGGAAGCATTGCTACGGAACCCCCACCCATAGTTTTGGTCTGATTGAGTGGGGATATTTTCTGGAAAGCATATTTACCTGGGTAAAAGGTGAGATCCTTGTGCTTTATGGGATTAACTTAGCAATTGCCTGCATAGATTCTAAGGGAATTACTCATGCACTGGTAACACTGGTTTCCAAAAGGAAACTATTTGCATGCATTCTTTTAAATATTTTCCCACCAAAACTACTTGCGTGAATTTGGACCCTCCAATTTGTGTTGCGGTCCCGGTCGTGACGGTCGCGACTCGGCCCTTACCTCCTTGGTCCCGTTCCGCATCTGAGAGCCTGCGGCCTGTTTTGCGACGTCCCCGTGGGGGAGACGCCGCCGCCATTTCCTTAGGCACTCGCGCGCGCAGCAGCCGCGCTTATGAAGGCCTTTCCCGCCACTGAAGGCTCCGCCTTACCCCTGACGTCAGATGCTGCGGCCTATGTAAGGCCGCCGCGGAGCCCAGAACTTGGCCTTAAAACGGGGTTCCTTGCGGTTCCCAGTTGCTCCGAGCCCCGGAGTGTGCTATTGCGTTAGCAGCTCTGTTCCTGCCTAAGACTTGCTACGCTTCTGTGTCCAAGTCCTGCCTTTGTTTCTGCCTGGTTCCAGTAACCTGTCCTGCTTCAGGTCCAGCTTGGATCCAGTACTTGTCCTGCTTCAGTTCCATCTTGGTTCCAGTACCTCTCCTGCTTCAGTGCCTGCCTAGTTCCAGTAACCTGTCCTGCTTCAGTTCCAGCTTGGTTCCAGTACCTGTCCTGCTTCAGTTCCTGTCTGATTCCGGATCCCTGCCCGCCTGCTTCAGTTCTAGCCTCCGTGATCTCCTAAGTCCCAGCGGCCGGGCTCCTCCCGGGGGAGCTCTGGCTTCCAGGGTGAATCCCCTAAGTCCCAAGCGGCTGGGCTCCTACCGGCTCCTCCCAGGGAAGTACCAGCTTCCTGGGTGAAGCTCATCGTCCATCGCCTGCCTGGTATCGGCCTCCCAGCCTGCCCTCAAACAGAGATTATAGTCCATCTCTCCCAGTCTCCCACAGGCCGGCCCAAAGGTCCACTAAAACAGCTAATTCACAACAATTTGGGGTGGATTTTAAAACCCCTGCGCACGTAAATCCTGCAGGATTTATGCGCGCAGGGTGCCGGTGGCCTATTTTGCATAGGCCACCGGCACGCGTAAAGCCCCGGGACGCGTGTACATCCCGGGGCTTTCGAAATGGGGAGGGAGGGGGCGTGTCCGGGGGCGTTCCCGAAATGATGCGGCGTTTCGGGGGCGTGCCGTGGCGTTTCGGGGGTGGGCCCGAGGCGTGGTGCCGGCCCGGGGGCGTGGTCGAGGCCTCCAGACCACGCCCCCGGCACCGGAAGACGGAGTGGGGCTGCCAGCGACGCGCGCAAAGGTAAGGGGGGGGTGTAGATAGGGCCGGGGGGGTGGGTTAGGTAGGGGAAGGGAGGGGAAGGTGGGGGGAGGGCGAAGAAAAGTTCCCTCCGAGGCCGCTCCGAAATCGGAGCGGCCTCGGAGGGAACAGGCAGGCCGCGCTGGGCTCGGCACGCGCAGGTTGCACAAATGTGCACCCTCTTGCGTGCGCCGACCCCGGATTTTATAAGATACGCGTGGCTACGCGCGTATCTTATAAAATCTGGTGTACTTTTGTTCGCGCCGGTGGCGAGAACAAAAGTACCCACGCGCGTAGTGTTTGAAAATCCGCCCCTTTGTGCACAATATTTTTTCTGGAAAATGTACCCCTGACCGTCCAGAAATACAACTCTGCTCATAAGAGTGTCTCTGCAAAAGGCCATTTCTTCAGGAAAAAGCACTGTTTTACCTATAGAAATGGCTTCAATAAATTAACCTCATTAGCACATTTTTTTCAGGAAACCTGGAAAATCCATCGAGGCAAAACCAAAAAACTTTCGACAGTTTCCTTTTTTCCAAACAGAAAAAAAATATTTGCATCTCTGATCTTTATAAATTTGAATTTTATCTCAAAAGTTTCCCCATTGCTTGACCATGTTTATATTATCTTCAATTGACAATGATTTCATCAGACTGAATCTTCAGCTGTTATAATCTCAGAATTCATTGTAGTCATTTTGGAAGTCATATGAAGTCTCATCTGTGACTATAACCCTAAATTAAGCCCTTATCTTGATTGTTCATGCTTTGCTTATATTAGACTAATTAGTATGAAACCTAAGGAAATTCAAATATTGGCTGTTTCAATATAAATCCATTTCATGGAGATAGGCTCTATTCTAGAATATAATTTTACATGATATAACTGTAACTACAGGCTCCATAATCCCATTTTACATTTTCACAGAAGATATGTCTAAGGAGCTAGAGTGCTACAGTGCTGTGAGAGTTAAGGGCATTTATTTATCTCTATCACTGGGTGAATTATCCATCAGCTATCAGCTTCACATGGTGATCACTATTCAGCAATCTCTTGAATACTCTCAGGTTGCTTGATCTGATAAGATCAGATGTAAGCAGCTTGTTACACAGCAGTCAGCAACTCCAACGATGTAATGAATCTGTCCTTTACTTTGCTAACACAGTGTACTAATACAGTCCTTTTTCCTACAAGTAATGGTTTTGGTTGTTATTTTTCAGCACAGTCCAATGGCAGAAAAGGTTCTGGTCAAATCAGGTAGTCAAAACATAGCAAGGGTTACATTTCAGGCCTTGGTGATATGCACTGTAAAGCAAATCAAAAACATGGAATATGAAATAATAGAACAGAAGATCTGATTAAAGCTGAGTGTAAATAAGGTCTTCACTTGCTAGAAAATCAAACCATTCCAAATATATATATATATATATATATATATATATATATATATATATATATATATATATAATTGTTCACATAAGTCTGGCAAAGAGGCAAAATCTAAAACTCCAATATGTTTCATGATAAACGTTGATTCCTCTGGGCAGTGGTAGATCTCAAACAGGGCTTCAGAAGCCCTCTCCCTTGCAGCTAATTGAGTTTTCAGGATACTCCTAATGAATATGCATAGGTACATTTGCATGCACTGAAGAAAGGTCATACAAATATATCTCATTCGTTAGAATATCCTGAAAATTGGACCGGCAGATGGACTGAGGACTGGTTTGTGCATCACTGCCTCAGAGAATAAATAGTGAGTGCTCCATGTTCAACATCCTTGGTGAAATATGTTTAGGAACAGCAGCAGGAGCAAATATTATCCATTTTTTAAAATTCTAGACATCACCATACAGTTTATAAAATACCGCATATTTCTGCCATGAAAGTACATTATTATATTTATAATGCAAAAAGAGAATGATATGTCAAAAATACAAGAGATCTCAGAAAGTTGCGTACAGAAAAATATCTAGAAAGGCTGAGGATAGCAAAAAAAGGCAATCAGGACAGCAAAAGACCCAAGGTATAAACAAAGGAAAAATATAGCAAAAGCCAACAAAGAAGATAACAAGGTTTTTTATTTAGCTACGTTAGAACTAGACCTGTAAGACAGAGAGGTGAAAATTAGTTATGTGAGCATGGTTACAAGGAAATGCAGCTTTACTGAATGAATCTGAATCACTGATGAAGGGTTAGGAGAAAGCCCATAGATAGATGGAAGGAGTGCATTAGATTCCATTAAATATAAATAGAAGAGAGTTTGCATGGAACAGCAAAACTGAACATGAACAAGGCACTCTAGGATATTAACGGTGCTTAGAGAGATTTTGCCAGTTCCACTGACAGTACTGGTCAATTTTTTGGAGGCAGGAGTGCTTCCAGTGGATTGGAGATGGACAGATGTGGTGGGTAAATTAATGGAATCACTAGTAAAGGAAAGAACCATGGGATATCATGAATCTAATGTTTTCAGGATTGCAAGGCAGCATGAAGAACAGATATTTAAAAGCAGTCAGGCTCCTAGAATGCATGGCAAATTAAACATAGCCCTCCATCGTATGCTCCCATTCATTACAATGTTACTATCCATTGATGATGATAATTCCTTGGAAAAATGTAGTATGGTATTTTAAAATTGGAAACAAAATAAAAGGCTTTAGAGGGTCATTTATCAAATCACGTTCTGGCGTTTTTGCATGCGAAAAATGCCTTAACGCATGCAAAAACCACTATAACACATGGTGTGATGCAAATTTTTCAAAGGGGAGGGATTGGGGAGGAGTCAGGGGTGGGGATTCTGTAAAAGTGGGCTGGCTTCTGAAGCCATAACACATGATATCGCACAGTTTTAATGCCAAAAATAATTACACCTTTTTCCAATTGTGTTAAGCCCATAATGCAATTGGGGGGGGGGGGGGGAGAGTAGTAAGCAGCTATTTATACTAATATAGGAGGCCAACCTACCAACGCGAGGTGAGGTTTAGGTAGTAGAGAAGAGATTAGGAGCCACTTTTACATGCACAATGCGACATACGAACAGAACAGTACACTCTTGTGAAGATTTGATGTCCTTCGGAGTGAGGAAACCATCAAGCTAGGTTGAGAGAACGTTGTACAAATCTCATCATTGCGTGATTTTCCTCACTCCGAAGGTCATCAAATTTTCACAAGAGTTTACTGTTCTGTTCTGCAGGAGATCGCTCCCGGACCCCTGCTGGACCCCCAGGGACTTTTGGCCAGCTTGGGGGGGGCTCCTGTCCCCCACAAGACTTGCCAAAAGTCCAGCGGGGGTCCGGGAGCGACTTCCTGCACGTGGGCCGTATTGCCAATATTCAAAATGGCGCCTGCGCTACCTTTGCCCTCACTACATGACATAGTGAGGGCAAAGGTAGCGCAGGTGCCATTTTGAATATTGGCAATATGGTCCGCGTGCAGGAGGTCGCTCCCGGACCCCCGCTGGACTTTTGGCAAGTGTTGTGGGGGACAGGAGCCCCCCCCAAGCTGGCCAAAAGTCCCTGGGGGTCCAGCAGGGGTCCGGGAGCGATCTCCTGCAGAACAGAACAGTAAACTCTTGTGAAAATTTGATGACCTTCGGAGTGAGGAAAATCACACAATGATGAGATTTGTACAACGTTCTCTCAACCTAGCTTAATGGTTTCCTCACTCCGAAGGACATCAAATCTTCACAAGAGTGTACTGTTCTGTTCGTATGTCGCATTGTGCATGTAAAAGTGGCTCCTAATCTCTTCTCTACTACCTAAACCTCACCTCGCGTTGGTAGGTTGGCCTCCTATATTAGTATAAATAGCTGCTTACTACTCTCCCCCCCCCCCTTCCTCACTCCTGCACTCGTGACGTTGGGTGACAGGAACAAAATGGTGCCGGTGCTACCTTTGCCTTGTCATATGGTAAGGGCAAAGGGCCACGGCGCCATTTCTATTAACGCAGCCGTGGCCCAAGAGCGTGAGATCGCGCCGGGAAAGCCCCCCCCCCCCCACTGGACCCCAGGTAATTTAAAACATTTGGGGGGGGTTCGAGAGGGTGGGGGATTTGTTTTAAAGGGTCGGGTGGGTTTTAGGGTTGTTTTGGTATGCCGGTTTTCCCGCCCTCCCCCCTCCACCGATTTATGATTTTTTGACGATAAATCAGGGGAATTGCTATTGTATCGCGGCTCTAACGATTTTTGATGATTTAAAATATATCTGACGATTGTTTTAAATCGTCAAAAAATGATTCACATCCCTAATCACAATTATTTCTCTAATTATTGTGGGGTAGTTTTCCAGGAAAGTAGTGAGGGGTGTTAATTTAGAGACCATTTACCCCATCTTTGAGCTGCCCTCAGCCTGTCCCATTTTCTGGTTTTCTGGCACTATTCTAAGAGGTAGATTTTTAAAAAATGCGCGTTCGCATACTTTTGTTGGTGCACCAGGCGCAAACAAAAGTACGCTGGATTTTATAAGATACGCGTAGCCGCGCGTATCTTATAAAATCCTGGATTGGCGAGCGCAAGGCTGCCGATTTTGGGCAGCCGGCGCGTGCCGAGCTGCGCAGCCTGCCTCCGTTCCCTCCGAGGCCGCTCCGAAATCGGAGCAGCCTCGGAGGGAACTCTCTTTCGCCCTCCCCTCACCTTCCCCTCCCTTCCTCTACCTAACCCACCCCCCCGGCCCTATCTAAACCCCCCCTACTTTTGTCCACGGATTTACGCCTCCCGGAGGGAGAAGTAAATCCACGTGCGCCAGCGGGCTGCTGGCGCGCCGAGACGCAACCCAGGGGCGGTTCCGGAGGGCGTGGCCACGCCCCCAGACCGCCCCAGGCCGAAACCACGCCCCCAGGCCCGCCCCCATAATGCCGCGTCGATCGGCCCCGCACCCGACACGCCCCCGACATGCCGCCGACAAAAAACCCCGGGACTTACGCGAGTCCCGGGCCTCTGCGCACGACGGCAGACCTATGGAAAATAGGCACGCCGGCGCGCAAGGCCCTGCTCGCGTAAATCCGGGCGGATTTACGCGAGCAGGGCTTTTAAAATCCGCCCCTAAATGTTATCACATTGACTAATCGGAGAAAATTCTTTTCACTCAACACACAATAAAGCTCTGGAATTTGTTGCCAGAGAAGGTAGTTAGTGCAGTTAGTGTAGCTGGGTTTAAAAAAGGTTTGGATAAGTTCTTGGAGGAGAAGTCCATTAATGGCTATTAATCAATTATACTTAGAGAATAGCCACTGCTATTAATTGCATCAGTAGCATGGGTTCTTCTTAGTGTTTGGGTAATTGCCAGGTTCTTCTGGCCTGGTTTTTGGCCTCTGTTGGAAACAGGATGCTGGGCTTGATGGTCCCTTGGTCTGTCCCAGCATGGCAATTTCTTATGTTCTTATGTTCTTATGAGAACAGAGAAATAGCTATACTTACGAATCTTTTCTCTTGTGACAGTGTTTTCTCCTTCAGAATGAGGGCTTTTTTGGGCAACATTTTTTTTCCTATATCCTTTTCATGAATGCTGTTAATTTGGCACTTACTCATTTATTGGTTTTGCATGAGTTCCCTCTTAGTACTTTAACTTTTTATGGTATTCAGTTCAGTAAATGGTTTCTCTTGAGCATCTTTTGACTTGTACTAGCAGTTCTTCCTCTGAATGAGGGCTTTGTTAGAGAAACTACCCAAGTTTAATCAAGCATATAATAGGGTGAGAGATCTAGGCTGAGTTCTTGGAGGAAAAGAAAAACCATAGTACAAGTTTTGGGCTCTTTTAATGAAAAATGTGTCTTTTTAACAAATGAAGAAGGGTGCATATGTAGGAAAAGCACTCCAAGGATCCAAAAGAGGGCACCAAAATATTATGGAAGTTTTGCATGTGACAGCAATTTCCTTATGCTGGTATGGTATAGGGATGTGAATCGTTTTAGGACGATTAAAATTATCGTCCGATAATTTTAATATCGTCTTAAACCGTTATGGAACACAATACAATAGAGATTCTAACGATTTATCGTTATAAATCGTTAGAATCGTGAGCCGGCACACTAAAACCCCCTAAAACCCACCCCCGACCCTTTAAATTAAATCCCCCACCCTCCCGAACCCCCCCCAAATGACTTAAATAACCTGCGGGTCCAGCGGCGGTCCGGAACGGCAGCGGTCCGGAACGGGCTCCTGCTCCTCAATCTTGTTGTCTTCAGCCGGCGCCATTTTCCAAAATGGCGCAGAAAAATGGCGGCAGCCATAGACGAACACGATTGGACGGCAGGAGGTCCTTCCGGACCCCCGCTGGACTTTTGGCAAGTCTCGTGGTGGTCAGGAGGCCCCCCACAAGCTGGCCAAAAGTTCCTGGAGGTCCAGCGGGGGTCAGGGAGCGATTTCCCGCCGCGAATCGTTTTCGTACGGAAAATGGCGCCGGCAGGAGATCGACTGCAGGAGGTTGTTCAGCGAGGCGCCGGAACCCTCGCTGAACGACCTCCTGCAGTCGATCTCCTGCCGGCGCCATTTTCCGTACGAAAACGATTTGCGGCGGGAAATCGCTCCCTGACCCCCGCTGGACCTCCAGGAACTTTTGGCCAGCTTGTGGGGGGCCTCCTGACCCCCACGAGACTTGCCAAAAGTCCAGCGGGGGTCCGGAAGGACCTCCTGCCGTCCAATCGTGTTCGTCTATGGCCGCCGCCATTTTTCGGCGCCATTTTGGAAAATGGCGCCGGCTGAAGACAACAAGATTGAGGAGCAGGAGCCCGTTCCGGACCGCTGCCGTTCCGGACCGCCGCTGGACCCGCAGGTTATTTAAGTCATTTGGGGGGGGTTCGGGAGGGTGGGGGATTTAATTTAAAGGGTCGGGGGTGGGTTTTAGGAGGTTTTAATGTGCCGGTTTTGCGATTTTTCGATTTTTCGATTTTTCACGATTTTTCACGATATTTTACCCCCCCAAACGGCAACAATACGATTCCCTCCCCCTCCCAGCCGAAATCAATCGTTAAGACGATCGAGGACACGATTCACATCCCTAGTATGGTATACCCATTAAAGAGTCTTACACAAAAACACTGAATCACTGGGAAAACTGTCTCTTCGAAATTAAACGCCTCCTATCTAACCTAAACCTAGTACTAAACTTCTCTAAAACAGAACTACTATTCATCTCCTCAGATAACAACAACTCCATTTCTAATCTTCCAACCACCCCCACTACTACACATGTGAAAGATCTAGGAGTGTTAATAGACAACCGGATGAACCTTAAAGCTTCCATCAACAGAACCACCAAAGATTGTTTCTATAAACTTCAAGTTCTGAAAATAATTAGACCACTCTTCCACACTCAAGATTTCAGAACCATCCTTCAAGCTGTCATTTTCTCTAAGATCGACTACTGTAACTCTATCCTTCTGGGCCTACCCTCCTCCTACACTAAACCCCTACAGATGTTACAAAACGCTACGGCAAGATTACTGACAAATTCCAGGAGGAAGGACCATATTACTCCAATCCTAAAAGATCTCCATTGGTTGCCGATTCATTTTAGAATCCTCTACAAATCTCTTTCCATAATACATAAAACCATTCATCAACACTCCCCACTCGACTTACAAGTCCCTTTCCAAAAGTATAACTCCTCCAGACCAACCAGAGACGCACTCAGAGGATCCCTCCAAGTACCCCCAGCCAAAACTACTAAACACATCACTCTAAGAGATCGGGCCTTCTCAACAGCCGGCCCCCTTTTATGGAACTCCATCCCACCAGACCTCAGACAAGAACCCAGCCTCCCAATCTTCAGGAAAGACTTAAGACCTGGCTGTTCAAAAAAGCATTCCCGGACACTGATTAACCCCTGCAGCCTGTTGAACTACCTCCCATTGTAAAAATGTTAATTTAATGTAAATATCTTTATCTAACGTTATCCTCTCCCTTTCTTCTCTACTCCCAGTTCTAGTACCTTGTTATTTGTAACTGCTTCCTCCTCACTAATAGGTTACTCATTTGTTCTTTGTACACCCCTGTTCTATGTAAACCGGCATGATGTGATTGTATCATGAATGCCGGTATATAAAAATTTTAAATAAATAAATAAATAAATAAATAAATAAATAAATGGTAGCTGATGGTAGGTGGGGTAATTAGGTATGACACAGCAAGTCCATGGAAAGAGAAATTTATTTCTTTTGCCTTTTCCACTGTTTTGATTTATAGAGAAAACAGCACAATAGAAACAACAGAATTGAACAGGGTATGAAAACCATGCTGGGATCATTCCTGAGGGATTAGATTAAAACAATGAGCTGTAGAATAGGTGGAGATGAGGAGACTTTTTTTTTTAGATAATCTGTCACCTCATTTTCTGGAGAAAAGCAAACAACCCAGTAAATCAAAGTAAGTAAAAGAAACAAACAAGAGGGCAGCACATGTAATGCTGAGCAGCAGGTGCTGGTGAGCCCTTAGGTTACTGTCAAGTTGTCACTGCCTAATTTGTGTGAAAGCACAGAATAGGCCTTGGCAGGTGGCATTTGAGTCAGCCCAGCCAAAGATCTTCTGCCAGCCAACTACCTCCCCCTTGGGCTGAGACCTCAGGATCAGGCAGGCAGCAGGACATACAGAGTAGATTGATGTCAAGACCCAAAGTCAAGGCTTGCTGAGAGTAAAGTGTGGTCAAGATCTGTTCTGAGGTTGAGGCAGGCTGAGGACAAGACGTGATCATTTTCCATTCTGAGGTTGAGGAAGACAAAGGAATAGGCACAGATAGGTGTAACAGCACCAAAACACCCACACTCATACATATTAATGGACAGGCAGCAGGTCCAATTTGCTGGTACTTGGAGTATATCAGAGAGACATCAGGCATCATTATGCTAGAACTCAGTATCTGTCAGAGACACATTAGGCAGCAGGTCCCCTATCCTGGTACTAGGGGTATGGCAGAGAGACGTCGGGCAGCCGGGCACCTATGCAAGTACTAGGGGTATGGCAGAGAGACAACAAGCAGCAGGCCACCTATACTGGTACACAGGGTATTCAATGTGATACACCAAAATGTAAAATTCTTCACTAGAAGCTGTAGCTCCAAACACAATTGAATAAAAAAAAACCATACTCTCTTAAAACATTACAAAAATGGTCAAAATTCAATATGCAAATGGTTCATTGCAATTTAAAAAGTTTATCAAAAACTCTTAATATGGAAAGAGTTGGTAGTTTCATATCAGGCCATGTACTGATACCCCTGGGTGACCAGGGCCATTATCTCTATATAATCATCATCTGCCAAAAATATACTATTTTTTTGAAAACTTTTTTGAGCAATTAAAAACAGTGTATGCTGCATACCAAAAAGCTGGAAAAGACCTGTTGTATGTATAGTTTTTATATAGAATAGTCTATCATAAATTCTAAGTAATGCACTGATCAGTTATATTTGTTAATCCACAGCATCAAAAAATGCTATCTAAACTATCTTGCGGCCCTCCCAAATTTTGATACATTTTCTAAGTTGTAATGAAACATTTGCATGTTGAATTTATTCTATTTTTGTAATGTTTTAAGAGGGTGGTTTTTTTTGTTGGTACTCAGGGTATGGCAGAGAGACATGAAGCAGCAGGTCCCCTTTGCTGACACTAGGGTTATGGCAGAGTGATATCAGACAGCAGGTCCCCTATGCTGGCACAAGGAATATCAAAATTGAAAAAACTGGTGAAATATGTGATAGGACTACAAACAATATATCAAAAAAGAATCACATACAGCAACGTGAATATAGCAGTAGCCATCCAGTGCTCCTACTATGTGACAGGATCCGGCCAATGGCACGGATACCCTGTCACATGGTAAGGGCAAAGGCCATCGGCGCCATTTTGATTACTGGCAGCCGATGGCCCAAGTGCAGGAGATCAGTCTCGGACCCCCGCTGGACCACCAGGGCTTTTGACAAGTCTTGAGGGACCCTCCTGACCCCCACGAGACTTGCCAAAAGTCCAGCGGGGGTCCGGGAGCGACCTCCTGCACTCGGACCGTCGGCTGCCAGTATTCAAAATGGCGCCGATAGCCTTTGCCCTTACTATGTCACAGGGGCTACCGGTGCCATTGGTCAGCCCCTGTCACATGGTAGGAGCACAAGATGGTGCCGGCCATCCAGTGCTTCTACCATGTGACAGGATCCGGCCAATGGCATGGATACCCTGTCACATGGTAAGGGCAAAGAGCCATCGGCGCCATTTTGATTAGTGGCAGCCGACGGCTCGAGAGCGGGAGGATGGCCCAGAGTGGGAAATCGCGGGAGATCGCTCCCGGGACCCCTACTGGACCACCAGGTACCTGTAAAACATTTTTTGGGGGGTCGGGAGGGTGGGGGAAGCTAAGGGGTTACTTTTAAAGGGTCGAGGTGGGTTTAGGGGTTATTTTTGTGTACCATTTTTCCCGCCCTCCCCCAAAACGATAAGGGAACCCCCACGATCAATATCATGGGGTTTTCCTATCGTTTTGGGAGAGCCCCCGATTTCTGACGATTTTGAAAATATCGACGATATTTTCAATCGTCTGAAGCCCAATTCACATTCCTAGTAATAGCAGTGGCAATTTTCTAAGTTAATTTAATTAATAGCAGGTAATGGACTTCTCCTCCAAGAACTAATCCAAACCTTTTTTAAACACAGCTATACTAACTGAACTAACCACGTCCTCTGGCAACAAATTACAGAGTTTAATTGTGCGTTGAGTGAAGAAGAACTTTCTCCAATTAGTTTTAAATGTGCCACATACTAACTTCATGGAGTGCCCCCTAGTCTTTCTATTATCTGAAAGACTAAATAACTGATTCACATCTACCATTTCTAGACCTCTCATGATTTTAAACACCTCTATCATAACCCCCCTCAATCTTCTCTTCTCCAAGCTGAAAAGTCCTAACCTCTTTAGTCTTTCCTCATAGGGGACCTGTTCCATTCCCCTTATCATTTTGGTCTCCCTTCTCTGTACCTTCTCCATCGCAATTATATATTTTTTGAGATGTGGCGACCAGAATTGTACACAGTATTCAAGGTGGGGTCTCACCATGGAACAATACAGAGGCATTATGACATTTTCCATTTTATTCACCATTCCCGTCCTAATAATTCCCAACATTCTGTTTGCTTTTTTGACTGCCGCAGCACACTGAACCGACAATTTCAATGTGTTATCCACTATATCACCTAGATCTTTTTTTTGGTGGTAGCACTTAATGTGCAACCTAACATTGTGTAACTATAGCATGGGTTATTTTTACCTATATGCTTTACCTTGCACTTATCCACATTAAATTTCATCTGCCATTTTCATGCCCAATTTTCCAGTCTCACAAGGTCTTCCTGCAATTTATCATAAGAACATAAGAGCATGCCATACTAGGTCAGACCAAGGGTCCATCAAGCCCAGCATCCTGTTTCCAACAGTGGCCAATCCAGGCCATAAGAACCTGTCAAGTACCCAAAAACTAAGTCTATTCCATGTTACCATTGAAGTAATAGCAGTGGCTATTTTCTAAGTCCACATTAAATTTCATCTGCCATTTTGATGCCCAATTTTCCAGTCTGACAAGGTCTTCCTGCAATTTATCACAATCTGCTGTTGATTTAACTACTCTGAACAATGCTGTATCATCTGCAAATTTGATTATCTCACTCGTCGTATTTCTTTCCAGATCATTTATAAATATATTGAAAATAAGGGTCCCAATATAGATCCCTGAGGCTCTCCATTGCCCACTCCCTTCCACTGAGAAAATTGTCCATTTAATCCTACTTTCTGTTTCCTGTCTTTTAGCCAGTTTGCAATCCACGAAAGCACATTGCCACTTATCCCATGACTTTTTACTTTTCTTAGAAGTCTCTCATGAGGAACTTTGTCAAACGCTTTCTGAAAATTGAAGTACAGTACATATACCGGTCCACCTTTATCCACATGTTTATTAACTCCTTCAAAAAACTGAAGCAGATTTGTGAGGCAAGACTTGCCTTGGGTAAAGCCATGCTGACTTTGTTCCACTAAACCATGTCTATCTATATCTTCTGTGATTTTGATGTTTAGAACACTTTCCACTATTTTTCCTGGCACTGAAGTAAGGCTAACCGGTCTGTAGTTTCCCAGATCGCCCCTGGAGCCCTTTTTAAATATTGGGGTTACATTAGCTATCCTCCAATCTTCAGGTACAATGGATGATTTTAATGATAGGTTACAAATTTTTACTAATAGGACTGAAATTTCATTTTTTAGTTCCATCAGGTCCAGGTGATTTACTACTCTTCAGTTTGTCAATCAGTTCTACCACATCTTCTATGTTCACCGTGACTTGATTCAATCCATCTGAATCGTTGCCCATGAAAACCTTCTCCAGTAAAGGTACCTCCCCAACATCCTCTTCAGTAAACACCAAAGCAAAGAAATCAATTAATCTTTCCGCAATGGCCTTATCTTTTCTAAGTGCCCCTTTAACCCCTCGATCATCTAAAGGTCCAACTGACTCCCTCACAGGCTTTCTGCTTCGAATATATTTTAAAAAGTTTTTACTGTGAGTTTTTGCCTCTACGGTCAACTTCTTTTCAAATTCTCTCTTAGCCTGTCTTATCAGTGTCTTACATTTAACTTACGAACGTTTATGCATTATCTTATTGTCTTCTGTTGGATCCGTCTTCCAATTTTTGAATGAAGATCTTTTGGCTAAAATAGCTTCTTTCACCTCCCCTTTTAACCATGCCGGTAATCGTTTTGCCTTCTTTCCACCTTTCTTAATGTGTGGAATACATCTGGACTGTGCTTCTAGAATGGTATTTTTTAACAATGACCACGCCTCTTGCACATTTTTTACTTTTGTAGCTGCTCCTTTCAGTTTTTTTCTAACAATTTTTTCTCATTTTATCAAAGTTTCCCTTTTGAAAGTTTAGCATGAGAGCCGTGGATTTGCATACTATTCCTCTTCCAGTCATTAATTCAAATTTGATCATATTATGATTACTATTGCCAAGCGGCCCCGCCACCATTACCTCTCTCACCAAGTCCTGTGTTCCACTGAGAATTAGATTTAAAATTGCTCCCTCTCTCGTCGGTTCCTGAACCAATTGCTCCATAAAGCTATCATTTATTCCATCCAGGAACATTATCTCTCTAGCGTGTCCCGATGATACATTTACCCAGTCAATATTGGGGTAATTGAAGTCTCCCATTATTACTGCAATACCAATTTGGTTAGCTTCCCTAATTTCTCTTAGCATTTCACTGTCTGTCTCATCATCTTGTCCAGGTGGACAATAGTATACTCCTATCACTATACTCTTCCCTGACACACAAGGGATTTCTACCCATAAAGATTCAGTTTTACATTTAGTCTCATGCAGGATGTTTATCCTGGACTCTATGCCATCCCGGACATAAAGCGCCACATCGCCTCCCGGGTGCTCCTCTCTGTCATTGCAATATAATTTGTACCCCGGTATAGCACTGTCCCATTGGTTGTCCTCCTTCTACCATGTCTCTCAGATGCCAATTAAGTCATCATTCACTGCTATACATTCTAATTTTCCTATCTTACTACTTAGACTTCTAGCATTAGCATACAACCATTTCAAAGTTTGTTTTTTGTTTGTATTTTCATTCTGCTTTTTAATTGATAGGGATAAGTTAGAATTTTTTAACTCAGGTGAATTTTTAATTACAGGCACTTGGACTACATTTCTTATTATTGGAACCTCACTGTCGGGATGCCCTAATTCTAATGCATCATTAATATCCTTTGACGATACCTCTCTCTGAACCATGCGCTTCTGTATGACTGTCGGCTTTCCCCTTTGTTCTAGTTTAAAAGCTGCTCTATCTCCTTTTTAAAGGTTAGCGCTAGCAGTCTGGTTCCACCCTGGTTAAGGTGGAGTCCATCCCTTCAGAAGAGACAACCCCTTCCCCAAAAGGTTCCCCAGTTCCTAACAAAACTGAATCCCTCTTCCTTGCACCATCGTCTTATCCACACATTGAGACTCCGGAGCTCTGCCTGCCTCTGGTGACCTGCACGTGGAACAGGGAGCATTTCAGAGAATGCTACCCTGGAGGTTCTGGATTTAAGCTTTCTACCTAAGAGCCTAAATTTGGCTTCCAGAACCTCCCTCCCACATTTTCTTATGTCGTTGGTGCCCACATGTACCACGACAGCAGGCTCCTACCCAGCACTGTCTAAAATCCTATCTAGGTGACACGTGAGGCCTGCCATCTTCGCACCAGGTAGGCATGTTACCAGGCAATGCTCACGCCCACCAGACACCCAGCTATATACATTCCTAATAATTGAATCACCAACTATGTCGGCCGACCTAACCCTTCCCTCCTGGGCAATAGGTCTTGGGGAGATATCCTCAGTGCGAAAGGACAATGCATCACCTGGAGAGCAGGTCCTTGCTACAGGATCCTTTACTGCTGCATCCGGTTGATGCTCTCCAATCATGAGACCTTCTTCCTCCAAGGCAGCACCAGGGCTGCCAGTCTGAAGTAGGGACTTGGCTACTATGTCCCTGAAGGTCTCATCTATATACCTCTCTGTCTGCCTCAGCTCCTCCAGGTCTGCCACTCTAGCCTCCAGAGATCGGACTCGTTCTCTCAGAGCCAGGAGCTCTTTGCTTCGCATGCACATGTGCAACTTCTCATCGGTGGGTAAAAAATCATACATGTGACACTCAATGCAAAAGACTGGGAAGCCCCCCTCTTGCTGCTGAACTGCTGCCTTCATCTCAATTTTGATCAGTTCCTAGTTAAGTTTTAAGTTGTGATTTAACTACTCTGAACAATGTTGTATCATCTGCAAATTTGATTACCTCACTCGTCGTATTTCTTTCTAGATCATTTATAAATATATTGAAAAGTAAGGGTCCCAATACAGATCCCTGAGGTACTCCACTGCCCACTCCCTTCCACTGAGAAAATTGTCCATTTAATCCTACTCTGTTTCCTGTCTTTTAGCCAGTTTTTAATCCATGAAAGGACATCACCACCTATACCATGACTTTTTACTTTTCCTAGAAGCCTCTCATGAGGAACTTTATCAAACAACTTCTGAAAATTCAAGTACACTACATCTTCCGGTTCACCTTTATCCACATGTTTATTAACCCCTTCAAAAAATTCAAGTACACTACATCTACCGATTCACCTTTATCCACATGTTTATTAACCCCTTCAAAAAAGTGAAGCAGATTTGTGAGGCAAGACTTGCCTTGGATAAAACCATACTGACTTTGTTCCATTAAACCATGTCTCTCTATATGTTCTGTGATTTTGATGCTTAGAACACTTTCCACTATTTTTCCTGGCACTGAAGTCAGGCTAACCGGTCTGTAGTTTCCCGGATCGCATGCTAGACCAAAATATGTTTACCTTAGAGGAGATAAGGCAGAGAAGGCATGTGATAGAGACATTCAAATACTTCCAATTTATAAATAATGGATTTTTGTAATGGATTTTTAAGTGAAAATTCTAGAAAAATATCACGATATGAAGGTAAAAGCGGAATAAGTTTATAACATAAGGAAATATTTGTTCATGAAAAAAGTGGATGATGCATTGAATAGTTTCTGTTTGGAGGTGGTAAAGGCCAAAAGAGTAACCAAATTCAAGAAAGGCTAGGATAAGCATGTTTTATTTGTAACAAGTGTAATAACATTATAGCTCTCTTTCTCGTTCTGCTGTTCTATGTACATAGAAATATTAAATATTTCAGATCGTTTTTTTAGTCCTATTCCCTTCTTTGTATGACTCAGGTCAAAGTTAAGTTTGAAATGACAACTGGAGAGATTTCATATTTAAGACTGAAATGATAATTCAGTCCCTTTCTTCCCAGGCTCCCTATTTTCTCTTTTTATCTCTGCCTCACTGGTGCATATATTTATAATGGATGATGGATGGTGCTCTGCAGATAGTTGTCTGGATGGATAATGGGATACTCTTTAACTGACTAACTGCTGTAGTAGTATCTCTTATACAGTTGTACAGGCAAAAATCATGCTAAAGCCAAATGCCCTATTAGAAAAAAAATAAAAGAAAAAAAAATTCTTACTCATTCTTCTAGAAATAGGACAGAGTCTGGATCACTCTCACTCTCAGGTGCAGACAGGCATATCAGATATGTATGAACCAGACTTCTACAACTTTACAGACAATCTTCCATTATTTTTCTCTTTATTTTATGCAATTTTCTTTTAAGATTTTTATACCTTAATTCATTTTCAATAAACTCAATTTTTTTTTAAACTGATTGATTCACCCTAGAAAAGACTCACTTGCCCTTTCTGAATTTGTATTACCTGATTTTCCAATTTACTTATTTTATCTGTATGAGTTACCAATATAGGATCAATTTATTTAACTTGTTGTGTTTCTTTCATAATATTAGAGTCACAATAGTTGATTGTAAAGAAGTAATTGATTCCCAGACAGTCGCTAAGGTTATAGTCCATGGTTTTTCCAACAATATGATTGGAGTATTCCTGCATATCAAAATACCCTGACGATGATCACTCCCCATCTCTGGGTTCATAGTCAGGTCATCTTGTCCTCCAGATGTTATGGGGATCAGAGTGGGGTTTAGATGATCCCCAACCCTCACTCCTCTTGTTGTAGAGGAGTTGGCATCAACACTCTGATATCCGCAGTATCCAGCTCACTTTCAGCAACACTCCAAAGTTTCACCTCAAAAGGGTCAATAACTTGTGGCGATATACGTCTCATGTTTTGACCCAATACCAAGGATTGCTCATGGCATGGAGGGGAAGGTGCCAAAGTGCCCCATGACTCAAAGATGTTATTAAGCCCAACAATACAGGACTTTGCTCCTCGCCTGTGATAGTAATGGACTGCTCTCCCAGGGAATTTATTTATTTATTTATTTATTTGTAGAGTTTTATATACCGTTATTCGGTAGAGCCATCATAACGGTTTACAAAATATGCAATTAGCATACAAAATATGCAATTAGCATACAATCAAATGGAGTTCACATGGTAGTTGGGAACAGTAGAGTATTGTGAACAGTAAACATTTCTTCTTAGTAGTTGAATAACAGAATAGTGAGGAGAACATTTTCAATGAACTTAATGAATCAAGTGAGAGAGCAGGGAGGGGTGAAAAAGGAGGGTACATCAGGAGAGCATGAAGAGGAGGATTATGCTTGTGAGTTCTGTTAATTGGGGATTTATGTTGATTGGGGAGAAAAAAAACCTCAATAGTTGCTTGAGAGGGGGTAGTTACCGGAGTGGATGAGGTTTCCACTCTTATTTTCCCCTTCCTCTTTGTATGGGGCATTTTTAAGCAAATATTGATTCAGATAATTCTGAGAGTTTTACCTCACTTCCCTTAATGATAACAAAATTTGCTTGGATCCTAACTGAGGAGGTTCCGGATAAGAGGGATAGGGTTAAATACCTTTTAGCAATGTAATATATTATTTTCAAGTTCGTTACTCACATAAAATTTCTCCTGATAATACTGAAGTTCATGGAAACCAGACAAAGCGCCCGCCCCTTTGGCTCGCGCGGCTTCGGCATGCACCGGCGGCGGCCCCGCATAGCAAGGAGGACGTTTTTATGGCCCTCTTCCATCTCAGCATGATGATGTCTGAAGAAAACAGCAGTGGAACACCGACAGGGCCAGGTAATCACCTCACCCCCGGAAGTCCGAAATCCTCTCCCCTCTTTCCTCCTCGGAGAGTCCAGGTAGGGAGGGCGTTTTTATGGCCCTCTTCCATCTCAGCGTGATGATGTCTCAAGAAAACAACTGTGGAACACTGTCAGGGCTAGGTAATCACCTCACCCCCGGAAGTCCAAAACCCTCTTTCCTGCTCAAAGAGTCCATGTAAGGACTCTTTTATGCAATTTTCTTTTAAGACACTATCTTTAACACTATAATTACATATTTTCTTTCTTCAGACAGGGTATGCCAGTGGTAGGCAAGTCCAGTCCTGGAGTGCTACAACAGGTTAGGTTTTCACAACATCCACAATGATATATATCTGCATACAATGGAGGCAGTGCATGCAAATATATAGGGATGTGCATTCATCCTGTACCGGGGAGGCTGAAACCCGAAGGAATTTTTCCCGAAATTTCTGGGGTTAGTGCGCTCTAATGAAATAATGTTAGCATGCACTAATGGGAGTTAGTGCGTACTAAACCGAAATTAAGGCCTCCCCAAAATGTAAAGGCCCGAACCGTGGGAAATATGAAATTTCCCACGGTGGGCCAAAAATGATGCCTGAACCAATGGGTTTGGGCTTCACATATCCCTACAAATATATCTCCTAGATATTCATTGTGGACATCCTGAAAACTTGATCTGTTTGTGGCACTCCAGGACTGGAATTGCCTATCCTTGGTGTATGCCATTGAGTTACCTGCCCACTAGCTCATTCTCTGGCTCCAGTCCCTCAAAAAATATGCTGATTTATCTCACTCAGCACATCTGAGAGCTGCTTTAAAATTGGTGACAGAGATTAGATGGAGAATGCTCAGAATTGTTGAAAAGATGAGATACTATGAAAACAGTCACTAGAAGTCACAACATCCCTTCTCCTCACTGATCTGAACCTTCCACTTTATATCTGAAAACTTTCCCCCAGATTCCATTTGAACCATTCTTTATTGTGCATTTTCTCTTCTGTGCTCTTCATTTGCCCATGCAAGGCTTCATGCTTCTATGTTTCTTTGTTCTTCTTCCTTTTTATTTTCTTCATTAAAATTCTGTCTTTTCCCCTTTCTTTTGTTTCTGTGATTGGACCAAGAGGGCTCCATTTCATTGTTCTACCTCTTGGCATTTTCACATTAATAATTGCTGTTGTTGACGGGAAAATGCTTAGGTACAATCGGCTCAGACCCAAGCCATGCCACTTAGCCTTAAATCTGTGAAGAAGAGTCCAAAACAAGATTAGAATTCAAATTAATTTACAATTCTACATTCAGAGACAACTAACAAGTTTGAGGATCAACATTTTTCTGTAATGCTCCACAAATATGAAACACTCTGTCCAAAACCCTGCGATTAATGCAAAATTATGGAACTTTTAAACAGGATATTAAGAGATGGTTATTTGCCTATGCATTCTTGAGATGAGCTGACAGACTGCTGGTAAAGATTAGAGGGCCGATGCAATAAGCTGTGTGTAAAAACAAGCGCCTAAACTGGGCACCTATTTTTTGAACGTTCGCGCAGCCACATCTCCTGGGTCCATGATTTAATATGTAAATAAACTGCCACACTAAAAAGGACACATTAGGGATGAATTGTGCGACTTTAGTGGGTCCTTGGCATTGGGTGCCCTGGAGACGTGTCTGTGTGCAGGTTAGAAAAACGGACGCTCAATTTACGAACGTCCATTTTCCTAACCTGCGTACAGCCACGGGTTAGGAAAACGGATGTTCATAAATTGAGCGTCCATTTTTCTAACTTGACTGCCATCAATACTTGTTTTCCCCTGATGCTCCATCTGTGGTTCCTCCTACTTAGTATCTCAAAGATATTAAGTAGGAAGAGCCACAGAAAAGCAATATTTTGGGCTTTTTTTGTGGCAACTTGGAGCATGGGAAGACTTAATGCCAGCTCCAGGGCTGGTGTTAGGTTTTGCATATTAAAACATGCATGTCAAGGGCACAGAGATTTTTTTCATCAGGGGTAATAGCTATTAGCCTCATCTACATAGCATTTACATGTGATGAGCGCTATTAGATGCATGCTGGTTTGGACGAATGCTTTGGATGTGCTAATCCCATTCTTGCATCGGGAATTATTCTAGCACATCCAACATGTGTGTCTAACTGTACATCAAACTGTGCACTAGGCTGAGCGCACTGTATTGAATCGGTCCCAGATCACTTATACAATTAGACGTCTGCCCTGGTGTGAGAGGATAGGATAGCCTAGGAGGCTATGAGAATATTTATTTAAAATGGTTATTGATGATTTGTTATTGCATTTTGATAATTAGGTAGGAGAGTTTTTATAATGTGCATTTTATGATTTTCTTTTTTATTTTGGCATTGCTTCTTGCTACTGCTGTACCATGCTCTGGACACCTTTGGTGGTAAAGCATGAAACAAATAAATATTTTCATTGCTATTATTATGATTACGCTTCTTGAGTCATCTTCCTCCCACAGAATCTGGCAGTGACTCTTCATCCATCAGCATTCCAATCGACCCTCCTGCTGCAGGGTCTTCTTGGATCTTACTATTGAACAGATAAATGTACACTATTAGGTCTATATCACCTGGGCAGTTCATATCAATCAAGTGTGTGACTAATAACTAGGCTGCTAAGAATAATTATGAATGTTTTCTATGTATCAATTAACCTGTCTGGATTTTCTGCATTGACTTGTGATTCATTACAACACTGCAAGCAAATCAAACATAAAATCTGACCAGATCACATGCATGTCCTGAAATATGGACACAATTGAAATGCAATCTTTTTTGATTTTGTGGTCCAGTGCAATGCCCCACACTGAAGAGCCCAAATTGGTTTCTTCCAGTTGTAAAACTAGGAGTGTGTGGATGTTCCTTTTACTTGGAAATTGAGCAGAATTAGCTGCCTATCTCATCATAGTCCTTAATAGTTGATCCAGAGGACAGACAGACCTCTCATTATGATGTACTTCAAGACTGCATTCTTACAAACCCTATATACAGTATTTTCAAATTCTTGTATAGGCTCTCCCACATCCTCTCCCAAACAACCCTGTAAAAACAGATTTGGCTATGATTGATTGCTCCTAAAGATGAGTAGACAGTGAGGCTGTGGGCACTGCAGCTGTAATATTTTGGCCCACACAGCTGATTGACCATGCTCAAACTTCTTTTCTGCAGAATTTAAGTTACAAATCAGACATATCAATGATTCAATTCACATTTGTGATTAAAGGCTCAATTTTCTTCTGATCCATACAAACATAGAAACATGATGGCATTTTGATTCTGATTCCATTTTTTTTTTTTTGTCCTTTTTCCATCTCTGCTTCAATTGCTGACGAGCTACCGCTGTTAACGAATTTCATTCCTTCCTAAATCATCTACCCTGAGATGTCCTTTTAGATTCATTTTCAGCTTCAAGATTATGTCATAAATATACAGTAAACAGGGAAAGCATTATCAAAGCGAACATCCCAAAACTGTCACTGAATACCTTTCACCCAGCACTGAAGCTTATTTGCTCAGACCGGTGATCAATGATGTATACATGAAAGAGAATATTAACATTTCTGACATCTATAGCTCTCTATCAGAACAGCACATTGCATTCAGTGAAAAAATAAATAACAACGTTCTGGCTTCACATTGCTTGTTTATTTTTTCTTTGATTGCACATGATTAAAACTTTTATCATTACAGACACGATACTCAGAAAGATCTCTGTCCTCAGTCAGTACAATAGGATCTTTGCAGCATGTATTATATTTAAAAAAAAATTCAAAACAAAATAGCGAGTAACGTCCTCAAAACATTTGTGCTTCATCATAAACTGTTCAAAGACTAATTTTAGGTTATTTTCTTTTCTTTTTTATTTTACCAACAGTGAAGCAAAACAAAGCAGAAAATGAAATGAAAATCCATGACAGCAAAGATTTTTTAATATTCTGTAACACAAAATTGTGGAAATACTGGTTACAGAATATGAATTTGGAAATGCTCCAGAGTTTAAAAAATTAAATGCAATTAAAATGCTTTAGTATAGCCTTCCGATTGTATTTATTTTTATGTGTTCCCACAGCAGAATCAGAGCATGTTGTATTGTACATATATATTAGGGATGTGAATCGTTTTTCAACGATTAAAATTATCGTCCGATAATGTTTATATCGTCTTAAATCGTTATAGAACACGATACAATAGAAATTCTAACGATTTATCGTTAAAAATCGTTAAATCGTGTTAGTGCGCACTAAATCGAGTTAGTGCGCACTAACTCCCCGTTAGTGCGCACTAACTCGATTTAGTGCGCACTAACTGAAAATGATACAAATAAACACTTTCCAGGTCACTGAAGGTCAGTTAGGAATGAATATGTGTTCCTATTGGCTGGCTGCCCTCTTATCTATTGATGTTACCAAGGTTACCACTGAGGTGATGGTTGGGGGGATGGGAAATGGAACTGGAAACTAACGAACACCAACAGAAAATGAAACAAAGTGTTCACACTTCCCAGGTCAGTAAAGGTCACTTAGGAATGAATATGTATGTATGTATTCCTATTGGCTGGCTGTGCTCTTATCTATTGATGTTACAAAGGCTAACACTGAGGTAATGGTTGGAGGGATGTGAAATGGAAACAGTTGGAAGCTTGACAAAAAAAGTAATGTAATGATCAGCACTCACGTGACTAGAACTTGTTTGTTTATTATTTTTGTTAGCAGGCACCTGAAATGCTAGTGCATGTTGAATTTGCCAATCACTGTGCATTTTAGAAAGGTGGTCCTGGCTGGAACTGTACACAGTTCAAATATATGTAATTGATTGTTGGTAAGTGTATTTTTTAAGTAGCCACACTGGCACAAGTATGTTTACTTTTCCTCCTACTTAACTCACTAGCTCAGCTTTGTAAGAAGGGCTTCTCTGCTTATGTGTTGTTTTTGTTTGGTGTGAGGAGAGCAGAAACATCAGATCTTTATTCAATCTAATACAGTCATCTCTTACAGTGCCCTATCCCTATTAATACCAGGAGTGTTGTGATCTTCCTGCACACAGTGCCCTAACCCTGATACCAGTCTGAGACAGCTCCCTCCCTGCATTACTAGTGAGAGGCTGGCTTCACAGACAGGGGGGAGCTGCCTGACCCTCACTCCTGACTTCCCCCATGTCCCAGCTAGTGAATGGTGTGTGGGTGAGGGGGGGGGGGGAGGAGGATGGTGAAGTCTGAGACAGCTCCCTCCCTGCATTACTAGTGAGAGGCTGGCTTCACAGACAGGGGGGAGCTGCCTGACCCTCACTCCTGACTTCCCCCATGTCCCAGCTAGTGAATGGTGTGTGGGTGAGGGGGGGGGGGGGAGGGTGGTGAAGTCTGAGACAGCTCCCTCCCTGCATTACTAGTGAGAGGCTGGCTTCACAGACAGGGGGGAGCTGCCTGACCCTCACTCCTGACTTCCCCCATGTCCCAGCTAGTGAATGGTGTGTGGGTGAGGGGGGGGGAGGATGGTGAAGTCTGAGACAGCTCCCTCCCTGCATTACTAGTGAGAGGCTGGCTTCACAGACAGGGGGGAGCTGCCTGACCCTCACTCCTGACTTCCCCCATGTCCCAGCTAGTGAATGGTGTGTGGGTGAGGGGGGGGGGGGGGGAGGATGGTGAAGTCTGAGACAGCTCCCTCCTTGCATTACTAGTGAGAGGCTGGCTTCACAGACAGGGGGGAGCTGCCTGACCCTCACTCCTGACTTCCCCCATGTCCCAGCTAGTGAATGGTGTGTGGGTGAGGGGGGGGGGGAGGATGGTGAAGTCTGAGACAGCTCCCTCCCTGCATTACTAGTGAGAGGCTGGATTCACAGACAGGGGGGAGCTGCCTGACCCTCACTCCTGACTTCCCCCATGTCCCAGCTAGTGAATGGTGTGTGGGTGAGGGGGGGGGGAGGATGGTGAAGTCTGAGACAGCTCCCTCCCTGCATTACTAGTGAGAGGCTGGCTTCACAGACAGGGGGGAGCTGCCTGACCCTCACTCCTGACTTCCCCCATGTCCCAGCTAGTGAATGGTGTGTGGGTGAGGGGGGGGGGAGGAGGATTGTGAAGTCTGAGACAGCTCCCTCCCTGCATTACTAGTGAGAGGCTGGCTTCACAGACAGGGGGGAGCTGCCTGACCCTCACTCCTGACTTCCCCCATGTCCCAGCTAGTGAATGGTGTGTGGGTGAGGGGGGGGGGGGGGATGGTGAAGTCTGAGACAGCTCCCTCCCTGCATTACTAGTGAGAGGCTGGCTTCACAGACAGGGGGGAGCTGCCTGACCCTCACTCCTGACTTCCCCCATGTCCCAGCTAGTGAATGGTGTGTGGGTGAGGGGGGGGGGAGGATGGTGAAGTCTGAGACAGCTCCCTCCCTGCATTACTAGTGAGAGGCTGGCTTCACAGACAGGGGGGAGCTGCCTGACCCTCACTCCTGACTTCCCCCATGTCCCAGCTAGTGAATGGTGTGTGGGTGGGGGGGGGGGGGGAGGAGGATGGTGAAGTCTGAGACAGCTCCCTCCCTGCATTACTAGTGAGAGGCTGGCTTCACAGACAGGGGGGAGCTGCCTGACCCTCACTCCTGACTTCCCCCATGTCCCAGCTAGTGAAGGGTGTGTGGGTGAGGGGGGGGGGGAGGATGGTGAAGTCTGAGACAGCTCCCTCCCTGCATTACTAGTGAGAGGTTGGCTTCACAGACAGGGGGGAGCTGCCTGACCCTCACTCCTGACTTCCCCCATGTCCCAGCTAGTGAATGGTGTGTGGGTGAGGGGGGGGGGGGAGGATGGTGAAGTCTGAGACAGCTCCCTCCCTGCATTACTAGTGAGAGGCTGGCTTCACAGACAGGGGGGAGCTGCCTGACCCTCACTCAAGCAGAGAAGCCCTTCTTACAAAGCTGAGCTAGTGAGTTAAGTAGGAGGAAAAGTAAACATACTTGTGCCAGTGTGGCTACTTAAAAAATACACTTACCAACAATCAATTACATATATTTGAACTGTGTACAGTTCCAGCCAGGACCACCTTTCTAAAATGCACAGTGATTGGCAAATTCAACATGCACTAGCATTTCAGGTGCCTGCTAACAAAAATAATAAACAAAGAAGTTCTAGTCACGTGAGTGCTGATCATCACATGTCAAGCTTCCAACTGTTTCCATTTCACATCCCCCCAACCATTACCTCAGTGGTAACCTTGGTAACATCAATAGATAAGAGCACAGCCAGCCAATAGGAATACATATTCATTCCTAAGTGACCTTTACTGACCTGGGAAGTGTGAACACTTTGTTTCATTTTCTGTTGGTGTTCATGAGTTTCCAGTTCCATTTCCCATCCCCCCAACCATCACCTCAGTGGAAACCTTGGTAACATCAATAGATAAGAGGGCTGCCAGCCAATAGGAATACATATTCATTCCTAACTGACCTTCAGTGACCTGGAAAGTGTCTATTTGTATCATTTTGAGTTAGTGCGCACTAACTCGAGTTAGTGCGCACTAACGGGGAGTTAGTGCGCACTAACTCGAGTTAGTGCGCACTAATCGGAAAAAACGATTTTTAACGATTTTTCAATGAAATAATCGTGCCAAACACAATTTTCTTCTCCTGCCACACGATTTCTATCGTTAAGACGATATGGAAAATGATTCACATCCCTAATATATATCCAGTAGAGCTGTGAAGGGCAAAGAAAATCAAGAGAGAACAGCTGCTGCCATTTGATAACGAATATTGTAGAGGGGTCTGTCCATGCACTTTCTAAGTATTTGCTGTGATATGAAATCCACTTGTGTACTGAATTGCTTCAACTAGGAATTTACGTCACCAGGGCTAGTAATGATGTTCGGCTGGTTCTGTATTTGGATGGGTCAGTCACTTGGCCCCATGGTATCCATTTCTGCAGGAGATTAATAGATGGCAGGTGTCAATAGGGAGGGAGCATGGGATTAAAGAAATGCAGAAGGGTGAGGTGGAATAGAGACCAAAGCTATGCCAGCAGTTGTTTTTCTGGTGAATATTGTTGTGGTGACTGAGGGGAGATCCAAAGATGAGCAGTGTTTCTCAAAAATAATTTTTACCTCTCCATGAAAGGTTTGCCTTTGGGTCTTGGGATATGTCATTTACCTGGATTAGCATCTAAACTCAAAACATATAGTCATACATCCTTTATTGCCCATCCTTTCACACATACGTTTATGTGTATAGCTCTACGAGCAGAAATATCTGTGCTCACCCTGGTTTGAAAATACTTGAGTCTCCATTACAGGCAAGAAAGTGTACAATATCAGGGGCCAGGGAAATGCTTGCCTCTCTCCCCATCCAGCGTGGGGGTTCTCTTATCGTTTTGGGGGAGGGCGGGAAAAACGGCACACAAAAATAACCCCTAAACCCACCCCGACCCTTTAAAACTAATCCCTTTGCTTCCCCCACCCTATGAGGAAAGGCTGAAGAGGTTAGGGCTGTTCAGCTTGGAGAAGAGATGGCTGAGGGGGGAATATGATAGATGTCTTTAAGATCATGAGAGGTCTTGAACGAGTAGATGTGAATCAGTTATTTATACTTTTGAATAATAGAAAGACTAGGGGGCATTCCATGAAGTTAGCAAGTAGCACATTTAAGACTAATCGGAGAACATTATTTTTCACTCAACGCAAAATAAAGCTCTGGAATTTGTTGCCAGAGGATGTGGTTAGTGCAGCTAGTGTAGCTGGGTTCAAAAAAGTTTTGGATAAGTTCTTGGAGGAGAAGTCCAATAACTGCTATTAATCAAGTTTACTTAGGGAATAGCCACTGCTATTAATTGCATCAGTAGCATGGGATCTTCTTAGTGTTTGGATAATTGCCAGGTTCTTGTGGCCTGGTTTGGCCTCTGTTGTAAACAGGATGCTGGGCTTAATGGACCCTTGGTCTGACCCAGCATGGCATGTTCTTATGTTCTTATGCCAAGGAGCACACACAAACACAATGTTTGCTTATACACGATAAATTATTGCTGATTGTTTTAATTAGTGAGAAATAGCATGTTGCAGAAATAAATACTGCTTGCATTAGAGTTTATAGAGGGGTCATTTTCAAAAGGGTTTATTCACATATAAATTGGGTTTACATATGCACTTTACCCATGTAAATCCTACACTTCCAGGATTTCAGATCTGTATTACAAGTAATCATTTTCTCAAAAATAGATTACTGCAACTCACTGCTACTTGGGCTACCAGCTAACACTTTGAAACAGTTACAAATGTTACAGAACGCCGCAGCAAGGATTCTAACAAAATCCAACAAAAGGGACCACATAACACCCATCTTAAAGAACCTTCACTGGCTCCCAATCAAATACAGAATCCTTTACAAGACCCTCTCAATCATCCACAAAGTCATCCACAACACCACTCCAATTGAGCTCACGATCCCATTGCAGCCTCACACTACCTCCCGACCGATGAGAATAGGCCAGAGAGGCACTCTACAGGCCCATCCTGTCAAAACAACACTAAGTAGAAGAGCTCTTTCCACCGCTGGCCCTATACATTGGAATTCACTCCCACCAGACCTCAGGCTTGAACAATCGACACCCACCTTCAAAAAAAGACTTAAGACCTGGTTGTTCAACCAAGCATTCTCCTAACCCAATTATCCTATTACGAACCCCCACGGAAGACCCCGCTCCTTGACACTTCTACAACATCCTTCCAACAATTAGAATCCATATGTATTAGTTCTCCCAGTGAACATCAAGACAGTTGACTTTAGACCTCGCCAAGACAGTCCCAGGGTCTTCACAATCTGTTCCTCCAAGCTCTTTGTATATAAATTGTATTCTCCCTGTTCATTGTAAGTTATTATCCAAGTTTCACTCACCCTGTTCTATGTAAGACATTATTCTTTATATTGTCACTGTAATTGTTGAAATGTGAATCGAAGTGATTAGTAACTTTGTTACCTGAACTGCAGTATATAAAACAGTTAAATAAAAATAAATAAATAAATGGGTTTTTGAAAATTGCTACAATATAGGCTATTGAATTATCAAAAGGATTTTCCCGCATTAAGGGGGTAATTTTCAAAAGGAGTTACGCGCATAAATGTAACTACTATTGTAGCAATTTTCAAACGCTATTTACTCACGTAAAGTGCATTTATGTGAGTAAATCCTATGGACAATTCAATGGCATATATTGTAGCAATTTTCAAAAACCCACTTACTCGAGTAAAGTGCATTTACTCGAATAAAGCCCAGTTTTACTCAAGTAAATGCTTTTAAAAATCAGGCCCTAAGTTCACTTGTCTCTTACATGGGTACATGGCTTTTGAAAATTGCTGCAAATTTACATGCTTAATTTTTTTGAAAATTCACTTGTTTGGTTTTTAGCCATATGAAATTGATTTTTTTTATTTTTGAATATTGGAAGAGAGTTTTCCCTAAAAGAAAAGATAAGTCTGCCACTATTTCTGCTATCATCTCAGAACTCTTTGCTGTGAAAGTGGGCCCTTATTCTGAGACAGAATTGGCACAACCTGCAGGTTAGAAGCCCTGCAGGTACCCACCATCAGCAAGTGGAGCTGGCAGGAGCATTGGCCCAACTGGAGCTTCACCAATACCAGTTCTCTTTCCTCTAAGGTTGATCTCTCGGGTGCCGAGGCTGGCTGGAATTAGGCACAGACCTCTATAGATGTGAAGATCCAAGGCTTGGTAGATGAGGCAGGCCAGCATAGCAGGAAGCACAGTCGTGCTTGACACCAATCAGGACGGGCAATAGGCAGGAGTGTCTGGATAAGACTGAAGTCGGAGGCAAGTAGAGTTCAATCAAAGAAGTACAGGCAGCAGGCAGAATTCAAGCAGTGTCAGGTCTAGACCAAGGTCAAGCCAGATCAATCCAAGGAAAATGATGAAGAGGAAGAAGACAAGGGAGCACAGGTACATGAAGAGGTGGTAAAGACAGATGACAGAAACAGTTTCTTTCTGTTTTTGATTTTGCTCAGTGACAAAATTAATTATATGGAAACAGCCAGAGTTTACCTCCTTTAACCTACTGGCTGTTTCCCAGCCATGACTGCCCCAAGTTAACACAGTCTTATTTATGCCTTTGAAGTAATTGAATGTTTCATTCCTTCCTGTCTCTCCTTTCCTCATATAACAAATGTGTACATACACATTAGATGTGATAAAGATGCATCCATGCACTGCATGGTTTATGCTTTTCACCGATGTGCAGACTGTTCCAGCTTCATAGATTCTTCATTGTGATCCTTATGATTAAATGGAGTTTAGTTGACGTTACTGCTAGTTCCACTGTTACAGGGTAGAACCTCTTTATATACTATTAACTCATACTTTTAAGGAAAATAATCTCTGTTAATCTCTTTTAGTACCCTTTCTATAAGAAAATTAGAGCACAATTTTGCAGCTTTAAGGCAAAAGTAATTTCAATATATGCAGGATTAAGAAGATATGCAGAAGACAGCTGAATAAATTATCTTTTAATTCCTAATGAATGCAATAACTTATTTCACACATTTCTATATTTTATTTTATTTACCTTTTGAAGACATGCAAAAAAAACTTCTCATTATTTCTTATAAGCATGCATTAAATAATGATTTAAGTCATTGGCTTAAACATAACTTCCTAACTATTCCAATAACTATAGGTCAAATGAAAGGAATAAACTGTATAATTTTGTAAGTCTGGAAACAAAATAGCAAAGAAGGCATAAATCAAAACTGCCAGCCAATATGGAAATATGGTAATTTCAGCTAAGTTACTTCCCTTGGGCCTCACATCCCACGTGACTCTATTGTTCAGTGTCAAAAATATGATTTATACTGATTTATCTTGAGTAGTTCTTGTGGCTCAAAATATATTCAAATCATTTTTGCCATTCCTGACTCTTTCCTCCATGTAACCCCTGCTCTGTTCCCTGTTGGGTGCTGTTGAGCCGTCTTGTACCCCATAGAGCTGCCTAGTCCTTCTGACAGGGGAGAAGATGTGCCTTAAGATCCTTAAGGTGATGCATCTTCTTTTTTACCTCCAGTAAAAAACATACAATCACAAATTGGTGTTGTTCCAAAAATAAAAAGATTATTGAGATACTTGTGGAATAATAATGATTTGACAAAATATACACATTCTCAGCCAACATACATAGTAGAAGCAAAAATCTAAACAGTCACAAAAATGCACGCCTTCAATCAGCAGTAGGAACTTTTTTGGATTCCATGACCGCTATTAGGATAGAGATACCCTAGTTGTTGGTCTCCCTCTTTTGGTACCTGAATCAAGCTACTGATTCCTCCTTCTCCTCTTACAAAAGCAGGGAATCTTCCCTTCATCAGAATGAAATCCTTTCTCACTCTATTTATTCTCTTCTGAGAATGACCTCACATAGACTCCAGAAGAAATTCCTATCTCTCTACAAGGTGCAGAACTCTTTCTGCAGTAGAACAGACATTTCCTGGAGTCTTGACTGCTCCCTTGTGCATTTTGACTCCTCCAAAGAGATGTTTATACAAACTCCAAAGAGATGTTTATATAAACTCCATTGGAACAAGAAGTACTTTGTTTCTTTTACTAGAAATATTCTCGTTCACTAGGAATTAGAATCAGATACCTGATTTGAGCCCTGTACGGATATGTTAAGCAATCATTCCCTCTGCAATGCCAGAGATCTAACCTTATGTCATGGAATACCTATGGAGAAAGAAAACAGAAACTTCTGGGGCATGTTAGCAGAGCGAGCAGATGAGCTCTTTGGACTCTAGCTTCTTTTTCATTGAAAAGAGATAAGTACATTTATCTATTTCTAAGAATACTACTTCAAGTTGGAGGCTATGTGGAGAAAAAAATCTTCTAAAATTTTTTTCAAAACGTTGTCTTAAAAAATTGTGGTTAATTCAAAAAATTGCCTAAAAAAATAAGCGGCAGTGTCAATCACGTTTCAAAAAAAAGGTTACCCTATGATTGTAATGTGAATGGGCAGCCGGCTCGGCATTTGTGCATAAAAGTTAAAGACGCTGTTAAGCGGAAGTGTGCATTCGCCCACATATGAGGGTATACCTTATTGAATTAATCACGTGTTATATGTGACTCCTTTCTTTGGAATATTGTTATTTAGTCACATTCTTTCCAGTTTTTCTGTTTTGAGCTAAATTTTAATAGCAGCAGAGTGATGTGCGGCAATTAATTATACTGGACAATATCACTTTGACAAAGACAAATTTGAATGCTATATTGTGCACACAACAACTGTGCACAAAAGCTCAATTGTCAGAGTAGAATATTAGTTAAAAGAGGCCTCTTTTAACTAATATTCTCAAGGGCATGAGATAAACACTGCAGATCCCTAGAGGTGAGAGAAGTGAAATGAGGAAAGAGGCACATTAGAAGCAGGGATAAACACTACAGATCCCTAGATGTGAGGGAAGTACAATGAGCAAAAAGGCACGTTTTAGTCAGGGAGGGAGCAGTCTAAGAAAAGAAGCAAACACAGGTGTGACGTATTAGTGTAAATCAAATAGCACAAGAGCAAGGGTAGATATACAAATAATCAAGTTGGTGGCTTACAATGCAACACATATTACCCTAAACCAATTAACCATGACACAATGCAAACAAGTAATCTACAAGGCCCAGACCCTGACAGAATGTGAGCTTTCTGAGCAGAGGAGATGGGCAATGGGTATCCTGGATTACTATAATGGTTTGTTAGCAAGTTTACCAGGGAGTCTGATGCAAAAGTTACAACTGATTCAGATTAGTGCAATGAGGCTGGTATGTGGGAAATCTAGAAGGGATACAATTTCCTCAATGCTGGCCTCATTGCACTGTTAACCAATAGTGGAGAGGGTAAAATTTAAGCTAAGTATGCTAATTTTTTGTAACTTATATTTGAAGGGTCCACAGTATTTATCTTCCAAATTGGATTGGCATAATTCTAAGCGGCCTATTCATCATCACAGTTTGCACAGTTAGAACTGTCACATGGATAGAAGTTTAGAAATAACAGGGGTTCAAAGCCACTTTATACTGCTATTGCTCCTCAACTCTGGACTGATTTACCTGTGGCAATTAGGAATGAATACAATTATTTATATATCAAAAAATTGGTTGTCATATCTATTCACTAAAATTGTGTGGTAATATCAATAAGGTCTGATAAATCAAGAATTGTGGGGTGGATAGTGGGTGTGGATCTGTCTGTAGCAGACTAGTTGTTGTATTTTTTGTTTTTATATTATTTTATTGTTTTTTTTATTTTTATGTTATGTATTGTATTGGTTTCATTTGTTTTTATAATGTATGTAAACTATTGTAAACAGCTTTTATTGTTTGACGCTTTTGTAGTATATTTATTTATTTATTTATTTATTTATTTATATCATTTATAGCTCGCTAATCCAACAATCTCAGCAGATAACAATTCACAACTTTCGAAAAAAATCACAAAACAAAACAAACAACAAAAGCATAAAACAATCTGCATAGTGAGCTAAAAAAGAACCCAAATAGGGAAAAAAAAGGCCAAAGAAATGTGCTTTCAAAAGCAAACATAGTCATTTTCTAGTCTATTCACCTCTGGAAGGGAATTCCAGAATTTAGGACCTGCTCTGCTATACATCTGCTCTGCTATACATCTCTACTTAGCTGGATTCAGCTAAGTAGAGATGGTACTTCTAATAACAATTTTGCTGAAAAACATAGGTGCCAAGAAGGAAAGTATTTTTGAACTAATTCTTGGACAATAAAAGAAGCAAGGTTGTGATAAGTTTTAAAAATGAGGGAGATAATGTTAAACCACACTCTCCATTCTATTGGAAGCCAGTGAAGACTAGCTAAAACTGATTTATATGACCACTAGAGAAGATATCAGAGATTAAACATGCAGCAGAATTTTGGATGAGTTATAATACTTTTAAATGAGAATGGGGTAGATGAAAGAATTGCAATAGTCACTGGATGGGAGTATCATAGCTTGTCTGAAGGTTGGTGTGATCAAGGAAACATTTTAAAAGAATGGAGAATTCACAATTTGAAGTATGAAGACTGGCTGTGCAGTTGAAGTGATAGTGATGAATCTATTATGACTCCTAAATCACGAGCCCAAAGTTTAATCTGAATAATGTGATTATCAAAGATGAGATTAGTAGGGTAGTTTTCAGGAGGAATGTGTGATACTAAAACAATATCATTTTTAATATTGTAAGGGCTAGTTTATTAGAAATCAGTCACCAGTAAATATGCCCCATGCAAGATGCCAGTTTTGTTAGAACCTGATCCATGGTTGACGTACTGTACTTTTGCATATATACCTCACACACATGTAAACCCTGCACCTATGTATATGCCATGTAAAAGTGGACCTAGCAAATGTAACTCAATGTATAACCACACATATGTAAACCCCGCACCTATACCACACATACTAACAAGCTGCATTTGCTTGATATCTAGGGATGTTCACAAGTTTCTCCAATTTTCGTGGAAAAAACAGAATGTGTGCATTTCTTTTAATGTGTAAATATTTATGCACACATAATCTGGGAAAATTGAAAAAGATGAAACAAAACCTTAGAAGCTAGAAAAAAGCTGGCGCAAAGATCCAAAACCTACACTCCTTGCAAAATATAAAACATCCCTCCATAACTACCGTGAAATGCTAAATAAAACTAAGAGATTTCCATGCCCTCAAAATCCACCAACTACAATACAGTGCCTGAGCCATTTTTGAATTTGTGGCATCTCTAACTAAATTACCACTTGCTCATATCCCCGACGATGAAGCCAGTACAAAATGCGAAAACCTTGCACTTTATTTCCAGGATAAAATTGACAAACTGATGTTACGCTTTCCCTCAACCTCCCCACCCAGCAGTACTCCCCTAAATAACCTCACCACTGAACTTAACTCATTTGAAACCATCTCTGCATCAGAAATTGAATCTATCCTTAAGAAAATTAGACCTTCCTCCCATCCATCAGACACCATCCCTACAAAATTTCTTCTCTCCATCCCTATCATAATTGCCCAACCCACAGCTGACATCATAAACATCTCCATCACTTTAGGCTCAGTACCAAACCCCCTTAAACAAGCAATTGTCAATCCTATATTAAAAAACCTAAGATTGACCCCTCTGATCCAACTAATTACCAACCGATCTCCAACCTACCCTTCATATCTAAAATCCTTGAAAAAATCGCCAACTCACAGACTCCCTTGACAACCAGCTTCTCCTCTCTCCTTCACAATATTGTTTCCGTAAATACCACAGTGCCGAAACCCTTTTACTTTTCATTGCAGATCACCTCATTAAAGGCCTTGACAAAGGTCAATCATACATTTTGGCCCTTCTAGACATATCCTCGGCCTTTGACACCATTAACTATAGCATTCTCATACAGCGCCTCAGCAAAATCGGAATAGCTGGAGTTGCCCACAGCTGGTTTAAATCTTATCTTAGCAATAGGCTATACAAAATCAAAATTGGAAACAATGAATCCAAAGCAATCCCCCTTAATCAGGGTGTTCCACAAGGTTCCTCCTTATCCTCTACCCTATTCAACATTTATCTACTGCCCCTCTGCCACCTTCTCTCTGATCTGGGTCTTCCACACTTCGGGCCTGATTTTAAAAAACATTTACTCGAGTAAAAACCAGGTTTACTGGAGTAAATTCACTTTACTTGAGTAAGTGGGTTTTTGAAAATTGCTACAATATATGCCATTGACTTGTCTATAGGATTTACTCACATATGTGCACTTTACTTGAGTAAATGGCTTTTGAAAATTGCTACAATAGTAGCTACATTTACGCATGTAACTCCTTTTGAAAATTACCCCCTTTATATACGCAGATGATATTCAAATACTCATACCAGTGAACGACTCCCTACCTAAGGCCATCAACAGTTGGGAATCCACCCTGCTCGCAATTAACAATCTTCTATCCAACATCCATCTTGCCCTCAACACTTCCAAAATGGAACTTATGCTCATCACACCACAAAATAGCTCTGATATCTCCCCCCCCCCCCCCAAACCACTCACCGCCTACCTCAATTTCATTCTCTCAGCATGTAAGAGACCTTGGTGTCACACTAGACAACCAAATGAACTTAAAAAAAATCATCAATTCCACACTAAAAGAGTGCTTTTTCAAATTGCATACCTTAAAAAAATTAAAACCCCTTCTTCATTTTACTGATTTTCGCACAGTACTTCAAGCAACCATTTTCTCGAAAATCAACTATTATAACGCCCTCCTCCTAGGTCTCCCCAAAAACACTATCCACCCACTCCAAATCCTTCAAAATGCTATTGCTTGCATCCTCACTAACACTCGGAGAAATGAGCATATATCACCCGTTCTCAAGGATTTACACTGGCTCCCTATTGAATACCATATCCAATACAAGAACCTTTCTGTTATCCACAAAACCCTTCATAACCCCAACATGAATTGGTTCAAGGACTCCTTACTATTTCACACCACGTCAAGACAGACTAGAAATCAATACCTGGCAAACCTACGTACCCCTACCTCTAAACTTATTAACTTCACATCCACAAAAGCTTGTGCACTTTCCATAGCCGGTCCTGCACTTTGGAACTCTATGCCAGTTAGTCTATGCCTAGAACTATGCCCAAAGAAATTTAAGCAGAAACTAAAGACCTGGCTGTTTAAACAGGCATATACCTAAACTTTGCCCACATTAAACATGTTTATACCTAATCTCTGCCCCCGTATCCAGTCTTCATGCCTTTCCTCTGCACATTATGGGGCAGATTTTCAAAGTCTACATGCATAACATATGCGTGTAACCCAAGAAATCTGGCCCTGCGCGCGCTGAGCTTAATTTGCATAGGCTTGGTGGTGCGTGCAAGCCCCGAGACGTGTGTATGTCCCAGGGCTTGCAAAAAGAGGCGGTCTGGAGCCATGGCCAGGGGCGTGGTGTCAGATTGGGGGTGGTCAGGGGCATGGCCAGGGGTGTAGCGGCAGTCTGGGGGTGGTGTCGAGTGCTCCGGCACAGAGGCCTGTGCCGGGGCATGGTGCACCGGCAGTTGGCCGGCGCACGCAAGTTATGCCTGCCTTGGGCAGGCATAACTTTTTCAACAAAGGTATGGGGGGGATTTAGTTAGGGTTGGGGGTTGGGTTAGATAGGGGAAGGGAGGGGAAGGTGGAGGGGGGGGGGGGTCAAAGAAAAAGTTCCCTCCAAGGCCACTATTTTCTAAGTCAACTTAATAGCAGTCAATGAACGGCCCGTGCCATTTTTAAAGATGGCGCCGGCTGTCCATTGCTCCTACCATATGACAGGGGCTGGCCAATGGCACCAATAGCCCCTGTCACATGGTAAGGGCAAAGGGCAATCGGTGCCATTTTGATTAGTGGCAGCAGACGGCCTGAGAGCGGGAGATCGCTCCCGGGACCCCCACTGGTCCACCAGGTACTTTAGAAAAGTTTTTTGTTTTTTTTCGGGGGGGGGGGGGTCGGGAGAGTGGGGAATTCAAAATAATGCAATTTACAGGGTCAGGGTGGGTTTGGGGGTTGTTTTTGTGTGCCCTTTCTTCCCGCCATCCCTCCCCCCCAAAAACGATAAGAGATGTGGTTTATAAGGATTTCAGTAAGGTTTTGGGTCAAAATATTGTGGTTGCTGTATTAGCCCACTTGAATGTGTAAAATTAAAGGGCAGCAAAAAATATAAGGTAAGACCTTTACATTGATTTGAAAAGCAACACAAAAATCAACTCTGTAGTTTATAATGAGACCACAAAAAAATAGAAACAAAAAAAACCCAGCTGAATATTATATAAAACATTTATCATTTTCTAATCTGTGTAAAGTAATAAAAATACTTTTTGAGGAATCCATTTTGTAAAAGGTAAGGAGAGTAGTGATGTGCAAAGCCCAGACCTTTTGGTTCTGGCTTTTTTTTCGGCCCGCCACAGAAAATATTATATTTCCCGTGGTTTGGGCCTTTGAAATTTGGGGGGACCAGAATTTCAGGTTAATGTGCACTAACACGAAAACAAATTTTTCCCTAAATTTTGGGAAACATTTGTTCAGGATTCATTGTCCCAGAAATAGGACTAATTAGGCAATTTCTTTGAAATTGCCTAATTCGTCCTGAACGAATGCACATCCTTAAAGGAGAGATCAACATCTATAAGAGCATAAGAACATTCCATACTGGGTCAGACCAAGAGTCCATCAAACCCAGCATCCTCTTTCTGTTGCGTTCATGCCTGTTCTTGCCCTCGCTCCTATCCTATCTGACTTAGTGGTGACTCTCTTCGGCTCTGATGGACAGATGCTGCTGCAGCTTCTCCTCGCCGCTTCTTCCCAGAATCCCCAGGCTGGCCTGAAGCTGCGGATCCGCCATGTTCCTGATAATGTAAAGGCGCGCGCGTGCTCCAGAGTTTGTATCGGCAAGGGCGCGAACCTCGGGGGCATCCCCCATAGTGATGTCATCGCTTCCAACTTAAAAGGTCTTTGTTTGCTACTACGAATCGAGTTAGCAAGGAGGAAACTTCTCTGCGCTCTGCCTCCACAAACTTACCAAGGGGTGCCCGCTCCTCGAGGGCCCCGCTCTCTCTTCTTGATTTCAGACTACTAAAACGGGATCCGGTACTCGCTTCTCGAGGGCCTATGTCCCTGAATGCTCAGAAGACTCCTTACTGCCTGGAAGCAATCGCAGACATGAACACTGTGAGTTCTATTACAGATAGGAATTGGTACTCGCTCCACGAGGGCCTGTGTTCCTAATCTCTGAAGACTCCCTTCTGTCTAAGATGTTATCGCAGGTACGGAGATCGTGAGTTACTATTGCAGATTGCAGATAGGATCCGGTACTCGCTCCACGAGGGCCCATGTTCCTAAAACCCTTCACAGACTCTCTTTTATCTCAGAAGCTATTACATACCTATATCTGGTACATTACTATTACAGATTGCAGATAGGAACCGGTACTCGCTCCATGAAGGTCTATGTTCCTAAAATTCTCCAAAGACTTTCTTCTATTCCAGAAGCCATCTCATACACAGATATTGAGAGTTCTTATTCCAGATTGCATATAAGAACCAGTACTCGCCTACAGCTCCTGTTCCTGAATATACTGAAGACTCTCTGTTGCATAGAAGCCATTACAGATATCTACAATTGTGAGTGCATCATCTACTACTGGTTATGTATTCTGCATACCCTGCCTACTTTCTACCTATAGTCTTTCTCTACAGCTCAGCAACCCAGAGATCGCAGTTCCAGTATCTGAGGGACTTCAGCTCTGCCGGGCATATCAACTCAGTACTGTCAACTCTGGTGGTTTTACTTCCTGTCTAATAAAGAACTGTCTGTGTTTGTCTCCATACTCCAGCCTAGCCAGTGGTCCCTCTCAGGATATCCTTCTGTGGGCGCTGTCATCTGCCATCGGCCCAAGGATTCACCAATTTCCACTAAGTGTTTATTCCTTACACTACTAGAGCGGTATCATACAGACTGCCACACTGTGGAAGCCAACCCACAACAGATCACTGACCCCACTTACGGAGTATTACACATTGCTAGCTCCTCCCCTTGAGGGAACAGCCTTGATCAGATTACTCACTCCTCCCCTCTGGAGGAGGTGATCCATAACAGATTGCTAACTCCTTAGCAGATTCACAACAAATTGCTAACTCCGCCCTCCTGGTGGCGTGATCAATAAAAGATTGCTAACTCTGCCCCCCCCCCCCCCCCCCTTGGCGGCATGATCACTAACAGTTTCCAACTGTGGCCAATCCAGGTCATAAGAACCTGGCAAGTACCCAATAACTAAGTCTATTCCATGTTACTGTTGCTAGTAATAGCAGTGGCTATTTTCTAAGTCAACTTAATTAATAGCAGGTAATGGATTTCCCCAAGAACTTATCCAATCCTTTTTTAAACTCAGCTATACTAATTGCACTAACCACATCCTCTGGCAACAAATTCCAGAGTTTAATTGTGCGTTGAGTGAAAAAGAACTTTCTCCGATTAGTTTTAAATGTGCCATATGCTAACTTCATGGAGTGTCCCCTAGTCTTTCTATTATCCGAAAGAGTAAATAACCAAGTCACATCTACCCATTCTAGACCTCTCATGATTTTAAACACCTCTATCATATCCCCCCTCAGCCGTCTCATCTCCAAGCTTGAAAAGTCCTAACCTCTTTAGTCTTTCCTCATAGGGGAGCTGTTCCATTCCCCTTATCATTTTGTACCTTCACCAAAACTGAGTTCAGTGGTTATGGGGTAGATATTGAGAGGCCAGCAAGCTAAGTAACCTAGCCAAATAATACTTATGGCTAGGCTGCTGAATATCTGAGTACAAATTGGACTTAGCTGGATAAGTGCTATGTAGCTAAGTGTAGATGAGCTCAATAGCAGGTCTAGATCTGCATAACTTATGCAGCTAAGACCCAGTATCTCTACTTAGCTGGATAAGTTATCTGGCTAAGTAGGACCACCCTGATTCACCCACTGCCTGCCCACCTCTTATCCAGATAACTAGATAGCCGGATAAGTCACTTATCCGGCTATCTAGCAGCTGTTGAACCTGAGCAGATGTTCAGCTGCTGCTAGATAGCCAGATAAGTCCTGCTTATCCGGCTATCTGCCAGTTGAATATTGGCCTCTCTGTTGTCATCTGTCATCTGAAAAATGTGAACAACAGATACAATCTCCAAACTCAGAAAAATTGTTTCGAAAAGCATTTTCTAAAATATATATATATTTTTGTATCTGCAATTACCATTTACCACATTATCAATGAAAGCAGACAAACCACTTCTAACTTCGTTAAATGCAGAGAATGAAGTGCTGCTGCCAATGCTCAATTCAAAAAATCCACTTAAAGTATGAAATTTAACCAATTAAAAACTGGTGAAGTGAAAAAATTGAATCCCTTCATCGGTTACTTTAAAAACTGTATAGACGAGCAATATTTATGGATGTGCATTCCTTACTTAGGCATGATGTGAAGTATAAGTAATTAATTGCTACTGAGAATATTTTTAGGCACTTCACCTGACCCTCCAACAAAACTGCCCTTGGAGCACCTGAACTCATCAGATCTGAGAAGCTAAGCATAACATCAATTTTAAAAAAAAGGCCTTGCATATTAATCTAATTAATAATAAGATGTTATCGCAATTTCACAAAAATTGGTAATTTCACCATGGTGCCCTGCACTTAGGAAAGCTGCTAATTTGTGCAGGTCCCTAACCCTTGCCTATGTTTGGCCCAGACTGCTATACTGTTGCGGCAGGAGGTGGACCCTTGGCCTAGTGCAGGATAGGTAGGCTCCCTGGTCGGACCCAGAGAGCACCTGCCACCAGGAGGCAGAGCACAAGAGGAGACAGAGGCTAGCTGGAGCTTCGCCACTAGCAACCCTAGGTACCCCCGGGTTGAGCCCCCTGGATACCTGGGCCGCCTGTCTTAGGTGGGCCTCGCAGGATCTCCTTGATAGGAAGTTCTGGGGTGTGCCCACCACAATCCAGGGTGCTCAGTCGACACTTAGGCTGGAAGTCCTGGGTGCCTGAGAAGGCCAGAAGAGTGTCTCTGAATGTATAGCATGGTCATCCAATGCGAGGGTCAGTGCCAATAATCAGTCTGTGGATAGTCAGACAAAGCAGAGGTCAGTTACAAGTAGTCAGTCCATGGATAGTCAGCCAAAGCAGGGGTCAAGTTCCAGGAGGCAGTCAGACGTGGTCAAGTTCAGGCAGAGGTCAGTTCCAGGCAGCGTGCAGACGTGGTCGTGGAAGCAGGCAGAAGGTCAGAGGCAGGCAGCGGTGAAACGTAGTCAAGGAAAGCCGAGGTCAGTACTGAGAAGACAGTCCGAAGGTACTACTTGGGAAGACAAGGAGACAAGGGACGCCTGAACAGAAGGACGCTGGAACAGAAGGACACTGGAACAGGACTGGAACAAGACTGGAACAAAGGCTGGAATGAGATTGGAACACAGACTGGACAGCAGAGGCAAACTAGAAACACTCACGGTGTCGACCCAATTGCCAAGGCAGGGATCAAGGGAATGAGCCCTGCCTTATATACTGCAAGTTAGTGATATCATCGGGGAGCATCGGACCCGGGTTTCAAATGGGATGACGTTGCCTGTGTGCATGCCTAGGGGCAGGGCCGAGGAGCAGAAAGACGTGGAGCCCCGGCGGGAGCTCTGTTGTGAGGCCTGGTCGAACGAAGGTGAGCGGGGAAGCCAAGAATGCCGCGAACTGACAGAGGTCGCAGAGGAGGTGAGCCCGGTACTGGTGGACGGAGTAGTGAGGTGAGCGGGGCCGGCCGCCCTGAGGAAGCGGCCAGGGAGTGCAACATATATGCTAGGATGGGGCCTAATCAACAAGAAATTGTTATTTTCTCTAATTGTTTCATTCCAGGTACTGTACAACTTTTTTTTATCATTATATTATTAGAAAAAAGTCAACTCTGTTCAATATGTTGAACTCTGCACTGAAAAGTTATTTCTATTATGTAATGTTACATGAAATATATGACTGATTAGAAAAGTCCTTTCTCCATTTTGTCCAGCCTTCTGTATGCTAGAAGGAGGCCTGACTAACTATAACTTATATTCCCTATGACTGCTTCATTCCAGATGACCTGAATACAACTCCGTTGGAAATGCAGAATTGGTATGCATTTTTTTTTTTAAAGAATCAAAGGAACTGATTATGTGCTAGGAGGGGTGAGATCCAGCTGTAGGAATCTGTTTGCACAAGGAATGTGCAAACAGCAAGGTGAAGCTTCTTATAGTGGTGCCATGGCTCAGATCAAAACTGCAGCAAAACAACTCAGCTACACAGCATGACCTGATGAACCTCTTAAGAAGTCAAGCATCTCAGCAATGCTCAGATTGCTTCCTGCACAATTCTAAATATGCTAGAGCAGGGCTCCCCACATTTTTAGCCAAATTGTGACCTCATTTGAGAACTTGACAATTCTCATGACCCCAGAGGGCAACAAAGTCAAAATTAAGCAGGGGTGCAAACCCTCAACAACAATCACTTCACTCTGACCCTTTAGTACCTCTACCCTCTTCGTTTGATCATTTATCTCAACCTCTATCCCCTCCAGAGGCCCTCCTTTCTCAATATATGCCTCTCTAACTGAACACCTCTTACATCCCCCAGCTCCTTTCACTTTCTTAGCTCATCCCTTCTGTCACACATTCCATAACATCCCAACTGATCCTTTCTCATCTCCCATCCATTTTTATAACCCCAATTGATCCCCACTTTTCTATCCCCCAATTGATCCTCTGTCATACCCTCCCTCTTACCCTTTGACCCATCTCTCTCAACTTCCAGGCTCACCTTTGTTGCGAGCGTGGACGTGTGGTCGCTTGCTCTAGAGGGATTGAGAGCCCTTGAGCTATGGCATGGCTCAGGGAGGAGCCCCAAGACACACACCGTGGGAGTTGAGAGTGTTCAGACATGGGCTGGAGCTGGAACAAGGCTGGACAAGGATCAAGATGTGGGACATCAAGGAACTAGAACAAGGCAGTTTCAGCCCTCCCCTGGACCTGCACGGATCAGTGAGAACCAGGAACGCAATGCTGGTCTCAAGAGTAGCCCTCAGGCCACTTGGTAGCCCTTCTGGACCCGCCAATTAGGAACGACGAGTGTGTGAGGCCAGATAGAGGCTGAGGGCAAACACAAGATGAGACATGGAACTCAGGAACTAAGAAACTCAAACAAAGATAGGTGAAACTTGGAAGACTCAGATGAGGTTTCAGGATACTTGGAAGACTCAGACAAGGATCCAGGATACTTGAAAGGCTCAGGTGAGGATTCAGGGTTCAGCAACTAGTACAGAGTGAGTATTGCAGCGCAGCGTGCTCTACACAGCAGCCCATGGCTGGTTGCAGACCACGCCGAAAGCAAAGCAGACTCCAGATGAGAAAGTGTTGGAATGAAACATGTCAAAGATTCAGGAAAGGCCTGCACCAAAGCACGCCCTCCACAGCCGCCCATGGCTGGTCATGGACCATGTTGAAGCAGAGCAGGCTCTGGCTTGTCTTGGGCATGGATGGAAGCAGGCATAAGGAACTCTGAAGACCAGGAACAGGATTTAAGACTCAAGATTCAAGACTCAGAACTCGGATTCAGGAACAGACCTCGGAATTAAAAACAAGGAGCCTTCCCAAAACTTGCACTGCAGCCATGAAGACAGGCCTTGTGCCATGAAGCACCCTACACAACACCCCATGGGCTGGTCACAGACCATGACAGTGGCACGCCAGGAAAGGTGGACAAGCAAGGAACCTGGAGGCAGGATGAAGAGCCGGAGATGAGGACATCAGGACCAGGACTGGAACAAGGAACATCAGGAACACCTGGAACTTCAGAAACTTCAGGAACGCAGAACATGGAACATCATGAATTTCTAGACAAGGAACATCAGGACACTGAAGGGATGATGAAAAAGCTCCAACAAAGAACAGGACCAGGAACATCAGGACAAAGGAGACCAGGAACATCTAACACATCAAAAGAAGAGCCATCTAGACAAGAGAAGATCATGGAGGACCTTGACTGGATGTAGGAAGCATGGACAATCATGAAGATCCGATTCGAAGGCCCCTAGGAAGTGGAAGAAATCCCTTTTATAGGGCTGGACTAAGAAGCAGACTGATAATGTCATCGTTTGGGCCACAGGGCTTTTCCTGCCACTGGTCCTTTAAATATAGAACTGAGGCACACGCACGTGCCTGTACTGGGCCCGGAAAGGTGAAGGAGTCAGGATGGCCATGTTAGTGGCGCTCCTGCTGTGAAGAGGAGGAAGCAGCAGTGTCGGCAGCAGTGTAAACCGTGAAAAGGAGTAATTTTGGCGGCACCCATGCAGAGAGAGTCTACGGTGGTGGCACTCCACCATGAACAACAAAGCCCCATAGTCAGAGGCATCCCAGGCCGTGAGAAGGACGTCCTAAGGCATCAGGCTGGGGTAAGTGAGGGCTTGCTCACAGGATAGTCTCCGTGAGCAAGATCATAACAACCTTATCCCCTCCAACCATTCTTTCATATCCCTCTCAATTGACTCCCTCTCACCCGGCTCCTCCCTTACCTACATCCTTACCCTCTACAGCCAATCCCTCTTCAACTGATCCAACCCTCAAACCCTTCCTGCATCTGATCCCTTCCTTCAAGCAGCCCTAGTTCTAAACACCCTCCCTGGTCAGTGCAAGAAGCAACATTTTCCTTTTGACCCTGAACCAAAGGTGGATGACAACTGCTAAGAAGAGAGGGTAGGTGGCAGACGGGCAATATTTTTCTCTTGGGTTCATTCAGTAGTAGGTGAGAAGCAAGGCGCAGTGGCAGTCTTCCTCTGTACACTCAGCCCATCTTTACCCTTGTATTAGTGGTAAGGGACAGATTTATGGACGTCATTTTGATGGTACACGTGAAGGGTTAATTTAATTCCTTATGAGAGAGAAAATATGTTATGTTGATTCATAGTTATAAAATGCAGCTTTTTCTTGAATTTACTGAAAAACTTACTGTGTCACAGCCCTCTCTCTTCCTTCTAGTATGACAACAAGCAGCCTGAAAACGTCTAGGTTTCAGACAGAGAAATACAAAATACAAGAAGGAGGCATTATCTAGTTAAAGAATAATAACATCACTTAGATGTGAAAGCAATTCAGCTGACAGCCAGGGAGTTGAAATCTTGACCTTGGTGCTTTTATATATGTTACATTGTAAACCATTTTGATTTCATTTAGTATAGAAATGGTATATAAAATATTTTAAATAAATAAATACTAGCAGCTCTGTTTGCTAGGGGGGGAGCTAGGGGCAGGAAAACACCTGGCATCATCCCAGATTTAGTTTATAGCACAGTATACACTATACAAAGGATTTACAGGCCTTATGGATATGAATGTTCTTTTTGGGCACTCGCATTCTTATCTATCTTGGTATTGGTTTTACAATAGACTGCTTGTTATCTGAATTATTATATGATTGCTTTTATTAACATGACAGTAATGATACTAATGCTGATTTTGTTATTATTCTGGGCATCCAGTGGAATATGTTAGTTTTAGAGAATGTGAAAGGCAAGTAGTCCACATGTGAGAGAGAATGATATACAAAATTGTGAAACAGGAAATATGGATAAGAGACAGGAAAACCACTATTTCAAAGTAGTGCTGAGACATGCAGTAGTTTTTATTAGAGATGTGAATTGTGTGCCAGATCGTCTTAAAGATCAGGTTCGGCTGGGGGGGGGGGGGGGGAAATCTGATCGTTAAGATATGTGAATTGGAATCATTTCCGATTCCAATTCACATCGCTATTTTTTTTTTTAGGGAGGCCCGCGCCGCTAAAAAAAACCCCCACCCGACCCTTTAAATCGACCCCCCCATTAGCCTCCCCCACCCTCCCGACCCCCCCCAAACCTTTCAACATTACCTGGTGGTCCAGGGGGGCCTCGGGGGACGATTTCCCTTTCCCAGGCATCAGCTGCGCTAAACTAAAACGGCGCCGATGCCCCTTTGCCCTTACCATGTGACAGGGTATCCGTGCCATTGGCCGGCCCCTGTCACATGGTAGGAGCACTGGATGGCGCCGGGGGACAGGAACCAAAATGGCCATTTCTATTAACGCAGCCGTGGCCCGAGAGTGGAAGATCACACCGGGACCCCCCCACTGGACCCCAGGTAATTTAAAACATTTTGGGGGGGTTCAGGAGGGTGGGGGATTTATTTTAAAGGGTCGGGGTGGGTTTTAGGGTTGTTTTAGTGTGCCGGTTTTCCCGCCCTCCCCCGATTTATGATTTAAATGATTTAAAAAAAAAAACAAAACCGCGACGATCAGATTCCCTCCCCCCCCCAGCCAAAATCGATCGTTAAGACGATCGATCACACGATTCACATCTCTAGAGGATATAACGCTGTATGGCCCAAGAACAGTCCTCCCGCGGGACTTAGGCCCATCCATTTCCCGGACGTAAGGAGCATGTAGAGACATAATGGCCAGGCTGACCACAGTACATGCACAGGCCGCGTTTCTTCTGGAATCTTCTCTCTTTAGAGGTCAAGTGACCATGACCACTTTTCATCGGTTCCTCTTTATCAACAGCAGGAATTGCTGGACCCATCCATTGTGCAGGGGTACTGGCCTGTTTCAACCCAGGTAACACCTTAGGCCGGAGTTCCTTCACCTTGTCTCGGAGCCAACAATCAATCCGAGTAGCTAAGGCTATCAATTCTTCCAGCGAGTCAGGTGTCTTTCACATGGATATCCAGGCCTCTGCAGAAGAGTGTCTTGAGACATCTAGGGTCCCAGCGAAGTTCCACTGCGAGAGTCTTAAATTCTATGGCAAATTCAGCCAGCGATCTGTTGCCTTGCTTCAAGACCACTAAAGCAAACCCAGCAACAGACATACGAGCAGAGTCATCAAAAACGGATTTAAACAAGTCCATAAATCCTTCTTTGTCCTGCAGAATAGGGTCCTTGCGTTCCCACAGGGTAGATGCCCACGACAAGGCTCTCCCATCCAAGTATGATAGGATGTAACTGGTCTTAGAGAGGCCCGTGGGAAACAATGAAGGTTGTAAGGTGAAATGTAAGCTGCACTGGTTCAAAAGCCCCGAGTCTTCTGGAGTTCTCCGGAGAATCGAATAGGCGCCACCAGTGGAACAGCTGTCTTTAAAGTTACCTCCTGTAACTGACCTTCTTGTGTAGAAGCTGTGCCTTTTATCTTCTGTGTGTGAAGCTGATGAAATGCTGCAGTAAGTTTCTCCAAGGTTTCTTGCTGTTCTGAGATGCGTTGAGCCAGGCCCGGTATAGCCTGCAAAGCGGAGAGGTGTGCCGGGTCCATGGGTTACTGACATCCCATACCTTAAGCTGGATTCCCAGGAGTACTGCTTCTCCAATTTTAAAGCCGGATTCACTGGAGTTAACAATCTGTTAGGTTTTGCTCCTCCAGAAGGGAGGAGTTAGCAATCTATTGTAACCTGCTGCTGGATACTCCTGTAGTGGGAGGAGTTAGCAATCTGTATGAGTCACCATGTGGAGTTGCAATCTGTTAGGGACTGGCTCCCGTGGAAGGAGGAGTTAGCAATCTGATATGCTCCGTAGGCAGAACTAGCAATCTTGTTATGATATAGACTGCTGAGTTGGCAATCTGTACCAACGGAGTGCTAGAGAGGGTACTCAGCTGGAAAGGAATGTAAATAGGTGAATCCTTGGGCCGATGGTGGATGACAGCGCCCCCAAGAGAATATCCTGAGAGGGACCACTGGCTAGGCTTGGGTATGGAGACAGACACAGATAGTTCTTTTATTAGACAGTTTAGTAGAACCACCAGAGGTGGCAGTAGTGAGCTAATATGCCTGGCAGGGCGGAAGTCCCTCAGATACTGGAACTGCAAACCCAGGGTTGCTGAGCTGTAGAAAGACTATAGATAGTAAGTAGACAGGGTATGCTGTATTCATACCCAGTAGTAGATGACAAACTCACATAGGGTAATAAGGAGGCTCAGTAGCTGGAAAGAGTTAGGCCCTCGAGGAGCGAGTACCTGGTGCCAGGGAAAGCTCTGAGAGAGTGGTGGTAACTCATTAATGTCTGTATCTGCGATAGCTTCCAGGCAGTAGAGAATCTTCAGAGTATTCAGGAACATGGGCCCTAGAGTAGCGAGTACCGATTCCTATCTACAATCTGAAATAGAGAAAAGAGAGCGAGGCCCCCTAGGAGCAGGTACCTCTGGTAAGTCCAAGGAGCAGAGTAGCTTGGATGAATCCGTATCTGTCCATCTGTCCTTGCTAACTCAAATCATAAGCGAAAGTGAATACCTTTTATGTTGGAAGCAGATGATGTCAATACAGGGGGACGCCCCTGAGGTTCACGCCCTTTCTGGTACATACTTCAGACCGCGCACACGTCCACATCATCAGGAGCATCGAGCCGGTCCGGGGACGCCAGGGAGAAGCGGCATGGAGACATCGCGGCAGCAAGCCGTCCATAAGACCCGGAGGGTGTCGCCACAGAGGTAGAGAGGGTGGAGTAAGGGCGTAGAACAGCCACGGACACAAGAAAGACTAATCGGAGAAAATTATTTTTCTCTCTACGCACAATTAAGCTCTGGAATTAGTTGCCAGATAATGTGGTTAGTGCAGTTAGTGTAGCTGGATTTAAAAAAGGTTTGGATAAGTTCTTGGAGGAGAAGTCCATTAACTGCTATTAATCAAGTTTACTTAGGGAATAGCCACTGCTATTAATTGCATCAGTAGCATGGGATCTTCTTAGTGTTTGGGTAATTGCCAGGTTCTTGTGGCATGGTTTGGCCTCTGTTGGAAACAGGATGCTGGGCTTGATGGACCATTGGTCTGACCCAGCATGGCAATTTCTTATGTTCTTCTGTTCATCACCTATAAAGTAAAAAATTCTTTACTGATGTCAATTTTACTATAAATATCTCTGAATGTGTCTGTAATAACTAGGGATGTGCATCGGGTGCCCAATCGTTTGCGCTTTCGGGTTTGTGTGGCCGCGGGAAAATCTCGTTTTCCCACAGATCGGCATTTTTATTTTTAGTAAAAAGTCATTTTTCTTCTTAGTGCGCACTAACAAAAAATAACAAAAAGTAAAAAAATATAACAAAAATAAATGTTTTTTTGTTAGTGGGGAAAAGTGTTTGTTTCTTGTTTTAACTGATATATAACAAATTAAGAAATATCGTAAGATATTTCAATTTGTTATAAAAACGATTCACATCCCTAGTAATAACACCCACCTACCAAAAACTCACCCTGAATGAAAGTGTCCCCTTACAGTATTCTATATGTAGAGTATCAGACTGAGCCTTGGAAAGAGTCTCTCTCTCTCTCTCTCTCTCTCTCTTTCATGTACCTACTGAGCAGCTGTAGCAAAGTTACATGTTAGGAGTTATGTGCTGACTCTGGGCATGCATATATGAATGTACACACACTGTTTCCAGCTATTTAAAATTCACATAGCTCCCACGCAGACTACATAGGTGGCTGTTTTTGTGCATGCAAGGCTTTTAAAATCTACCTCTAATTCTTTGGCCTAACTGCCAAATGGACCAAAGTATAGAAAAAAATATTTGTAATCCATGTTTTTCCTCAGAAAAGCAACTGCAGTGCACACAGCACCACAAAAGAATACATTAGCCACCATAAATGTGAATTTTACTCCTGCCCTGTGCTGGGCTTTTAATTTTCCATGTTAAAACACATGCACTAAAATGCCTCCCTTCTAACGCGGCTTTATACCTTAATAGCTCAAACCCAGGGTCGGTGTAAGGGTATTAGGCATACTAGACAAACCTTCTGCCTTGCACCTGCCCCCCCCCCCCTCTCCCCCTCTCCCCTGGTGCCAGTCCCGGCCCCCACCCTGGCCCCCCAACCCCAAGCTTATTTGCTGATATGCCGCTCATAGCCTGCTGATTGTGTGCTTTTCTTGGCCACAAGCAGGATAGGCGCCACTCGCGGCCCACCGAGTTTCTACTCCTCTCTACCGCAAAAGGGATAGGCTCTGCTTGTAGCCCCTCATGGCTGCTCTTCAGCGCCCCCTAATGGTTGTTGCTTTAGGCAACCACCTAGTTCGCCCAAAAGGATGCACTGGCCCTGCACATATCCTCTTTTACATGTGATTTGCATGCACCCACACTAAGCATACCGTGTGTTTTGCAGTTCAGGTTTTTTTTTTTGGCACTAAAACCCATATTTCAGGACTAATTAAGATTACTTCCTGAAAACCCATGCTAAAACCAGAGTTAAACTCGCAGTAGGTTCAACGCAGCTTATTACATCAGCCCCAATGGAAAATAAATTTGCCTATTTTCTTTCAGTCCCATGTGAACACCTCCGGCTTTCCATGATATTTTCCTGACAGTAAACTAATCTTCACATGTTGTTTGTAAGAGTTATATTAACCACAAGAATGAACTATCATGCCAAGATGAGAAAAGAATGATCTGTTAATTACACGGTAGTAGTGTACAATAACACCCTGACCTTTTCAGTATTCTGTATTTTGTTTCGAAAGTGTTCATTGTAGCATTCCTACTCACAATTTAGAAATAAACAAGGAAAGGTCATTGTTTTTATGTCGTATCTCACTGCTAATGAAGGGAAGGAAATAAATGTGCTTCTTCTAGCTCTTTTCTTGAATTTTTAAAACAATCCTAATCAACCAATCAGAACTGAATAGCATGCAATGAGAGATGCTAAAAAGTGACAGGTAGCTACAGGTGGATCTGTTGGCTGTGCTCACAGCTGCCTGCAGCTGGCATGGGGACACATTTGGGCAGTAGAACTTTACATAAAGAGATTAAATAACCTTGGGTTAGAAACAGAAGGCTTAGAAAAAAAGAGAACTAGGATAAGAGTTCAAAAGTAAGCTTTGATAACTCTAAGCAACCTTGAAAAGTCATCATTTAATCTCCTTTTACCTTATATATCATAACAACAATGTTAATAAAAATGTTGTTCCTTCTCCGTCAGATCATGTACCAGAAATATGCTGCCAGGGCGTTTTGCCAAAGGTGATAGCATGCATTGTTTCTGAATTTGAAGTGCTACACTTTCAAGTTATATTAGGATTGTCTTTGAATAAAATACACTATATAAAAGCATTAGAAAGTGCAGGGTGTTACTTTCCCTTGATCATTCTGTAAAAATACAAGCAAACAAACAAAAAGTAGAATTGTGAAAGCAATACATATAGTACAAAAATTCAATATATGAACATTTCACCCTTAAACCAAGAAAAAAAACCCATAATCTATCGGTATACAGTATTTTAATATTCAGTGCTTATAAGAAAACGTATTACAGAAATCATACCCTCAAGAAATGGGAGGAAGATTTATCAAGGAACCTCACCAAGGTCTCAGTATAATCTTCTAGGGTAAAGAGACAGGTCAACACTCTAATTCCTAGATTTACCTATTGCTCTCCCTAGATTCATTTTGGAAATAAGGTTTGTTATAGTTGCAGGGTGACAGTACCATTCTTGACCACATATTTGTCATGATCATACCTCTTAAAGGGACCTTGTCCATTTTACACAACTGGTATGCTTGGTGATTGCATTATTGTTTTCAATTAAGAGCAGACTATATGAAAATGTAAAGAGCTATAAAATCATTGCATTCATCCTTGACTTTGCAGGAATGGATTTATCATTGGCATCTGTTGCTCTTAAATAGACCCTTCTGTATCATGACAGGTTGAGAATTTGCCAAATCTCCAAGAAAAGAATGTGTCAACCAAGGCTGGATTTCATAAGCTTACACAGTCAGGCTACATTTTTTTGTGATCAGACTTCTTATTTTTTAAATGTATAAGCAGTAGGGATGTGAATCGTTTTTTAACGATTTAAATTATCATCTGATAATTTTAACATACAATAGGAATTCCCTCGATTTATCGTGAAAAATCGTTAAATCGAATACGGGAATTATTTGGGGGGAGGGCGGGAAAACCGGCACACCAAAACAACCCCTAAACCCACTCGGACCCTTTAAAACCAATCCTTTACCCTCCCCCACCCTCCCATCGCTCCCTGTGACAAAGTGAGGGCAAAGGCGATCGGCGCCATTTTGAAACCAGTCCAGCATCGAGAGTATGATTGAAGGGATGGCTCCTGGACCCCCCGCTAGACCACCAGGTATATGTAAAAGGTTTTTTGGGGGGTCGGGAGGGTGGGAGAAGCAAAGGGGTAATTTGTAAAGGGTCGGGTGGGTTTTTTTTTTATCGGGCCATTGGCGCCATTTTTATCAGTGGTAGCCAAAATAGCGCTGATGGCCCGAGAGCGGGAGATCATGCCGGGACCCCCCCCCCACTGGACCACCAGGTAATTTAACATTTTTTGGGGGGGGGTTCAGGAGGGTGAGAGAGCAAAGGGGTCATTTGTAAAGGGTCGGGGTGGGGTTTTTTTTATCTGCTCAGGCCTCACTAAAAAATTAACGATGTGAATTGGAATCGGAACCGATTCCAATTCACATCTCTAACGATCCGATTTTTTTCTCCCTCCATCCGAACCTGATCGTTAAAACGGTCGGGCACACGATTCACATCTCTAATAAGCAGTTATGAAGATATTTGCTATCTATGAAGGTATAAGTGCTGACTATTCATTACTACCTGGCTATTGTATTGTATCAAATATTGAAGAAGACTTGAATTAATTGGTGTTTCCAAATGTGTCAATTCATTTTTAGAGGCAATAGTAGATGTTTATTCTCCTTCTAATCTAATCTAATTTAATCTTGCATTTATAATCTACACTTTCAAACCTATCAGACTGCTCATATTTGCTTACAATGCATATAAAAAATCTTTTCATAAAGAAAATTAAAAACAACATATCAAAAGCAAATTAAAATGTTCAAAATAAAATTATTCATGCAAATATAAATCAAATAATGCATCAATACATATAAAAAATAAAAGAATAACAGAAATAAAAGAATAAGAAAAACCATAACCCTCAACTGATGCACATGCCTTACTCTAATTATAGTTCCTATGTAGCTTTGTAATGTGTTTTTTTATAACTTTTTATTTATTAGATAAGTGAGCTATAAATTTATAAATAAAGATAAATAAATAAATTAGATAACCAGACAACATAAAATTGACTTATTGATTTATTCTAAACATTTTTTCAACCCCTTCCAGATTGTACAGGGCTGATTTACAAATTTTAACATTAATAAAATACACAAAAATCACAAACTAAACATAAATTCACATAAATTAATATTCAAAATTTCAGGTATCAATTCAGTTCGAACCAAATGCCTTGCTAAAATTAAAAGCTTTAAGCTTTTCCCTAAAAAGTTTGATCTGCCTACAATTCCTCAGGAAGGCTGTCTCCAGAACAGGTCCTACATAAGAAAAGGCTCTTGATTGAGTGGTCTGTGATCTACAGTTTATTTATTTATTGGGGGAAGACTTAGTAAATGTGCTGTCTCAGATCTAAGAACATGCCTCAGTATATAAAATTGTAGTTTTGACTTTAGAGAACTAAAATTTTCCCTATAAAGCAATGTATGCATTGTAACTACTCCCTTAAATTACACTCACCATGAAATTGGTAGCCAGTGTAGTTCCTGTAAAGTAGGGGTGATATGGGAAAATGCAGGTTAATAAATATGTTGCTCCATTCATAGGTAATTGCATTTCTCTTATTAATTTGTTAGGCAAACTATTACATAAACATAATGGAAGGTGCTCCCGGCATGGATGTGTGGATGCCATGAATAACTGGGCACCCACTGCATCCATGGAGGTGCCGCCTCCATTGCGCTGGCTGGGCTTACCCGTAGGTATGGAGAGGGGGGATCCAACGTGCCATGTGTGGCGGCTTCCTAGTGCATCAGTCTGGTGCTAGTGACATCGAGCCCCCAGGTTGGTCTGGTATTGAGCATGGTGATGTCATTGGAACATGCCCCAATGCCAGGCCACACGATTGGCCGGGAGAGCGACACAGTGATGTTGGCCAGGGGGGAGGGCCAGCGCCATCGTGGAATGCATCTCAGATGTGTGGCTTGCTACATGAATCTGTCAGCATCTTAAATGGAACACTAAGCCTGACATTGAGGCAGTCAAAGATGAATTAAGGGATGCACAGTCAAGTCATCACTCTGACAGCAGTCAAGGATCTGTTAACATGTCCAGTTGTGGCTATGTCATACCTAACTTTACACTCAAAAGGGAATGGCCTGTTCTTACTGCACCGGGATAAATCCCCATTAAGCAGATACCAATTTTTTCACAGTTTTCAAGAAAGTGCTGCTAAAAGCCAGTTTACAGAATGAATGTTTTGGCACTCACTCATTCCACATTGGAGATGCCTCTACTGCCACAACCACCAGCCTGCTACAGGCTCCCATACAGCAGATGGGCCGAAGGAGGTCCAGGGCATTGGCGTCATACATCAGGTGTGATGATGGCTCCCCTGTGCTTGCAATGGGCCAGGTGCATCCTGAGACTTAAGTTTCCTTTCGCTTGCAGCTGACGTCCATCATCGTTCAGTGTGGATCGTGGGCCACTCATTCATCAACCATGCATGTAGAAGGATGGTGAGAGGGAAATTTGGGCTCAACCTGGGGTTAGCCAGAAGAGGCTGGACCATCAATTGGCTGGGTCAGAGTAGTATGCATTGGCACCAACCCTGGCCCATGCTACAGTCTGAGAGAGCCCATTTCATACCACCAGACCTCACTATCATACATCTTGGCAGCAATGACCTGGGGTGCAGCACCACCCTTGCACAGCTGAACACAATTAGGGATGACCTGAGCCACATTGTCTCAGCATGGCCATCTTCCAGAATTTGCTGGTCAGAAATCATACCCCGACAGAAAATGTTAGGCTATCTGCCTGTGGAACTGCCAAGTTCAACTGGCAGATAACCAAGGCCATGCGGCACCTGGGCAGTCATCATTTTAGGCATGTGTGGGTGGACGTGCATTGCACAGAATTGTATGCGCCAGACAAAGTGCATCTATCTGACATGGGAAATGGTTTGTTCCTGCAGGCTTTGCAGAGGGTATTCACAGGTGTAAGGCAGGAGCCGTAGGCATTTGGTATAGAGTGAGCCTATCATGGGGGGCTGGAGGGGTATTTCCTGGCCTGCACATGACGGGATCTCGGTGGCAGTGGTGACCGAGTCCTGGAAGATTAATGCAATGTTGAGAGCTGTATACAAGACAGGGAGGTGCCAGTAAGGATGAGAGGGGCCTAGGGGGCCACCACTCAGCAATTAGCCATCGAGGACGGATGACAGGCCTGAGGAGTGGGCCTTGACGATTCGACGGCCTACACATTTGTAAAGGGCTCCTGTGGGGCCTGCTGTGTGGCAGCCTGACGGGGCCCCTCCATTGGCAGCACTCCACCACTGGACAGGGGTATCACAGGATGTGTGATCCCCTCTCCCGCTTTCGGATTCCACTAGGGTGGAAGGGGTGGAGTCATCGGCACCTCCCCATATGTTAATATTATGACTCGGAGCTTAAATTAGACTCCTCTAATAAATGGCTGTGGCCAATTTGCATCCCAGTTATGACTGAAGCTCTCATTGTGTCTATGAAATGTGGGGTGGTCAGCCTGGCTGGGTGGGGGCGGGATAGAACCCAGGGTGTCGGGGCTTGATTTGGCCAAACAAACGTCCTTGTAAGACAAATAAAATCAGCTCTGGAGGAAGTAAAATGTTAAGCAGTCATAATATCTTCATTCTTTAAAAAAAACTGTTTAGATTACCTTCCTAATGTGAGACTTCAATGGTGATAACACCAAGATTCCTTGCTTCAAATATAATTGGTATTCAAAAACTTTCAAACATTACCTGGGATAAACCCAGGTTTGATCCACAACAAGGTTGTTTTCACAACATTTAGATTCATTCCGTTAGTTCTTAACCAGTCATTTATCATTGTCATACAGTTTCCAAACATTACAGTGGGAAACCCCCATCCACCATACATAGTAAGAAAAACTGGTTACCATCTGCATGCAAAATGAAGCATTCTATATTCAAATGATCAAATGCATTTGAAGACAGCTTTACAAGGTAACAAAGAAGAGAGCCAATCTGCAAGATTATTGATCCACTTAACACCAATAACTATCCCATATCTTGTCAAACATTACATAATTGCCATGTAACATACTTTATGTGTTAATTTTTGTTTTTGTCAATGCACAATTTGTGGAGTAGATTTCCAAAAGGTGAATGTTGTGAATCTTGTAGCTATTAATGAGCCACTTAATTTATGTTTGCATGTGTTCATAGTGACATCCTCCCATGTTTCCAACAGAAACAACTCTGGCAGGAAATTCACCCTTCGCTCTGTGTTGCTCTAATTATTTTTCTATTTTGCACCAGAATTGCCTATCCTTAACACATGTTCACCATGCATATATACAGGGACCCTCTTCCCCACTACCTCTCCAGCAAGATATCTATACATCCTATACAGAAATTCATACATTAATCCTACCCTTTGACCAAATAGAGAAGTCCATGCTTCACCTTCCCTTCCAATTTTCCTCCTCTAATTCTAGAATAAGGGTCTCATTCTATTGAGCTATCAGAGATACTCATTAGGGTCCATGGGGTTCACACCCATGGAGTCCACAGCCCTCAGAATAATAGGGCTGTGGAATCTCTGGCATTTCTATTGTGTTTTCCAAGGAGAATCAGACATACATCTGCAGCATCCCAACTGGACTAACACTGGGCGAGCCCCAAAATGACATCATTATATAAGACATATGCAGAAGGCACACATTTCTGGTCCCACAGCTTTCTCAGCATATGCACACAGAAGTGCTATCTGTTCATCCTCTGATTTCCTGTCCCTGTTTCTACCATGTAATTGTGTTCCTGTCTAGTACTCCTATCCCATCAATTGGCTTCAGTATTGGCCTTGTGAACTTTCCTATCTTACAGTCCAGTTTCCGCTTTCCTGCTTTATGTCCAGTTCCAATACTCTTGATCTATGTATCTCCCCTGGGCTCTGTCAATGTGTCTCAGCTTTAGGTTTGTGCCTTTTCAGGCACAGACCTTCATTCCCGGCAGCACTGTATGCTGAGACCAGATCTCCCTGACAGTTTGGACAGTTTGGACCAGCTGAAACCAGAGGCAAAAGGAAGATGGAGCAATCCTGAGGTACCAAAGAAATTTCCCCAAAAAACCCATTCCAGGAATTCCTGGTCCAGCTTATCACATTTCAGTTCAAAGGTGATCATGTCTAGCTATTCTTTTTTTTTTTTTTATAACCAGAAATGCTGTTTCATGATAAATAATTCAAAAAAGAAATATTGTGGGTTCTATTCCTATAAGAGAGCAAGACCCATGCGGACCCCAGCAATGAACTGATGGCTTGACTAGGCCTCTCAGTTATGATACTCACCGATGAAGAGATGAGGAGCACATTGCCATGGTCGTGGAAGACAAAATGTTGGTGATCAAATTTACAGTAATGAGCTCTTGGCCCACAGCAAGCTTTCATTTCAGACTGCTCCTGTAGCATCTAACATTTCAGACTGCACCTGTAGCATCTAATACCCCACTTCTATGCACAGCCTATCTGTGCACCATTGAAGTGCCTATCTGTGCACCATTGAAGTTAGTGCCAGCTGGCCCTACAGCTCTAATGTCTGCTCTGGTACCAGCGAACTCTGCATCAGCTGCCTCATCAGCCCAAGTTTCTGTCTGTGCACTGAAGTCAGCTCCAGATACCAGACGAAGCCATGATCCCAGCCTGGAAGAATCCAACTCATATCAGCTCGAGACTATGTCTTCCCAGGTTGGATCTGGGACCCTGGAGCTCTCTGGGGGTGTCCAGAGGCCATCCATTGTGCAGGGGCATTCTGTTAGCGTTGGAACTTGCGGGCCTTAGAATTCCAGCTGTGGAGGCTGCTGGCTTGCCAGGAAGTCTTAGCATTTTTATCTTGTTTTCCTTGGAGAGTCAGACACCATCCTCTGCAGCATCCTGATTGGACCAGCACTGGATGTGCCCTGATTGACATCATTATATAAAGTATACCTGGAAGGCATAACATGCAGATCCAACAACCTTCTTGGCATCTGCCCCATGGAAGTGCTAGATGTCTGGCGTCTGATTTACTATCCATGTTGCTACCATGTAATTATGTGTCAGTGTTCCTATCTAGTAATCCTATTCCAGCATTCCTGACTTGTAATTGTGCTCCAGTATTCCAGTCTTATAAACATTCCTGATTTACAGTCCAGTTTCTGGTGTCCTGCTTTGTGTCCAGTTCCAGTGCTCCTACTCCATGTATGTCCCCTGGGCTCCACCAATATGTATCAGCTTTGCCTCTCCAGGCATACACCTTCCTTCAGGTGGCCCTTTTAGGCAAACTCTGTTCTCCGTGACTATACTATAGGCTCCCATTCCTCATACTTCATTTAATAGCATTATTATATATTTATAATGAGGATATTATCTTACATTCTTCTGCTAGGCAGGGCCAGTGCAAGGGTACTGGGTAGGGATGTGAATCGTTTTTCAACGATTAAAATTATCGTCCGATAATGTTTATATCGTCTTAAATCGTTATAGAACACGATACAATAGAAATTCTAACGATTTATCGTTAAAAATCGTTAAATCGTGTTAGTGCGCACTAACTCGAGTTAGTGCGCACTAACTCCCCGTTAGTGCGCACTAACTCGATTTAGTGCGCACTAACTGAAAATGATACAAATAAACACTTTCCAGGTCACTGAAGGTCAGTTAGGAATGAATATGTGCTCCTATTGGCTGGCTGCCCTCTTATCTATTGATGTTACCAAGGTTACCACTGAGGTGATGGTTGGGGGGATGGGAAATGGAACTGGAAACTAACGAACACCAACAGAAAATGAAACAAAGTGTTCACACTTCCCAGGTCAGTAAAGGTCACTTAGGAATGAATATGTATGTATGTATTCCTATTGGCTGGCTGTGCTCTTATCTATTGATGTTACCAAGGCTAATACTGAGGTAATGGTTGGGGGGATGTGAAATGGAAACAGTTGGAAGCTTGACAAAAAAAGTAATGTAATGATCAGCACTCACGTGACTAGAACTTGTTTGTTTATTATTTTTGTTAGCAGGCACCTGAAATGCTAGTGCATGTTGAATTTGCCAATCACTGTGCATTTTAGAAAGGTGGTCCTGGCTGGAACTGTACACAGTTCAAATATATGTAATTGATTGTTGGTAAGTGTATTTTTTAAGTAGCCACACTGGCACAAGTATGTTTACTTTTCCTCCTACTTAACTCACTAGCTCAGCTTTGTAAGAAGGGCTTCTCTGCTTGTCTGTTGTTTTTGTTTGGTGTGAGGAGAGCAGAAACATCAGATCTTTATTCAATCTACTACAGTCATCTCTTACAGTGCCCTATCCCTATTAATACCAGGAGTGTTGTGATCTTCCTGCACACAGTGCCCTAACCCTGATACCAGTCTGAGACAGCTCCCTCCCTGCATTACTAGTGAGAGGCTGGCTTCACAGACAGGGGGGAGCTGCCTGACCCTCACTCCTGACTTCCCCCATGTCCCAGCTAGTGAATGGTGTGTGGGTGAGGGGGGGGGAGGATGGTGAAGTCTGAGACAGCTCCCTCCCTGCATTACTAGTGAGAGGCTGGCTTCACAGACAGGGGGGAGCTGCCTGACCCTCACTCCTGACTTCCCCCATGTCCCAGCTAGTGAATGGTGTGTGGGTGAGGGAGGGGGGGGATGGTGAAGTCTGAGACAGCTCCCTCCCTGCATTACTAGTGAGAGGCTGGCTTCACAGACAGGGGGGAGCTGCCTGACCCTCACTCCTGACTTCCCCCATGTCCCAGCTAGTGAATGGTGTGTGGGTGAGGGGGGGGGGGGGGAGGATGGTGAAGTCTGAGACAGCTCCCTCCCTGCATTACTAGTGAGAGGCTGGCTTCACAGACAGGGGGGAGCTGCCTGACCCTCACTCCTGACTTCCCCCATGTCCCAGCTAGTGAATGGTGTGTGGGTGAGGGGGGGGGGGGAGGATGGTGAAGTCTGAGACAGCTCCCTCCCTGCATTACTAGTGAGAGGCTGGCTTCACAGACAGGGGGGAGCTGCCTGACCCTCACTCCTGACTTCCCCCATGTCCCAGCTAGTGAATGGTGTGTGGGTGAGGGGGGGGGGGAGGATGGTGAAGTCTGAGACAGCTCCCTCCCTGCATTACTAGTGAGAGGCTGGCTTCACAGACAGGGGGGAGCTGCCTGACCCTCACTCCTGACTTCCCCCATGTCCCAGCTAGTGAATGGTGTGTGGGTGAGGGGGGGGAGGATGGTGAAGTCTGAGACAGCTCCCTCCCTGCATTACTAGTGAGAGGCTGGCTTCACAGACAGGGGGGAGCTGCCTGACCCTCACTCCTGACTTCCCCCATGTCCCAGCTAGTGAATGGTGTGTGGGTGAGGGAGGGGGGGGGATGGTGAAGTCTGAGACAGCTCCCTCCCTGCATTACTAGTGAGAGGCTGGCTTCACAGACAGGGGGGAGCTGCCTGACCCTCACTCCTGACTTCCCCCATGTCCCAGCTAGTGAATGGTGTGTGGGTGAGGGGGGGGGGGGAGGATGGTGAAGTCTGAGACAGCTCCCTCCCTGCATTACTAGTGAGAGGCTGGCTTCACAGACAGGGGGGAGCTGCCTGACCCTCACTCCTGACTTCCCCCATGTCCCAGCTAGTGAATGGTGTGTGGGTGAGGGGGGGGGGAGGATGGTGAAGTCTGAGACAGCTCCCTCCCTGCATTACTAGTGAGAGGCTGGCTTCACAGACAGGGGGGAGCTGCCTGACCCTCACTCCTGACTTCCCCCATGTCCCAGCTAGTGAATGGTGTGTGGGTGAGGGGGGGGGGGGGGGGAGGATGGTGAAGTCTGAGACAGCTCCCTCCCTGCATTACTAGTGAGAGGCTGGCTTCACAGACAGGGGGGAGCTGCCTGACCCTCACTCCTGACTTCCCCCATGTCCCAGTTAGTGAATGGTGTGTGGGTGAGGGGGGGGGAGGATGGTGAAGTCTGAGACAGCTCCCTCCCTGCATTACTAGTGAGAGGCTGGCTTCACAGACAGGGGGGAGCTGCCTGACCCTCACTCCTGACTTCCCCCATGTCCCAGCTAGTGAATGGTGTGTGGGTGAGGGGGGGGGGGAGGATGGTGAAGTCTGAGACAGCTCCCTCCCTGCATTACTAGTGAGAGGCTGGCTTCACAGACAGGGGGGAGCTGCCTGACCCTCACTCCTCCGGGGTATTGTGATCTTCCTGCACACAGTGCCCTATCCCTGATACCAGGGGTGTTGTGATCTTCCTGCATGCAGTGCCCTATCCCTATTAATACCAGGAGTGTTGTGATCTTCCTGCATGCAGTGCCCTATCCCTATTAATACCAGGAGTGTTGTGATCTTCCTGCATGCAGTGCCCTATCCCTGATACCGGGATGTGTGCAAGAAGATCACAACACCCCCGGTATCAGGAATAGGGCACTGTGTGCAGGAAGATCACAACACCCCCAGTATCAGGAATAGGGCACTGTGTGCAGGAAGATCACAACACCCCTGGTATTAGGGATAGGGCACTGTGTGCAGGAAGATCACAACACTCCTGGTATTAATAGGGATAGGGCACTGTGTGCAGGAAGATCACAATACCCCTGGTATCAGGGTTAGGGCACAAGTTCTAGTCACATTGACTGATCACATTACTTGTTTTGTCAAGCTACCAACTGTTTCCATTTCCCATCCCCCATATACTGTCAGTAGGAAACTTGGTAACATGAATAAATAAGAGGGCAGCCAATAGGAATACATATTCATTCCTAAACTGACCTTAACTGACCTGAAAAGTGTCAAATTGTATCATTTTCAGTTAGTGCGCACTAACTCCCAGTTAGTGCGCACTAACTCCCGTTAGTGCGCACTAACTCGAGTTAGTGCGCACTAATCGGAAAAAACGATTTTTAACGATTTTTTAACTAAAAAATCGTGCCTAAGACGATTTTCTTGCCCTGCCACACGATTTCTATCGTTAAGACGATATGGAAAACGATTCACATCCCTAGTACTGGGCGTCCTAGGCAACCCTTGCGCTACCGCCCCCCCACCCCTCCCGGTCGCGCCCCCCCTACCTGTTCCGGCAGGGCAGCGAGCAGCGCACTGCTCGTGGCCCTGAGGAGCACACAGTGTTGCAACCCCCTGCCTGTTTGGGCGCCGACTGTGTGCTTCTCAGGGCACCGAGCCATAGGGGGCGCTGAAGAGCATAGGGGGCAGCATGAGGCTGAAGAGCAGCCTCATGCTGCCACAAGCGGGGCCTATCCCGCTCGCAGCAAAGAGCAATAGTGCACACGCCGAACTTTGCCTAATGGATGCACCGGCCCTGCTGTTAGCACTAAAAAGCTTTCCATTCTAGATGGAATTCTCATGAGAGGGCACCTTTAACTCTTATATATAATTCTTGACACTCTGCTGTTAGATAAAAGGTGCTTTTCATTTCTCAAATGAAATCCTTCCCTCTTTATTCCATAGTTCACCTAAAAATCTTAGCTTTGCGCTCCACCAGTCCTCCATCTCTAACCTAAATATAGGATTAACCTTTGGTAAGGTGAAAGGTGATAGAGAGTCACTGTGCATAGCAATTCCTTTACATATCGATCACCATGTCTTAACTGTGTGGGCTATACTATAGTTTGACCTCAATACTTTACGAGCCTTTAGGGAAGATGAAGGAAGCAGCAACAGCAGCAATGATAAGTCCACTCCTTCTGCCTGGCCAGTCTCTAAAAATAGCCAAGATAATGCTTTCTTTTCTACTGAGCAAGGCCTTAAGACCATCTGGTCTGTCAGCCCAGTGTAACCCCTTTTAATGGATGAGCTGTGTCCCAAGGGGACATAAAATAATTTGTATCTTGGGGCTGAATCCATTGTCACTTTCCCCATCTTCTTTCCCCAAGGGGTGAGTTTTTTCTCTCCAGGTTGAGGGGTGGGGGGGGGGGGGGGTAGATGACCTTCAAGGCCTGGGAAGTGTAGTGAAATCCTTCCTGTTGTGTGTTACTGTGCTGGATTACAATGATAGTGCAACAGCGAACAGGCAGGACACAGCTTGGGTGTTCAAATAAACTTTACTGAGATTCTTTAAAATAAATGAAAGTCCAATCAAGTGAGTAAATTATTCCCAGTTTCAGCTGTGCTCACACTGGGGTATCTACACTTTGGACTTCTCTTTTTCTTTCCTCAGTGTTTGTGTCCCTGGTACTACTTCTGGGCTGATGCTTATCCCTCCTGATGTGAATGGGTAAGGCAGTCCTAGTTGTGTGGGGAATCGCTTAGTCCCACAAATACATACCTGAGGTCCATACCAGTCCAGTACTGCCCAACCTCAGTCTGTGAGGTGTCCCAAAGGGTACAGATACAGATGAGGGTCTCCAATGATCTTGACTCATTTCTCTGGACTCCTCATGATGTGACCTCTCTTTGCAAGAAGTCTGATGTTGAAAAGAATCAGGATCTTACAGCCGAGCCCTAATGCGAGAAAGGTTAGTAGAAGTTTCCTTACAAATCAAAAAGGGGACAAAACACTTTTAAAGTCCCAAAATTACTCTAAGATGATGAGTCACTGCAGCCCCTTCACTGACAGAGAGAGGAGCTCATGTGGATATTCCAACCGCTGACCTCCAGATATGTGACTTGTCCCTCTCCGGACTGGACCAGGGTCTCACCCAGGGGTCAAAGCAATAATCTAACAAATCTGCTGACAAAAGTATCTTTATCAAAACATCTTTTCACTTGCTGGAATCAGATTCTAACAGGCCAGGTATCCACTGAAAGGAATCCTTTGGCCACTCACAATTTCAGGCCAGGAGGTCTAATTTGAACCCAAGAGTATTAGAGTTCAGCTCCTTACTCCTCAAAATCCAAAAACAAATAGTGACACTCTCTGCTCTCCTAATCCCCCCTTCCCAGGTTGGGTCTGGGACCCTGGAGTTCTTTGGGGGTGTCCATTCATTGTGAAGGGGCATAACCATCCTAGCTGTCTAACTATAGGGCAGGGATCTAGGGCCACCTATTGGAGACAGGAGGTCTCTACACCAGTGTAAGAGATAGGGGGGGTGATTATCACTTATGGTGTCTGTACAGTGCTGCGTATGTCTAATAGCACATTAAAAATGTTAGATAGTAGTAATAATAGTAGTAGTAGCTCCAGAGTACCTATGCCAACATTTGAAGTGCTGCTGAGGAACTCCATATGGTGGTCCTCAGCAGCATCTTCATCCTCAGGTACTGGTGGCAAAAGACGAGGTGGCCATATGGGGGCTTGAACCAAGGCTGGGACAATATCTTAGTAGCAGTAAAGAGGACAAAGAAAGGCTAGCAGCTGGGATGGAGAGACAATGCAGTTGTCCTTGTTTCCTTTTTTATTACCGACTGATGACAGCAACATGGGCAGGGCAGTGGAAGATGGGGGCTATCCAGGAATCATTTGCTTTTCACACTTGCTGCACTTGGAATTAAGGGATGCCCTGGATCTGGAGGCCAAGGAGTGCAGCAGCTCCGTCCTGAAGGAACTGGCAGAGAGGAGCAGGACAATAACTGGGGGACACCAGATTGCAAAGGAGGGGCAGCAGATCTGTGAGAAGATGGCAGCAGAGGTGGTGGTGGGGGGGCGCACAGCACCTCTGTACCAGCAGAGGTGCCGCATATCTGATCACGTTAGTGCAGTAACAGCAGCTCTTCACGAAATGTCTCTAGAAACTGAGAATTGCCATCTAATTGTAAGGGTGAAATGCAGGCAGAGACTTGCACTAGAGTCAGTTCCAGGGCTCAGGACAAGAGTCCTAGCACTCACACCTGGTGGGGTAGAGACTAGGGATGTGCATTCGTTTAGAACGAATTAGGCAATTTCAAACGAAATTGCCTAATTCGTCGGGATTTAGGAGACCTGAATCCCGAAACTGATTTTTCCAGAAATTCAGGAAAAATTGTTTTCGGGTTAGCGGGGGGGGGGGGGGGGGGGGGGTAGGGGCACATTTATTAAAAAAAAAACAAAAACCCAATCCAACCCTTCCAATTTACTTAATTACAACCCCTCCCCACTATCCCGATCCCCCCCCCCCCCCAAACTTACTGAAAGCCCTATTAGTCTAGCAGGGGTCCCGGGAGTGATCTTCCACTCTCGGGCTGTCAGGCCTGCCAGGAATCAAAATGGTGCCGGTGTCCCTTTGCCCTTACCATGTGACAGGGGCTACCGGTGCCATTGGTCGGCCCCTGTCACATGGTAGGAGCAATGGACGGCCGGTGCCATCTTAGACTTTGGCATCAGCCATCCATTGCTCCTTCCATGTGACTGGGGCTGACCAATGGCACCGGTAGCCCCTGTCACATGGTAAGGGCAAAGCGCCATTTTGATTAGTGGCAGCCGACGGTCCGAGAGGGAGAGATCGCTCCCAGGACCCCGCTGGACCACCTGGGCTTTTAGTAAATCTTGGCGGGGGGGGATCAGGATGGTGGTGGGGGCTTGTAATTAAGTACATTTGAACGGTTGGGGGGGGGGTTCATTCCGTTTCCAAAAACGAAAACGAAAAAAGTTTCCGGGTCCACCCCAAAACCGAACCGAAAAAAACAATTGTGCACATCCCTGGTAGAGACCCCAAACCTGGACCACCATGATCCTTCTCTACCTTTAAAAAGCTCTTTGGTCTTTGGTCTTTGGTCTTTGGTCTTTGTTATTTTAGAATTCTTTGATGATACCTCCCTCCAAATCACGCGCTGCTAAGCATCTGTCGGCTTTCCACCATGTTCTAGTTTAAAAGCTGCTCTATCTCCTTCTGAAGGTCAGTGCCAGCAGCCTTCTTCCACCCTGGAATACCCGGCATTTTCAGCTGCTGGTCCAATACTCTGGACCTACTGGGACATCTCCATTTAAGATTGGACTCACAAACATTTATGACAGCTTGTGAAAATTGTTCTTTTTAAAGACGCTTCTGGTAGATCTGAGCTGGCTTGCTATAAGTAACCTCTTGACAGACTTTAGTTACGCTCCAGAAAATTGTTTGTCTTTTTTTTTTTGGTGATTTGTGTCATAATGGATGAGTTTTTTGTATGCTTAATTGTACTCCCCCTGAACATTGGGGTGGCGCAGGCTGTAAAGTTTTTGAATCAATAATTAGTTGATCTTAATTAAAATAATCTTCTCTCTGCTTGATTTTCCTGACTTTCCATGTGAGTGGCAGGAGGATTGACTGTACAGACACAGTGAACTGATGGCAACAATTTTTTTTTTCCCTCAACACCTTATGGCGTTGTTGCCAGTCTGTGCTCTTGGTTCACCTCCTCCTGCTCTGCCTCTCTATTGGTTATACTGAGGTATTTTGAAAAAAAAGAAAAGGGAAACGTTCTCATCCCCTGCCTATCTGTGGGTGTCTTTGGATTATGAAGCCTTCTTACTGCTGTTGCCCTGCCTGCTCCTCATACCCCTGCCTCTCTCTTGATTCAGCGCCTTGGTAAGTTGTTGGGTCACTGCTGCAGCCCAGCATGCACCGCCTGTCAAGCCTCTATCTTGGTTCAGCGCTTTGCTTTGCTGATGCCACTCCTTTCGCTGCCTCACTCTGCACTCTTTGCCATGGGGGCTTTGATGCCGCTCTTCTTGCTGTCTTACCTCTTACCCAATGCCTGGGGTAATTCATGCCCCTGCTCCAGCCACCTCTCTCTGCACGCTATGTCTGAGGGTATTCATGCCTCATCCCTAACATTATGCTGACTCCTCTGTGCTTGCTACCATACCACTGGCTTGGTATGTTAGAGTCTTAAGTCATTATTTGTGTTCCTTTCCCTTCTTGGGCACCATTTATTTATTTATTTATTTATATTCTTTTTTATACCGAAATATAGCAGAATGCCTTCATTCCGGTTTACAGTGAAACAGTGTAACAAATTTATACAGAGAACAGGTATAACATATAGATTATAACATTATACAAGAAGAGAATATATATATTTATAACATCTCGGCAAAGGCAGAGTATAACAAGTTAGCATGAGACAAAAGAGATTAATTATGCATAAACTTATTAAGAAGTATTAGTGATCAAGATGATGGTTGGGATAGGTATGAGATCTTGTCACAGTTTATGCTGCTTTGTCTCTCCTTAGGTGTCTTGTAGGGATATGCAGAGCAAACATTTTCGTTGCAGTTTGGTTTTGGGGTATTTATGTGCAAGGCCATTTTCAGTTTGGCTGCACAATTCATTTAAATGAATACTAGGGTTGTGCATTTGTTTTCGCCGTATTGGCGATCCGCAACGTATATTGCACTATTCGTAGTATTCGTGGGGAAGCAAAACGTATCGTGATTCTCCACGAATACACAAATCTTCGCCGAATTATACGGCCACCTAAATAAAAATTTAAACAAATCCCCCACCCTCCTGAACCCCCCAAGACTTACCAAAACTCCCTGGTGGTCCAGCGGGGGGTTCAGGAGCCATCCCCTGCACTCACACCCTCGGTGCCGGTTTCATCATGGCGCCGATAGCCTTTGTCACAGGGGGTACCGGTGCCATTGGTCAGCCCCTGTCACATGGCCATCGGCGCCAGCTTGTGCTCCTACCATGTGACAGGGGCTGACCAATGGCACTGGTAGCCCCTGTGACATAGTATGGGCAAAGACTATTGGCACCATTTTGAGTACTGGCATCAGACGGCCGGAGTGCAGGAGGTCGCTCCGGGACCCCCGTTGGACCCTCAGGGACTTTTGGCCAGCGTGGGGGGGGGGGCCTCCTGACCCCCACAAGACTTGCCAAAAGCCCAGCGGGGGTCCAGGAGCAACCTCCTGCACGCCGGCTGTCCGATGCCAGTTCTCAAAATGGCACCGATCACCTTTGCCCATACTATGTCACAGGGCTACCGGTGCCATTGGTCAGCCCCTGTCACATGGTAGGAGCACAAGATGGCGCCGATGACCATGTGACAGGGGCTGACCAATGGCATATGGTAGCCCCTGTGACAAAGGCTATCGGCGCCATGATGAAACCGGCACCAAGGGTGTGAGAGTGCAGGGGATGGTTCCCGGACTCCCCGCTGGACCACCAGGGAGTTTTGGTAAGTCTTGGGGGGGTCATGAGGGTGGGTGGTTGTAGTTAATTTTAATTTTAGCTGGGACACGAATAGAAATCGCCGTATTAACGCATCGGCGTGCCATACAGCCGAATGCAACATATCTGCTGCCCGACGAATCCGAATCACGAATGCAACGTATGGCGTCCCTCTGCACATCCCTAATGAATACACATCTCTAGTACCTTGGGATGTTCTTGGGATGTTCTCATATCTTGATCTCTTCATGCCACAGTTGTTGGTACCCTTTGTCCCTCTTTTTAAAACCTGGAGTGTTCACGAGCCACTTTTACTTCCTTTTTGGTTCCATTGGGAGTTTATGCCATTGTTGGGGCCCTTTGCTCCTATTTTGGTCCCTTGGGCTGTCCATAACACTCTTTGTGCAACTCTGTCCCTCTCATAGGGCATTGAGGTGTTCTGTCTGTCCTGATGTCCCTCTCTCTTGGTGCCTTAGGTTGTTCCTGTGCTACTTTTGCTTCTTTTTTGGTTCCATTGTTGTTGGGGTACGTTGCCCTTGCTCTGTTGCTTTTGGGTCTTCATGCCACTATTGGTGCTGCTTTTCCCCCTCTCTCAGTACTGTAGGGTATTAATGCTACTCTTGTTGGTGCCCTTTGCCCTTCTTCTGGTACCTTGCTGTGTTCTCACTTCAGTTTTTGATGTTTTTCCCCTCTCAAGGAGAATTGGGCTGTTCATTCCACTGTTGGTTCTGATTAGCCTCTGTCACGGTGGCTTGGTGTATCCAAGCCACGTATGGGGCCACTTTGCCCTGCTCTTGGTACCTTGGAGTGCTCTTCCCTCTGTTGCTGATGCCTGCTTGTTAGTTTCATTAAACTTGGATAGAAAACCTCAATGTTAGAGCCCAAAATAGGTTGCAAAGCTTCCTTTAGTTGCTTCAAATAAAAGCAAATGAACAAATTAACGAAATAAACAAAACAAAAAGTTTAGAACCTGAACTGAACTAAAGAAATCACTGAGTCAAATGAACCAAAATAATGAAACAAACCAATATTTTCTTCTACACACATTTTTGATGGTTGATAATTTTTTATATATATGTATTAGTTTGCCATAGATTTCATGAGAAAGGGGGGCTGTCACCAACTTTCCCTTTGAAAATGCCCAGAGTCCTTTAAGCCTTGCTTTCTGTTTTACAAGAGCTATTTAGCATGCTTTACACATTCGTGGTGGAAGGCATACTGTTAACTAACTTGTTGTTTAAATGCAGGGCTGTGCTGACAATTAAATGCAGGATTGTGCATGCTTCACTGCCATACCTTATTACAATCAACGTGAGGAGAAGCAGACTGCCGAAATTACAGGTTCCAGCCTCCATCTGACAACGCTTTCCTTTCTGCGCGGCCTTATTATTCTCACCAAGGTGAAAATGTCGCCGCTGAAGAATGTGTGTATCATTTAAAGCCCACAGTCATGGGGGGGGAGGGAGCTGAGCTCCTAGCCTGCTATTAATGCAGCTGACTTATCTGAAGGGTTGACTTCAACTTCTTGGCCGCTTAGACATCTCAGCTTCCTAAATTGGTTTTCTTTAAGCCTTTTAAAAGTTCAGATTCTCTCCACACTTGTTAATTCAATAGACTTTTTGTATTTCTTTATTTGTCTCTTAAAAATAACTTTGCTTTAATGTAAGCCAACAGGTTTGCCTAGGTAACATTTCATACCTTCTATTACAAACAAAAGCCAATACTTAGAGAAAGGCCATATGTGGCATTCACAATTATATATTTTTAATAATACAAAACATCCCTCTCCCTTTTTAAACCACAGCTTTCTGTAGGGGATCACAGAGAATATGTTTGTATATTCCTTTGATGCAACTCGGGAGGTCAAGTGTGAAATGAGTTTGGAGATGACTTTATAGTTTGTGCATAAATTTAAACAGCCCTGGCTAGTTATCACCAATTTTCATCTGTAGCTGTAGTCTTGGGCCTCATTATATAAAATGAAATAAAAAATAAATAAATTCATTATTTTTCCTACTTAAAGCGTTATTATTTCAATTTGAAACCTAAGAGACCAATGCATGAATTATTCACTTTTTTATTTATGAGAAGAAATCTAATAGGAAACCATTTTTAACTTTCCAAGTTGTTAAGCTCTGCATCATATTTTCACAGAGCTTCTGATAGATTACACACAGGAGCATCAGCTGTTTAAATTTAATTTGAATACCTTTCTCTTTATGTTTGCACCTCTCTCAGGTACATTAACAAAATAAAAGATTTATAAGGGACCAGTTTCAGATTGAATCAAAGCTTTTTTTTTTTTTTTTTTTTTTAAGTTTCGAAATTCAGTGGGAACTTTCTGTTCTTTTGAAAGATGCCAAGTTTAATGAAAAAAATCTGAAGATGAAAAAAGGAAAATGAAAACAAGAAGTTACACACAGAACTAACAGAGCCTGCTTTCTAGAATGTGCCTGTCTGGGCACCAATCTTGATTTAAAAAAAAAAAAAAAAAAAAAAGCCCATCAGAATCCTCTCAGTTTGCCTGACATCCTGAAAATTTGGTGTGGATAGACCACTAAACACAAGAGCTATGGGGGTCCCAAACACACATACACACATGGTCTAATATGGCTTCCTGCCTTAAGAACGTAGACAAAAAATGTCTTCTGGTTAATGGATAATATAGTTACAATTCCTTGAATCATTAGATGTTGAAAATATGAGATAATGCAGGAAAATAAAGAATGTGCTACTTCTCTGGTAGGGTGGAACAGACAACACTGGAGAATCCCCTTGCTTGAATTAAGGAAACTAACTTTTATTTGAAATTTGCTCTTCAATGGTTCAGAGAAGCCATCTCCTTCTGGATATAAGTGATTCCAAATTATAATACATTTGACATCTTAGTCCTTAAAATGCAGTAACAAAATGCTGTCTTTTAGAGTCGACCCAGCTAAATAAGCCATATCTGTGTGAGAAGATTTTTAGCCACCTGAAAGTACGCATATGATTTTGTAATGAGTGCACTCTGACCCGTTTAGAGAAGGTGTATTCCAGGGGATATTCTGGAGGTTGGTTAGGAAATTGCCCAGGCATATTTAATTCCCCAAATGGCATACACCCTGTAAGCATGCTGCTTATGTGTATAACTTGCATCATAATTTTGAAATGAAAAAAGGTAAACATATACTTTTAGCAACATAACAACCCAACATTTAAACACAAAAAGGCCAATATTCAAAGCCATTTAACCAGATAGCTCACAAATTATCTGGTTAAATGTCAAGTAAGGAATTTCCACCTTACTTATACAGTGAACTTTTAGCTAGATAATTCATTATCTGGCTAAGATTTATCCAAATAAGAAAAGGGCATGTTGGAATTGTTCTAAGGTCTGGTCAAGACAACCAAATAACTTATCCAGCCAACACCAATATTTGGACTTAGCCAAATAAGTTGTTCAGCTATTTCCAGATGTGGGTGAGAACAGGTCTAAACGTTGCCCCATTCAAGGGTGTGTGGCCTGTGTGTTGCACGTTCCGGCCATGTGGGTGTCGTAACCGGGCCTGCTCACCTAGTGCTCTCGTCTACCTGCTCCGGTTCCTCATCACTCGCAGCCACCGTCAGTGCCTCTCGTCCATGGCACCCCTGGGCGTCTCCAGGCCCATTGAGGCCTTCAGTCTCACAACATTCCTCACGCCGGGACTCGGCGTCCTCCAAGGCATTGGCCCCGCCCCTAGGCACGCGCGGACCGCTCGGCCCTTTAAAGGGCCCAGTGTGGGAAGCCAGTCCGCAGCGTGGGAAGCCAGTCCACACATAGTCTGGGTATATAAGACGAGGCCCAGTACCCAGAGCCTCGCCTTGGAAAATGGGTCAACACCTTGGTGTTACTAGTTGCTGTTCTTTGTTCCTAAGTTACCTGCTTCCTTGTTCCTGTGTTCCTGTCTTGTTCCGGTGTTCCTGTGTTCCCGTTGTCCTCCCTGTGTTCCAGCGTCTCTCCTGATTCCTGCTCTTCGTTCCTCATTGTTGTACCTCTTCGGACTGACTCGGGGTACTGACCCTTGCTTGCCTTTTGACCATGTTTGACCGCTGCCTGGAGCCGACCACTGCCTGCCTCTTGACCACGTTTGACCGCTGCTTGGAACTGACCACTGCCTGCCTCGACCACATTTGACTGCTGCCTGGAACTGACCACTGCCTGCCACTTGACCACGTTTGACCGCTGCTTGGAACTGACCACTGCCTGCCTCTTGACCACATTTGACTGCTGCCTGGAACTGACCACTGCCTGCCACTTGACCACGTTTGATCGCCACCTGGAACTGACCTCTGCTTATCCTGACTTCGTATGGACTGACCTTGGAACTGACCCTTACACTACACTTGGATACCCTGTTTGTTCCTGTGACTTCCAGACCTGCCTGCTCGGACACTACCTGTGGCCTTCATCAGACTAGACCAGTAGGTGCTGCCTACCTTGCCCGGAGGACCTTCATCTTCTGCTGCATTCCAGAAGTCTCTTGTGATTCTGGTTCAGGTCTAGTTCCTCCTTTCCTCATCAGCCGCACACCTTTGCTTGTGGTTTGCCAACCTCTCCGCTACCTCTCCGGGAGACCCTCTGAGGCCCACCTAAGTCCAGGCAGTCCAGGTACCCAAGGGCTCAACCTGAGGGAACCCCGTCTCCTTGTGTGCTCCACCTCCTGGTGGCAGGTGCTCTCTGGGTCCGATCAGAGGGCTGTACCAATCCTGCACCAGGCCAAGGGTCCACCTCCAGCGCAATACTGTGTATTGAGGGATTCCCCCTCTTTCAACAGAGTGATGAGGGGAGCTGTCCATGTGAACCAAAAAACACAGTTAAGTAGAACTATATTGTTTTTATTGTTGCAGGGAACAAGGACTACATTAAGAAGCTATGCATAAAAGGTTAAACAATTATAAAAGTGCAAACAGCCATATTCAGTTCAAAGAATTTTACTTGTATAGATTTATATTTACTGGTATACCTTTACATTTTCACTATACCCTTGAGGGTATACCACTATGCAAATTGCTAGGCCCAATAACACAAATGAACCAAGAAATACAATTGCCCTCGGTCTTCCACAGGTATGTGCTGCAATGCTTAATGCTCCTTAACGCACAAGGGTTAGTAACCATATGATATGCACTTGGCCCTCTGAGGGTAACGTACAATACTGTAACACAACGTCAGTTCAACTGTGATGAACCAAAAAATATCCTTTCTGCCCTGGGGATTGGTAAAGGGACTGGGCTTTCAAGGGTTAATGTTATTAACGTAGAACTTAGGTTTATTTGTACTCCACAGGCTTACAGGTGATAAAAATTGTTGCAGGGAATCATGCTCACAGGTCATCATGAGGTCGGCTCCTTGCCTCCCTCCCATAATCCATTGTATATAGTAATTTATCTTCGTTCTCCCCCTCTTTTTCTCCTTCTCCCAGTTAAGGCATCCTTGTTATAATGTAACTTTATGCTCCTTTAAATTGTCACTTGTTGATTGGTTGGTTATAGTTACTGCTTAGTTCGATGTAAACCGAGTTGATTTGATTTGTATCAAGAAAGTCGATATATAAAAGCCTTAAATAAATAAATAAAATACATAAATAAAATAAAAATGAACAACTATTTTTAAGGTAGTGGTGAATGTCACTATAATGAGCTGGCAGCTTAGAAATCAGCACAGAGCCCAGTACCCAAAGTCTGTGTGTGTCAGAGAAAAGTATTTATATGCCTGAAGACTTCTGGATAGTTTTCTGACCTTTACTGCAAAGGCTTTTATCTCACCTTACCTGTCCAAAACTGCAGCGATTCAGCAGCGGCTTTCAGCAAACAAGGCAGTACAGCAGAGACACTGTAATTCCTTGTGCTACTCGTTCTAAGCTGCCTTTTTATCTTTAGCTGCCCAACCTAAGCAGGATCCTCAGAGTAAAAATCCCTGCAGGGGACAGCAGACCTATTTGAGCTGAGTCAGAGTTAGCACATCTGCAGTTTACTCACTCTCTCTCCAACTAATTCTTCTTCTCCATAAAGCTCAGGAAGAATTGAAACATCCTCCTCCTTCACTCATTGGATCTTAGAGTCATGTGTTTTGAAGCATAGTGCAATCAGATGTTGCAGTGATAACTGAAGCAGACACGTTGTGGTTGTCTACAGGTGTCTCATTAATCATTAACCTTTAGTGTCCTGGCTGTTCCTCCATGACAGGCACAAAACGCAAGTTAAGAGGGCATTTCATAAAGTTGTCTGGTCCTGTGTGGCTCTCAGGAGTCTCTATCACCTCTGATGCCCTTCTATAGTTCTCTCCCCTTGACAAAGCCTTCCCGTGTACATGTGGACACAATCAAAAGTAATTGTACCATACCAGTCCAAGACAACAGAGGCCCTCCCCTGCTCCCCTGACCTTGTTAATAAATGCACATGTATCATGAAAATTTCATTGCATTAGAATGTACTTTTCATATACTGTCTGGTGGGGAGTCTGGCACTGTATCCCCTCCTATTCCTCCTCTCTCATGTTGTTTTCCTTCTCCTTACTATAACTGGGCACTGTAAGATGAGCATCCTCCCCTTCTGGAGGAGGCAGACCGCAGGTTTTGACTAAGTTATAAAGCATGCCAAAGACTAAAAACGATGTCACAGACCTGTGTTTTAAGTGGGCCAGAAGCTGTGTCTATGACAGCCCTGGTATGCCCGTAGGCCATGGCTGGAGGGTTCATCTGCAGCAGTCTCTGTGTGTGCAAGGGGGATCATGAATCAAATTTAGATTGGATATCCTCTGTCACCTGTGGGGAAGAAAGCCGAGGAGCATGAGATGTTCCAAGCTGGTTTTTACTCTTCTTCTTAGACTAAGCTACTGTTCAGTGCTGAGCATGTTTAGTAATGCTATAAAATTGATGAGGCCAATATTGAAATGATACTTAACCAGATAAGTAGGACTTATCCAGCTAAGTGGTGGCCATTAAATATCCAGATACGTTCAGTGGCCACAATTTAAGTGGATATGTTACTTATCTGGCTAAGTAGATAGCCAGATAGTCAATGGGTGGGGAATGGGTGGATCTGGGCAGTGCTACTTCTCTGGCTTACTTAAATAAATGTTTAACTTTGAATATTGGGCCCAATAAGTATATGTGTGGATATTCGTTTTCAGTTTTTATTTCATTTTCCTAGGAATTTCAGTGTTAGAACATAAAACCATAAGGCTTTCCATAGTGGGTCAGACCAAGGGTCCATCAAGCTCAGTATCCTGTTTTCAGTAGTGGCATTGCTAGGTCACAAGAAACTGGCAGTATCCCAAGGGGTAGATAGATTCCAAGCTTCTTATCCCAAGAATAAGTAGTGGATTTCTGCAGCTCTCCCTTAATAATTGTTAATGGACTTTTCTTCAAGGAATTTGTCCAAACTTTTTAAATGCAGTACATTAATAATTTTTGCTAAATCCTCTGGCAACAAATTCCAGAGCTTAATTATGCATTGAGTAAAAAAATATTTTATCTTATTAGTTTGAAATTTATTATCCAGTAACTACATTTGTGTCCCCTGGTCTTTGTACTTTTCATAAGAGTAAACAACTGATTGAGTTTACTTGTTCCATTCCACTCATTATTTTATAGTCGTCTATCATATGTCCCCTCAGCAATCTCTTCTCCAACTTGAAGAGTCCTGACCTCTTTAGCCTTTCTTCATAGGGGAATTGTTCCATCACCTTTATCATCTTGTTGCCCTTCTCTGTACCTTTACTAATTTTGCTATATCTTTCTTGAAATGTGGTGACCAGAACTGAACACAATACTCAAGATGAGGTCGCACCATGGAGTGATACAGAAGTAGAGATGTGAATCGGGACCGGAATCTGATCGGTTCCGGTTCCGATCCAAATCTTAAAATTTTTATCGCCCAGCCTGATTTGAGTTTTGATTATTGGCTGCGCCCAATCCGATAATCAAAAAACCCTCCCCCACCCTCCCGAACCCCAAAAAAGGTTTTAAAATTACCTGGTGGTCCAGCGGGAGCACGGGGAGCGATCTCCTGCTCTCAGGCCATCGGCTGCGTTAATAAAACTGGCGCCGATGGCCCTTTGCCCTTATCATATGACAGGGCAAAGGTAGCGCCGGCGCCATTTTGAATACTGACAATATGGTCTGAGTGCAGGAGATCGCTCCCTGACACCCGCTGGACCCCCAGGGACTTTTGGCCAGCTTGGGGGGGCCTCCTGACCCCCACAAGACTTGCCAAAAGTCCACAAGACTTGCCAAAAGTCCAGTGACTTCCTGCACTCGGGCCGTATTGCCATTATTCAAAATGGCGCCGGCGCTACCTTTGCCCTCACTATGTCATAGGGGCCGACGGTCGGCCCCTGTGACATAGTGAGGGCAAAGGCTAGCGCCGGCGCCATTTTCAGTACTGGCAGCCACTAGCCTTTGCCCTCACTATGTCACAGGAGCCGGCCGTCGGCCCCTGTGACATAGTGAGGGCAAAGGTAGCGTGGGCACCATTTTGAATACTGGCAATATGGCCCGAGTGCAGGAGGTTACTCCCGGGCCCCCGCTGGACTTTTGGCAAGTCTTGTGGGGGTCAGGAGGCCCCCCCAAGCTGGCCAAAAGTCCCTGGGGGTCCAGCGCCAGCCATCCAGTGCTCCTACCATGTGACAGGGGCAGGCCAATGGCACAGATACCCTGTCACATGGTAAGGGCAAAGGGCCATCGGCGCCATTTTTATTAGTGGCAGCCGATGGCCCGAGAGCAGGAGATCGCTCCCCGCACCCCCACTGGACCACCAGGTAATTTTAAAAGGTTTTTTGGGGGGGGTCGAGATGGTGGGGGAGGCTAAGGGGGTCATTTTAAAGGGTCGGGTGGGTTTTTTTTTATCAGGCCATCGGCGCCATTTATATTAGTGGCAGCCAAAATGGCGCCGATGGCCCGAGAGCGGGAGATCGTGCCGGGTTCGGGAGGGTGGGGGATTTGTTTTAAAGGGTTGGGGTGGATTTAGGGGTTGTTTTGGTGTGCCGGTTTTCCCGCCCTCCCCCAATTTACGATTTTTCACGATAAATCAGGGGAATTTCTATTGTATCGTGACTCTAACGATTTTTGATGATTTAAAAAATATCTGACAATTTTTTTCAATCATCAAAAAACGATTCACATCCCTATGCAGAAGTATGATAATATTTTGTTTTATTCTCCTTTCCTTTCCTAATAATCCCCAGAATTCTGTTTGCTTTCTTGACTGCTGTTGCACACTAAGCAGATGATTTCAACATATTTTTAGTGATGACACCTAGATCCTTTTCCTGAATGTGTTGGGATTCTGCCTGTGGGCCTAGCCGCAGGCAATCCCTTACCTCCGGCGGCAGGCTACCGCCGACACCGTCGTCACGCAGCCCAGAGGCTGCTGCGTTATTGGTGCCTCTGCAGTCCTAGTGCCGTCATCCAGCCCAATGCCTTCTGTTTCTTCGCAGGCACCTCAGCCACTGCCTGTTGCCTCCACAACAGGATGCTGCCGCTGACTTCTTCACTTGAGTGGCAGGGAAGCTGCTGTCCAGTTGGCCTCCCACGCGGCAGGAACACCGCCGATGCAACCTTCCCCTCTAGACGTTCCATAGGCGTGGGTGCGCACCTCAGCTGCACTTTTAAAGGGCCAGCGGCGGGAAAAGCCCTGCAGCCCTCATTGAAGATGTCATCACTCTTTGCCTACTTCAGCCCTATATAAGGACCCTGCGTCTGTTCCTCAGGACCTTTGGATACGGTCTTCACAGCATCTGTGGTCTTCTTACCGATCAATGTCATCCGTGGTCTTCCTGTGACTTGATGGATCTTCGTTCCATGTTCTCCGTGTTCCTGAACTTCGTCATCCTGATGTTCCTGGTCTCGTCCCTTGTCGGAGCTCCCTCGTCACCTGGCTCGTGTTCCTGATGTTCCTGATGTCCAGTTCTCCTGATGTACTGTGTCCAGAGGTGCCATGTTCCTTATTCCTGATGTCCGATGTTCCTGTCCTGACTCTGTCTCATCTTCAGCTCTTCATCCAGTTCCCAGGTGCCTCATCTGTCTACCTCTTCTGGTGTGCTACTGTCGTTGTCCGTGACCAGCCCATGGGGGGCCTTGTAGGGCACCTCATGGTACAAGGCCTTCCTTCTCATCTGCAGCGCAAGCCTCCAGAAGAATCTGTTTTTATTGCCTTGCTTCTGAGAATCCTGATCCTCTTGAATCCTGTCCCTGTCTTCAGAGACCCTTGTGCCTACTTCCGTCCATGCCTAAGACTTTGCCAGAACCTGCTCCGCTTCAGCGTGGTCCACGACCAGCCACAGGCAGCTGTGTAGGGCGTGCCCCAGTGCAGGCCACTACTGAATTGTTGTCATGTTCCAGTCTCAAATTCCATGTCTTCGCCTGGAGTCTGCTTCACGTTTAACGTGGTCTGCAACCAGCCAGGCGGCTGTGTAGGGTGCGCTGCGATGCAGTTCTCACCCAATACTTTCGCCTGACTCCTGAATCCTTGCCTGAAACTTCTGAGCAACCTGAATCCTTGTCTGAGTCCTCCAAGTCTTTTCTGAGTCAACTGAGAATCCTAGTCTAAGTTTGAAGCCTCCGAGTATCCTGAGTCCTTAAGAACATAAGAACATGCCATACTGGGTCAGACCAAGGGTCCATCAAGCCCAGCATCCTGTTTCCAACAGTGGCTAATCCAGGCCATAAGAAACATGGCAAGTAACATATTATTGTAGACATTTTCATAAGGCCATTTACCCTCATAAATTACATTTAACATGGCTAAAGCCTATTGATAATTCAATAGCATATACAGCTTTTTCTGAGATGACTATGGTTTCCTTTCCCCCATATTACTAGGATCTCAGAGGTCACTAGGTTTGAGGGCTAAAACAACTTTTAATTAGTGATGGGTGTTGCAGTAGAGGCTTTAATAGTTGCTGAAAAGCTATTTTTAGTCATTGTGCTAAGCTTATAAGATTAGATGTCTGGAAATGAGCATTGTTGTTTAGATGTTTTTGGCAAGTGTGACAAGGTGGTGTTATTTTATTCTTCTTGGGTATTTCTGAACATTAGATTTAGAATCTTCAGAAGCAGTTAGATGAATTTATTCTTGTTAAGTAAATGCACTATCAGAGACATATAACACATTTAGCAGGTTTTTCTTTGAGGGCATATTACATTTAGAACATTTAAATGGTTTCTCATTGGGTAAGATTGATGGTGTAGTCAGAGCAGTTTAATAGTTTTCTCTCATTGGGTCAGATTGATAGTAGATTGATAGTAGATTAATGTTGGCAGGTCCTATCTCAATGTCAGTGCACCATCAGCATTACACAGCATACTCCTAATACTATTTTAATGCAGAAATGAGGAATACTGAATACTAATTTTAGAGTCAATGGGCTCTAATTATTAGTAGAATTGTTAGCATTATAATTTAAGTGATGCAAGCCATAGGGTTTCTCACTGATATTTTAGCATACAGAACTTCCTGTTTTGTTTTGTTTTTTCAGAATACTATAGCCTAAAAACAAAGTGGGAGGCAGCCTACAATCCAGTTATATAGATACCCTTAACTAAATCAGCACATTTGTATTATAAGCCTTCACAATTAGTGCCTGATTTTCTGTAGAACGGGGGTAGTCACAGCATGTTCTTGAGAGCCGCAAGTTGGTTTGGTTTTCAGGCTATGCACATTTAATGTGTGTCAGATATATTTGCATATACTTGATCTAACAGTGTAATTTGCTCATGTAGAGTAATACTTAATATTACAATCAGGGCTATAAGTGACCTCAGTTTGGAATTCTTTAGCTTTGACTTGTTTTAAAATAAAGTGGAACTTTCAGACTTTCAAAACCGGTTCTTTTCTCTTTAAAGGCATGATAAAAATGTGTATCTAGTTTTACCTTCCTTGGAATCATGTCATACCTGTTACTCCTCTTTCAGAATTTGCATGGAGCTCTCTTCCAGAGTAGTTTACAACAAATGGCATACAGATACATTAAGTCCCTGCCCCTAAAAGCTTAGGATATAATTGTGATAAGGATTTACACATGAAAAACTGGGCTTTTTTACCGGTTACCGGAATCCAACCTTCTGCCTCGACCTGACTACTTTACATTCCTAAATGGTCTTTTGAAAATTGCTACTTTTACGCATATAACTCCTTTGAAATTTCAATATGTTTTCAAAAGATTTTATATGCCTAAATGGATTATATATGCACAATGTGCTTTTGAAAATTACAATGATATATGTTATTTTACATACAGAATTCCTTATGAAAATTTCCTCTTATAGTTTAAGTTTCTGCCTGTAGCAACAAGAGACAAAATGATTTCTACAAGGTCGCAATGAGTTGCAATAAGAGAAGCAGCCCATTAACCTAACTACTGGGCCCCTTATTTTCTGACATATTATTTAATGTTTTTATCTAAAAATGAATATACCACACCCTAAACAACACTATTAGAGGGAGTTTGTTATAATTCAAGGCCTGCGGGTAGGGGAGCCATGGCATTTTCCCCTGATGCTGGTCAGTCTCAGTGGGCTGGAAGCCACTGGAGACAGCCTCCCCTGCTATCTTATATCTCTTGTTGGCCCCAATGCAGCCCAGCCTCAGCAGCAGGAATACTGCTGGACCCAGTATCGCATGTCAACATGTTGCTGCAATAATATGCGAGCCGTGGCGGTAACTCCTGCGCGATGCCTCTGGTTGATGTTAGCATTTTGGTCTATTTAAGCCAAGGCCCCACAGCAGTTCCTCAGCAATGGGTCTCTTGATTTACAGTGTGTGTTGCCAGCAATCTGAGTTCCTGCATCATCAGCTTGACTTCTTCTGCTTGCCTTGTGTTCTCCAGCCTTCTCTTGCTTTGCTTATCCAGCCTTGCCTCACCAGCCTTGCTATGCCTCTTCCAGCATTGCTTTACCTCACCCAGCCTTGCCTCTTCTGGCCTAGTCCTTGCCTTTTTTTTTTTGCTTTTCTTGTCTTCTCCTGATTCCGTCATCCAGCCTGCCTCATCCAACTTTGTGTTCTTCTTCTCATCCAATGTCTTCAGTGTGTCTTCATCCTCCCTTGGCTTGACTTTCCAGATCTTGAACTTCTGCCTGGAACTGACTATGTTTTGTCTGCCACCTGGACCTAATCATCTGCCAGGACCCAGACACATCTGTTTTCTGTTTGCCCTGAACTTGGCCTGTCTCTGACTCCTTCTATTCACTGCCTGTCCTGACCCCAGTATGCTATTAGATTCTTGCTCTTGTCTCTGCCTTAGAGATCTACCTGCTGCCCAAGGGCTCAACCTGTGGGGGAGGAGGCTGATACAGGTGAAGCTCCAGTATGTCCCACTACAGAGTGCATTTGCCAGCTGCCCGCATAGGCTTCATAGGTTTGCCTATCAGGCTGCATCAACTACACCACAGCACCAAGGTCTCATGCCAACCTTTATAGGTTTACTATAAAAACATCCATGTAAATACAAAAACAAACAAAAAAACTCTTCACTGCTAAACCCATTTCTCCTGGAACCCTACCCACTGAAGAACTAGGGAACATGAAAGTCTTGGAATGTTTTCAGAGTTTTTGATAGTTCAGTTCTGACCACAATGCAATTTGTAACATATTCCATAACTGTGTCATAACATAACTGTTCTAGTAAAAGTTCTTTTACGAAAATGCTATAACCAAAATCCATTCCCACTAAAGTTGATAATTAGAAACCGTGTGAAGACTGCAAGACCCGACCTGGAAGATACCATTTCAGCTTCATACAAGCATTATGTACCATTATTCTTCACAGTGAAAAAACACTATTAATAATTAAAACATTATTCTCTCCATCTTTGTTAACCAATGGAGGTAAACTAAGAATAGAGCAGCACTCTCAATTCTATTCTTATTGCAAATTAACTTAGCCATACTAGTTTGAATAAGTTGGAGCTTCTTGATCACAGAAATAGACACCACTATTAATAAAACTTTACAATATTCTAAAGCCCGATGAATTAAAGATAAAACCACAGTATGGAAAGAAAAATCATCCAAATAGTGCTTCAGTTGCCTAACCATTCACAAGTAAGCACATCAGCTTGACAAAGAAAACCTAGAGTCTCACATGAACCCCAAGTTTTTAACACTATCTGAAATCTCTATAGCACAGGCATCAAATAAAGGCCAAAGCATCTGGCTCGTTCAACCTCAAACAAAATCCATATTCAAACAATTTTTATTCAAAAACAGTTTACTAGCATACATCTACAAAGATACCTTTTTCAAATAGTTACTAAACAGATCAGTAGTTGTTATATTTCAATCAATAGGGCCAGATACTGGATGTCATCTGCATAAACATATGCAGTGAAGAAAACGAAAATGATTGGTGTCAAAGGGATTCTTTCTTAGAACTGTGCCCGATTCTGGCCGAGTTTCGCTCTTGTGAGAGCTAGGGGCTACAACGGACAAAATTGAAATAGAATAGAATAAAATCAAAGCACACATACATGTAAAAAATGAATTAACATACGTTAATAATTCATAATGGGCCGGATTTTATAAAATTGCGTGAGCGCGTACTTTTGTTCGCACACCAGGTGCGAACAAAAATATGCTGGATTTTATAAGATACGCGCGTAGCCGCGCGTATCTTATAAAATCCGGGGTCGGCGCGCGCAAGGGGGTGCACATTTGTGCAACTTGCGTGCGCCGAGCCCGGCGCGCGCTGCCTGTTCCCTCCGAGGCCGCTCCGAAATCGGAGCGGCCTCGGAGGGAACTTTCTTTCCCCCCCCCCCCCGCACCTTCCCCTACCTAACCCACCCCCCTGGCCCTATCTAAACCCCCCCCCTACCTTTGTTGGCAGATTTACGCCTGCTAAAAGCAGGCGTAAATCTGCGCGTGCCAGCGGGCTGCTGGCGCGCCATCACCCGACCCGGGGGCTGGTCCGGAGGCCTCGAGCATGCCCCTGGGCTGGTGCCACGCCCCCGGTCCCGCCCCAAACCGCCCCCTGACCCCGGACACCCCCCGGACACGCCCCCTCCCCGCCCCTTTTATGAAGCCCCGGGACTTACGCGCGTCCCGGGGCTTGCGCGCGCCGCTGAGCCTATGCAAAATAGGCTCGGCGCGCGCAGGGGGGGTTTGGGGTAGGTTTTCGGGGGTCTTTGAAAATCTACCCCAATAAGTTTGATGGGCTACCATTTAAAGTGAAAACCGACAGGAACAATTCAATATGTACTTCCTTCTCCCCGATGGCTGACGTGAGAGCACTCTCGTGTTGAAACAATTCTACATCATTTTAAAATATATGAATACTGAAAAATCTGACAAAACCAAAGCGGAGTCTTACGTGCAATGCATAGAGGAAAGAAATTTGCGAGTACAAACAACCGGGGCATTTCAATGTCATTCTCACGATGTTAGGAGAAAAAACCCTGCCAAAAAAGTGTCTTTTGACATGCTCACTAACCAGACCAGATCGGTTTACTTCCCTGAAATAGATACATTTTATGTACTGCACAAGTTATTTTAATAAACAAAAATACCTCCTGGGCATTTTAGAAGTGGCAAAGGTGTACCTAGGGCACTCGGTTCTTTATTTATGCTCTATTTATACCTATTTTCTTTATAATTTCAGTGGTACTATTGGTACTAATTTTGAATTTCTCCTTCAATTTTCCAAATGGTGGGGAGTTGTTAATGGACTTTCAATTACTTTTACAGAGGTATCCGGTCTTTATTTTATCTATTTTGAACTTTTACATTTATTTTACTTTTGCTGTGCCAGCAATGTGATGGGGCCGCAGAGTACAGTAGGAGTCAGTGCACAGTCCTCCCTTGGCTGCCAGCTGCAACATGCTCCAACACTCCCACAATTGCTTCTCTGGAGCAGAATGATGCCGCTTTTCCCGGTGACAGTGCTATCGGAGTAGCTTAACTCTGCTTCACCAAGCCCTTTCTAAAAAAAAAATTCCATAGGTACTGCTCACATGCTTTGGATACTCAGCTCCCAGATGCAACAGCCAAGTCCCTCCAAGCAACCATGATCCTCCTCTCCCAATCCCTATTCAGGCGACACGTTGGGACCCACAATAGACCTCTCCAAGATAACCAGCTTGCTCTAAGCTAAGCCAGCCAGAGGCAAAAAGCTGCCCCTCCCCCCCAGCGGGTAATATTTATTTTAGGTATTTTTTTTCAGTGCTCCCATTTTCATCCCTATTACAGTAAAAACAATTAATCAAAATGTTTTCAAGTACATTCAAAGTTAAAAACCTGTCAAGGAGTTACTTGGGCCACTGCATGTCTGAGGGATAAAAAGGGTGATCAGGGAGGAAAAGAAAATTGTAGAAAAACTAAATGAATTACTTTTTTCAGTCCTTATTGAGGATGATGTCTACCCACATGAGAAATATGTTTTCATAGTGATGATTAGGGATGATTAGGGATTTTTTTTTCATAGTCATGATTAGGGATGATTGCCTAAATCATCCTGTTTAGGGGACAACGAATCCTGAACACATTTTTCCCAAAATTTTGGGAAAAATTCATTTTTGGGTTAGTGTACGCTAACGTTAAAATGTTAGCACGCAAAATTCATGGCCCCCCTGAATTTCAAAGGCCCAAACCATGGGAAATATGATATTTCCAAGGTGGGCTTTGCACATCACTAGTGATGACTCTTAGAAACTTAACAAAATTACTGTGAAAATGGATGATGTAATAAATCAGATTGACAGACTAAATAATATTAAATCACTTGAGCCAGATAGTATTTAACCCGGAGTTCTGAAGGAACTCATACATAAAATGGCAGACTTGTTTCTGGTCATTTGCAACCTATCATTTGTTGCTCTTGGAGGTGGACCCTTGTCCTGGAGCAGTGTAGAACAGCTCCCTGGTAGGAACTAGGAAGCAACTGCCCCCAGGGGGCAGAGCACTGGAGGAGACAGAGGCTTCACCACTGCAAGCCCGCAGTCCCCCTGGGTGGAGCCCATAGGGACCTGGGCCACTTGGACTTAGGTGAGCCTCACAGGGTCTCCTGGAGAGGTAGTGGAGAGGTGTGCTCATGAGCAGCAAGGGAGCGTGGTCGGTCACTAGGCTGTAGGTCTGGAGAACCAAGGAAGGCCAGTACATCGTAGGCGATGACAAGGCAAGGGACAAAGCAGGAAACAGGAAACGTGTAAATGGCAGCCGAGGTCAGAATCCGAGGATCAGGCCGAGGAGTAGTCAATAAAACAAGGGTCAGGTTCCAGAGGTCAGGTGAGGTCACAAGGCAGACAGAGGTAAGGATCCAGGAAGTGAGCAGAATGGTCAAGGAACAGGCCGAGGTCAGTACCAGAGAGACAGTCCAAGGGTACAACCTGGGGAGACAGGACAGGCAGACGCTGGAACAGACGGATGCTGGAACAGAAGGATGCTGGACAAGGCTGGAACAGTAGGATGCTGGAACAGTAGGATGCTGGAACAAGACTGGAACAAGGCTGGAACAAGGCTGTGAATGCGGAGGCAAACTAGTACACTTAGGGCCAGATTTTTGAATCTACGAGCGGGCGTAGATTTGTGCACTCAACCCGGTGTGCACAAATCTACACACAATTTTATAATATGCGCGCGTATATCCTGGGGCTTGAAAACGGGGGTGGAGTGTGGGCGGGGCGTTGCTGGAGCTTCCAGGCACAGCGGCCATTTGCCGCTGTGCCCGGGATCGCGGGCCGGCCATCGGCCAGCGAGAACAACCTATGCCTTCCCGGAGGCAGGCACAGCTTCTAAGTTAAAGGTAAGGGGGGTTTAAATAGGGCTGGGGGGGCGGGTTAGGTAGGGGAAGGGAAGGGAAGGGAAGGTGGGGAAGGCGGAAGGAAAGTTCCCTCCGAGGCCACTCCAATTTCGGAGCGGCCTCGGAGGGAACAGAGGAAGGCTGCACTGATCGGCACGTGCAAGGTGCACAAGTGTGCACCCCCTTGCATGTGCCAAGCCCAGATTTTATAACATGTGCGCGACTGCGCACATGTTATAAAATCGGGCATAGATTTGTGCGTGCCGGGTTGCATGCACAAATCTACCCCCGCACCTAAATGTTTAAATCCAGCCCTATGTGCATTTTCTACATTCGAAGATTGCTAGATTTCAGTTTAGGAAATTCTGAAATTCATCCAAATAAAAGTCACCAAATGACTCGTCAGGAGAACATAATCCAGCCATAAATCAATTCCCATTTTCCCCAGAGACCTGGAGGGTCCAACGCAGTATCAAGTCATATAGAGACATCTTGAGATTGCACCCAGTGTTTCGGGATGGCCCTACTTTTGCATTGACATGATCCCAAAATTTGAGGAGATTTCAATTACCCCAAAACTGACTAGGTAAATATCTCTCAGAACATGCTAAGAAGGTTAAGTTTCTTGATTTCATAAATGACTGTATGTGGTCTTGGATCAGGAAAAAGAGGGAGTACTCTAGATCTAATCCTTACTGTGATGTAGGATCTGGTGCAAAATATATCTGTGGTGGGGCCGATGGGCAATAGTGATCATAACATTATCAAATTTAACATAATCACTGAAGAGAGGACATTATTGAAAACTACAGCAGTAGCACTTAACTTTAGAAAGGAAGACTATGCTAAAATGAGGAAATTAATTAGGAAAACTCTAAAAGAAGAAGTTGCAATTGTTAAAAGTTTGCATATTGCATGAACACTGTTTAATGACACTGGGCTGGCATATTCAAAGTTGCTCAGTGCTTGATAGCTGGATAAGTAGGATTTATACAGCTATCTAGTGGGCCATTGAATATCTGGGTATACCAGGGGTTTATAGATAGACAAGTGACTTAATTGGCTATCTTTTAGCCACATAAAAAGTGGGTGGGCAATGGATGATAAGGGTGTAGCTATTTATTCGGTTCACTTAAGTTGATGGATGTTAGACCAGCCATAGAGCTGGTCTAACTTAGACAGATTTAACTTATCCAGCTAAGTAGAGACTTGTGTGCAGATATTGAGCTGAATATTGGGTCAGCCATCTTGGAAGCTCATGCTAGATATATTCCATGCATTAAAAAAGTTATAAAGGAAGCTCAAACAACTGCCAGCATGGTTAAATGATGACGTGAAAGAGACTATTAAAGCAAAAAGGGATACCTTTCAAAAACTGGAAGATGGATCAAAATGAAGAAAATAGGAAAAAGTATAATCATTGGCAGGTTTTATGTAAAACATTAATAAGGAAGGCAAAAAGAGAATCTGAACAGATATTTGCAAGAGGCAAAAACTCAAAATATAAATTATTGAAGTATATTTCAAGCAAAATGACAGTGAAGGAGTTGGATGGATCACTAGATGACCAACAGGTTAAAGGTGTACTTGGGAAATATAAGACCATAGCAGAAAAGCTAAATTAATTCTTTGCTTTGGTTTTCACTCAGGAGGGTTTCAGTAAGATATCTATGCCAGTAACATTCTTTGAGAGTGATGAGTCTGAGGAACTGAACCAAATCACAGTGAACAAGGAAGATGTACTAGAACAAATGAATAAACTAAATAGTAACATATCACTGAGGTCGGATGATATACATCTCAGAGTTCTGAAAGAACTAAAAAAGGAAGTTGCAGACAGATTACTTGAAATCTATAAGCTTCTCATTCAAATCAGTTATAGTTCTTGAGGATTGAAGGGTGGCCATCATAACACCCATTTTTTAAAAGGATTCAAGAGGTCATTTTGTACCAGGCAAAATGGTAGAAGCTATTCTGAAGAACAAAGTTACTGACCATCTGGATATACAGAGGCTAATGGGCAGAGTAACACACATTCAGTTTTTAATTTGTGCATGCAAGATGCTGAAAATGAATAAGTCAAGGTAGTTCTATATGTTTGGAATGAGCAGTCTGGGTTCGGTTTGTTCATAAAATGAAAATCAACTCATGTGTCACATTTTAACCATTCATTTAAAACAAATGCACATCCCTATCAGTTAAGCCAGCTTTTCCCAACCGGTGTACCACAGCACACTAGCATGCCAGGGCTAAAGGGCAGGTAGGCTGTGGCTTCAGTCTTCATTAAGAACATAAGAACATAAGAAATTGCCATGCTGGGTCAGACCAAGGATCCATCAACCCCATCATCTTGTTTCCAACAGAGGCCAAACCAGGCCACAAGAACCTGGCAATTACCCAAACACTAAGAAGATCCCATGCTACTGATGCAATCATTAGCAGTGGCTATTCCCTAAGTAAAATTAATTAATAGCCGTTAATGGACTTCTCCAAGAACTTATCCAAACCTTTTTTGAACCCAGCTACACTAACTGCACTAACCACATCCTCTGGCAACAAATTCCAGTGCTTAATTGTGCATTGAGTGAAAAAGAATTGTCTCCGATTAGTCTTAAATGAGCTACTTGCTAACTTCATGGAATGCCCTCTAGTCCTTCTATTATTGGAAAGTGTAAATAACCAAGTCACATCTACTCGTTCATTTTGTCTTTCCTTCCTGGCCTAAAGGATGCCCTTCCATCATCAGGGGGTTGGGTGATCAGCGCTTGTCTGCTGCTGCTCCTGCTTACTCCTCAATAGAAACTGCACGGGGCTCTGTAGTCATATGAGACCGGCTGCTCTCTGCAGTTCAGGCTGAAGATGGAAGCTGACAGAGAAGGAGGAAGAAGCAGGACCATATAAGTACTTCTTAGACTTCTGCCATTTCTAGGATGCGGGAAAAAGGGACAGCTAGATTTTGCCATGGGATGTGGGAAGAGAGGGAAAGAAAGGTGATTATGCCAGGGGGTGGGGGAGAGAGGTGGAGGGAGAGGGAAGGGAATGATAATGATGCCAGGAGTAGTGGAGGGAGAGGGAAGGGGATGCTGATGATGCCAGTGGTGAGTAGAGGAGAGGGAAACGGATGTTGATGATACCATAGGGAGTGGAGGCAATGAACAGTGAAGAAGGTGATGATACTAGGGGAGATGGTAAAGCAGGCGATTATGATGCTGGGGATGGGAGAGGGTGGGAGAAGGTGGTGATGCTGGGGGTGGGGCTAAGGAGAGAGGGAGAAGGAGAGGGAGAAAGAAGGTGATGATGATGATGCCAGCAGGGTGGGGATAAAGGGAAGAGAGGAGAAAGTGATAATGGTGAAGGTGATGGTTTGCCACAATGAAGTGAACTCAAGTCAATCAGAACAGAAAATGACCTGCTTTGTTTTAGGGAGCAGTTCACATCTTATCTTTTCTCCCAATCTTTCCCATGTCAGTGAGGGCGAGGAACTGGCATGGTCTGGGCACTAGGCACTGTGCCTTCTGTTTGGTAGATTAATTGCAGATTTATTGTGGGTTTCTATGCTGCATTACCTATTGTTTGGAATCTGCCTCTGTAATTTTTTGTAACATTTAATTTGTGTTCGGTAATTTTAGATATTTAGATGATTGTTTGTATTTTGCCAATTTTATTAAATATGCTCATTCTTATCCACTAAGATTTTTGGATTAGCAAACTAAAATTTATTTTTCAAAATAAATAAATAAAACAAAGCTAAGAACTAGAGATGTGAATCAGAACCGGAGGGTGGGTTTAGGGGTTATTTTTGTGTGCCGTTTTTCCCGCCCTCCCCCAAAACGATAAGAGAACCCCCACGAACAATATCATGGGGTTTTCCTATTGTTTTGGGGGAGCCCCCGATTTCTGACAATTTTGAAAATATCGATGATATTTTCAATCGTCCGAAGCCCGATTCACATCCCTACTAAGAACCATTGAGTTAGGCAATCCTAAGCATGAAGGAAAGACAGACTGCATGGGATATGAAGTAGTGTACCTAGGAAATAGAAAATATCTGCATATGACTGGATTGGATACTCTTAGGTATTTCAGGGTAGCTGGAGAAAGGACAGAAGCAATTTGATCAGAGATCAATATTTTTTCTATTATTCTACTCCGAACAGTTTACATAAACTGGTGTAACCCTAGGTAACTGCCTCCACACATTTATTAGTATATCAACACAATCCCTCTTCTCTCTCGTATGTTCTACTTCCCCTTTTCCTAAATAGTAACATAGTGGGTGACAGTAGAAAAACATCCCACCTTCTATGAAAATTAATAAATAAAGAAATGATAGTGCTTAGATAAACATCGCAAATATTGTTTGCCTTGCAGTTTAAGAAATAATTACTATTTTCATGTTGGGTTTTTTTTTATAGTATAATGTTGCATTCTATTTAGGTTTGAAATCCTGCTTTCATTCATTTCTTTAGGAGAGGAGTGACCGAGCTTCCACTCGGTCACTGAGCCATTCCTATACCCTTGGTATTGAATAAGTAAACTAAGCAAAACTACAATTTCTAGACTCTTGAGGGATAGAAGCTAAAGAAAACAGGACTATTTCAAGCAACTTAGCCAAAGCTCAGTTTACAAACATGAAATGAACTCATGTTAATAAAATGAAATGCTGAAGTATAAACACTACAGTTTTAAACTTGAATTGTATAGCATTGGAGAAAGCAATTATTGAATTACTGACACCAAGATGTGGCATCTATTGTTGCACCTTCGTATTCACTGAAATTAAATAGCTGTTCTGGTTTGGAAGATTAGAAATTAATGCATATCTTTTCATTAAATGCTCACCTCCAATGTCGTTTCCATTAATTTAAAATTAATCTACATTAAAATCATTTTGAATTAGTTTCAGCGGTGAGCAAACCAAAATAATATGAGTACAATCTAAGATCTGCATGAGAAGACAAATGGATGCTCTGAAATGATTCTTCAAAACTGTCACTTTTTAGCAGCTATGAAGACAAATGAAGTTTTGAGCATATTTAGCATCATCTAGTAGCATTTCCAGGCATATTTCACTTTCCAGAACATTTAGAAGCCAATGTAATGATACTTAGGGCTGGATTGACTAATGCTGCAAGGCATAGTGAATCCCGTGGTAATGGGGGATGGGGGGGTGAAACGGGGGTGCGGTCCTGCGATAGCCGACTATAAAAGGTGTAGTTATTCGGCGCGAAACTGACAGCGATAAAGGTGCTTACCTTTTCGCTGTCGGCATAGTCTTCACGGCGTCAGCTCCGGTGCTGCCCCGACTCCTCCTCTTCTGGGACTGACGCCGCCCTGACTCCGCCCCCATCTTGGTATCGCACGCGATAAGGGACTTTTCACGTGCGAAACGTCCCTTATCGCGTGCAATCTGCCTGGTAAATGACCCCCTTAATCGCTTAACAGCATTTTTATTTTAGTTATAGTGGAGGTCTACCAGTAGATTGATCTTCCTGACACACGTGCTACTCTTTAAAATTCAAACTTACATGCTCTGCCCCTGCCCTGATCCTTGGAGGGTCTGGATTGGATAATTCACTTTTTTTAAATAAATAAATAAAGACAGTGTAAAACTGACTGTAGCAAAAGCCCTACAAGGTAAAGTTTACTCCAGCTATAATAATTTCAGATCTATCAGCGACAAAATCTAGATCATCAAAGAGACGTCTGCAAGCCTATTATCCTAAAGAGAAAAGGTAAACAGAAGGCAGAGGAAGAAAGCAGCCCCTGACTCACCTGGCAACAGAGGTCAAAAAAGATGCTGACGAGCATCAAACATTTTCTTTCTAAATTGCAAACACACAAGTATTTGTTTTCAAACAGCAGAAATATGATTACTCAGGGTTTTTTTTATATGATTAATGGAAGGTAAAGGCTCTTTATGATATTCTACCACCTGCTGGCTACTGATGGTCATTTTCTCGATAGTACCATAGGAAATAAAGGCATAACACTTTCTAAATTGACCCATCTAGTCTGCCCAGTTGAGATTCGTATACTTTGGGTGGATAAGCATGTAAATTCCCATAACTCAGCCCAACACCAGCTTCCCATCCCCCTTGTCTTTCACGTGAGCTTTCCATCCATTTCCTACCACTTTCCTCTATAAGAATCCAAAACAAATCCAGAATTTATGAAAGTACTGGCGTCTATCACCTCCAAAGAAAGGCAATTTCATGGCTATCATGGTTTTAACTGAATGGTTTCCGGCCTTTTAAAACTTGCATCTGTTGAACATATAGGCAGCTCAAAGATAGGGTATGTTAAAGCTGGTGCTGATATTAATTTCTCTATGAGGGTAAAAAACATACTGGCATTCTGGTGATTAGTTGACTGGCACATCTTTGCTGAACATTTTTGTCTTCCCTATAAGGCTGTGTAATGGTATTGCTATCTGAGGGAAAGCAGGCACAAAACATTTATAGCAATTGGGAAATCCCATAAATTATCTCGCTTCCTTAACTGTTAACATCTGTTTTTGCTGGGTTAACAGACACATTGTGACCTAAATAATTCACTTCAATACACAATAACCTGCACTTTGAGAGTTTCAAGCCACTATCAGCCAGTTTCTGAAAAAAAACAAAAAACATATCTAATCTTTTGATATGTGAGCTAAAATCTTTGTAAAATACAAGTAAGTCATCTAGGTGGAGGAGCAATGCATCAATAATGAAATCTCTTAGCCCCAGTTTCATGAGGTGTTGGAATGCAGTAGGTGCATTACAAAGGCCAAAGTGCAATCTTATCTATTCAGATAAGCTCAAGTGCATGGTTACTGTCATCTTTTGTTGATGGAGCAGCTTCATCACTACTTAAAGTATTCTGTTGCACTCGGGGGTGTACCCCTGTCCTGTGGTAGTACAGGGACTGGCCACAGTGGATGGAGCATGGAAGGAGACAGAGGCAGTGTAGATCTTCATCACTGGAAGCCCGAGGTCCTCCGGGAAGAGCCCGTAGGGACCCGGGTCACTGGGACTTAGATGGGCCTCGCAGGGACTCCTGGGAGAGTCTGTCCGGCGTGCCCACAGACACTAGGAGAGTGCTATCAGGTTCAAAGCTGGAAACAGGTTGGAGGAGAGCGAACCAAAATAGAGTTGGTGAGGACAAGGCTAGGGACAGAGCCAGAATCAAGCAAGGTCAGGCGAGCAAGGTCAAAGTCCAAGAATCAGTCCGAGGAGTGGCCAATGAAGCAAGGATCAAGATCCAGAGGTCAGGTAAGGTCGAAGAGCAGGCAGTCTTTGTTAGGTGGCAGGCAGGCAGGCAGGTCAGGAACAAGCTGAGGTCTTTGGCAGGCGGCATACAGGCAGGCAGGTCAGGAACAGGTTGAGGTCTTTATCAGAAAGTCAGTCTGAGGTAAGACTAGGGAGACAAACAACAAACACAGGAACAAGCAGGGCAAGGAAGCAGGTATAAGCAGGAACGGAACTGGAACAGAAGGATCTTGGAACGAGACTAGGAACAAGCAAGCAGGAACATAAGCAAGGGCAATCTCAGGAACAAACCGACCTGATTGCCAAGGCAAGGAAGTGAGGCCAGGAACTTCCTTATAACATGAGTTCAAACAGGTGCGCCGCAGAACTAGGCCCCGCCCTGGAACCTACATCAGAGCGGCTGGTCCTAGCACACGCGCGTAGGGGCGTGGCTAGCTGCTGAGACGCTGAGGCCTGGTGTGAGGCCCGGTGTGCGACTGAAGGCCTGGCGACCACTGCCACGGGCATAGCTGGACTTGCAAGGGCCACGAGGGAGACAGGACCGGGACCCGCTCTATGACTCCCGAAGGTGAGCGCACCCATGTGCGGGACGACCGCGGGTGGGGCGCATAACATATTCAGAGATCAAATCAATAGGGATGTGAATCGTTTTTTGACGATTTAAAATGTCGTCCGATATTTTTTAAATTGTCAAAAATCGTTAAAGAGTGCAATACAATAGAAATTCCCCCGATTTATTGTGAAAAATCGTTAATCGGGTTTGTGTCCACTAACGGGAGTTATTTGGGGGGGGGGGCGAGAAAATCGGCACACCAAAACAACCCCTAAACCCACCCTGACCCTTTAAAACTAATCCCTTACCTTCCCCCACCCTCCCAAACCACCCAAAATTGTTTTAAAATCACCTGGTGGTCCAGTGGAAGACCCGGGACCGATCACCCACTCTTGGGCCGTCGGCTGCCACTAATAAAAACGGCGCCGATGGCCCGATAAAAAAAACCCCACCCCGACCCTTTAAAACTGACCCCTTAGACTCCCCCACCCTCCTGAACCCCCCAAAAACATTTTAAAATTACCTGGTGGTCCAGTGGGGGTGCCGGGAGCGATCTCCCGCTCTCAGGCCATTGGCTGCCACTAATAAAAATGGTGCCGATGGCCCTTTGCCCTTACCATGTGACAGGCGCCGGCCATCCAGTGCTCCTACCATGTGACAGGGGCCAGCCAATGGCACGGATACCCTGTCAAATGGTAAGGGCAAAGGGCCATCGGCGCCATTTTTATTAGCACAGCCGATGGCCCGAGAGCGGGAGATTGCTCCCCGCGCCCCCACTGGACCACCAGGTAATTTTAAAATGTTTTTGGGGGGTCGGGAGGGTGGGGGAGGCTAAGGGGTCAGTTTTAAAGGGTCGGGGTGGGTTTTTTGTTTATTGGATCGGGCACAGCCGATAAACAAAAAAACAATCGGGCCGGACGATAAAAATTATAAGATTTGAATCGGAACCGGAACCGAACCGATTCCGGTTCCGATTCACATCTCTACAAATCAAAGGAAGAGAAAAGTGATGCCTGGCTAAGAGCATCTAAAGATTTGTTTACCTGGGGTAGGGGGTACATATCTTTAATTGTGACTTGATTCAACTTCCTGTAATTGCAACAAAACCTTATACTGACATTTGTTATTAGCACTGATGGTAAGGACCAGCCTTAAAATACCTTGTGATACCAAACTCTTCTTTACATATGATATTTGAATTCCTCATAAACATGGGGCAAAACTTTTCAATATCATTGATTGACACAATGGATCCCATATTTATAGCATATTGCACTACAGCTGTGAAACTGATATGTGAATTGCTAAAGGAAATGTGTCTTTGATTGGTTATCAAATTCTCCCACTGAATCTTTTACTGGGATTTCTGCATGATTATCTTCATTGATTTCTTGATTTCAATGAAATTGCCTAATTCTGAATGGTTCGGGAGAACCAAAAAACAATTTAATTTTTTCCGAAATTTCAGCAAAAATTCATTTTCGGGTTAGTGTGCCCTACCCATTAGTATGCACTAACTCCCGATAGTGTGCACTAACATGGCAGAGTTAGTGTGCACTAACAGGGAGTTGGCACGCACTAACCCCAAAATCGTTGGCCCCTGAAAAAAAAAACCCGAACTGCGGGAAAAACGAAATTCCCACGGGGAGGGCCCCAAAACAAAGCCTGACACTATAAAGCAACCTGAAGCACATCTCTACTCTTTGCTGTGAATTGAACTGGTTAACTATTGTCTTCGATTAGAAAGATGTATTTGTGTGGCAATACTTGTCTTAGACAAATAATATCAGCTTCTATGCAACCCACCACTGGTAAATTCATTGAGCCTGACATTGAAAGCTTGTTCAGTGCTCGATAGCAAGACAGATAGTTAGATAAGTCTCTTATCTGGCTCTCTCTTAGCAAGCTTGCTAGTGGTTGGGCAGTGGATGGATTTGAGTGGTGCTACTTAGCCAGTAACTTATCTGGCTAAGTAGCAATATTTAGCCTTAGCCAGATCAGTTATGTGGGTAAGTTATATCTGCCAACAAGCTGGCTTGAATGGGGATATTCTGCAGCACAGCCATGCTGCTGAATATCCCTTGTAACTTAGCTGGGTATGCCATACCCATCTAAGTTACTTAAATGGCCATCTTTCAATTTTGGGCCCATTATGACTACCACTCTCAGTTTGTCCCAGCTTGCATCTTCAAAGAGTGGAGCAGTCTCAAAATTTTGTTGGAAATAAGAGGCTGTGATAATAGCTTTATTTTTAATTTAATTTGGTTTGTTTTTATTAGTGCACACTATTTTGATTTAGCATATACTAAATCAAAATAGTGTGCACACATTTTTTAGTGTGCACTATAAATAAAAACAAACAAAAATGATAGCAATTTCATACTAGCCCAAGAGCGGGAGTCAGCACTGTCTACTCTCATGGCTCCCTTATTCCGATATCTGGTGAGGATTTGAACTTGTGACGTTTTTTCTTCTTGAGAACAACATTTTCAGCCTCCTCTGCACAGAATATGGTAGTTTGTAACAACTCTGGAAAACTGAAAATGATTGGTCCATCAATCTCTTTCTCATTTCGCTCCTAAGGCTATCATCCCAAATGCTCATGGCAAATCATTCCTTAAGCAACCCTTCTGGATCCACCAAGAATTATGCATCCCTGTTTGTGGCTCTTGTCAATTTTTCATGTAACAATTATTCATTTAGTATTAATGTCTCTTCCGCTTCTTGTTTTCTATCAGAAAATTTCTTTAGTCTAACACTAACTGGCACCATCATCGGTAATGCAAAAATGTTATTCCTGGTCCATAGCTGTGCCCATGGTGTATGCTTTGCTTTACAGCATCTTGTGCCTGACCTATCAAATGATAGGCCTATGGATAAATCTCCATGCTTGTCTGGCTCTCCTGCAAAATCTGGGACGTTCTTATCACAGGGAATGTACATTGCTGTAGCTTAGGGCCCCTTCATGTATCTACCCTGAATAGACCTGTAGAAATCGCAACTCAACTTCTTGTACTGCTGCCTGTGCTTGCATGTCAACTTTCCAGTCCTCCTTCCCAGCTGTACAATAGGTGTAATACTAACTGGGTATAAAAAGGAGGGAATAGATGGGTACCTATTAAGGAATCACAGACGTAGATTGGGACACCTCTAAATTCAGTATAATCCTATCCTGCCAACTATGTCCGAAATTTGGAGGTGCTTTGTAAACCATCCTTGTGTGTAGTCTCTTCTGTTATGCTGCTCCTGGTTGATGGAGGATGAAAGAAAACAGAGACAGATGGTGTTCCTCGTAGCGGTCGCTCTTGGAAACCTTCTTTCTTACTGAATGTAAAACATGTAAGCATGAGACCCACACAGTCTAATCTCTAGGAAATAGGGCGGAAAAAAGAAAAGGAAAAAACCAATAGAGTAGAGAATTTAGACTATCTGGTTTATTTTTTAAATGTATTAATTCTAACAAAAGTACTGAAAACAGGTTTGTGCTTTATAATAATTTTATATTAAATATTGTAGCAAACATTTAATTAACAAAATTATAATACTTTCTTTTTTTTTTTTAGAACTCTATGGATATAATATTATCAGAGAAGTATAATATTTCCATATTTAAATTTCAGCAGAGTTATTCAAATGTTTAGCTAAAATACTATATTGAAATGGATTTGATTTTTTGTGTTTCAGTTTTTTCTTTTGCAAGTGTACTAGATTTCTGTAGGAGGTTACTACTGGTAAATATGTGACTGCTTGTATTTTCTCTAATTTTCTTTACTTAGTGTCTCTTTCTCTTTCATACTAACTTGAATTTTTTGTATGATCATTGCTGTGCACACATTGTCTCCTATCCCATGGCTTTTTAATTTCCTCAGAAATCTGTCATACGGAAATTTTTTAAATACTTTCTGGAACATACAGTTAGCTGGCTCACCTTTATCCACATGTTTATTTACGTCTTAAAAAAAAAAAGTAGCAGATTGGTGAGGTAAGATTTCCCATGGCTAAATCCATGTTGCCTTTATCTTATTGAATTATAGCTATCTATATGTTAAGTAATTTTGTTCTTTAAAATATTTTCAACCATTTTTCCTGGTACTGACATTAGGTTCACCAGTCTGTAGTTTTCTGGATTACCCTTTGAACCCTTTTTAAAAATTGGCATTACTTTGGCAACCATCCAATCTTCAGGTACACTTGATGATTTTAGTGATAGTTTACAAATTACTAGAGGTAGGTCTGCAATTTAATTATTCAGTTCTTTCAGCACTCTTTGATCTATATCATTTGGTCCAGATGATTTGCTACTATTTAGTTTATCAATTTGCCCTATTAGATCTTCTGGGTTCCCTGAGATTTGTTTCAGTTCTTCTGAATTATTACCATTAAATATAATTTCTTGCAATTCATTTGAAGCAAATAATTCATTTAGGGGCGGATTTTCAGAGCCCTGCTCGCGTAAATCCGCCCAAAACCGGGCGGATTTACGCGAGCAGGGCCCTGCGCGCCGGGAAGCCTATTTTACATAGGCCTCCCGGCGCGCGCAGAGCCCCGGGACTCGCGTAAGTCCCGGGGTTTTCGGAGGGGGCGTGTCGGGGGCGGGTCCGAACCGCGCGGCGTTTTCGGGGCGTGTCGGGAGCATTCCGGGGGCGGGCCCGGGGGCGTGGCCGCGCCCTCCGGACCCGCCCCCAGATCGCGTCCCGGCGCGCTAGCGGCCCGCTGGTGCGCGGGGATTTACGTCTCCCTCTGGGAGGCGTAAATCCCCCAACAAAGGTAAGGGGGGGGTTTAGACAGGGCCGGGCGGGTGGGTTAGGTAGGGGAAGGGAGGGGAAGGTGAGGGGAGGGCAAGGAAAGTTCCCTCCGAGGCCGCTCCGATTTCGGAGCGGCCTTGGAGGGAACGGGGGTAGGCTGCGTGGCTCGGCGCGCGCCGGCTATACAAAATCCATAGCCTTGCGCGCGCCGATCCAGGATTTTAGTGGATACGCGCGGCTCCGCGCGTATCTACTAAAATCCAGCGTACTTTTGTTTGCGCCTGGAGCGCAAACAAAAGTAGGCTGTTCGCGCTCCTTTTAAAATCCGCCCCTTAGTCTCTCTGCTATGGCCTTGTCTTCCTTAAGTGCTCCTTTTATCATTTAGGGATAGATTTTAAAAGTTTGCGCGCATGTGTCCATGTGCAGGCACTACCTGGCGCATGCACATGGACACCCGATTTTATAACATGCGCGCTGGCCCCAGACTGCCCCACCCCGCCCCCTCCTCTCCCATTTTTCGAATCCCCAGGACATACGCATGTCCCGGGGCTTTACGCGCGTCACCGGGCCTTTACAAAATAGGCCCAGTGCGCATAGGATTTTTAAAATCTACCTCTTAATGGTCGAACTGACCTCCTCACAGGCTTTATTATTAGTTTTTGTTTTCACGGCAAGCTTCTTTTCAAATTCTTTTTGTGCCTTGCTTATCAATGCTTTGCATCTAACTTGCCAGTGCTTATGCTGTTTCCTATTATCTTTCAGATTGCTTTTCTATTTTTTTGAAGATTGTTCGTTTAGCAATAACAGCCTCTCTCACCTCACCTTTTAACCATGCCAGTAGACATCTAGCCATCTTTCCACCTTTTTTAATAAATGGGATATATCTGATCTAGGCTTCCACGAAGATATTTTTAAACAAGGTCTATACCTGATATAAACGTTTAGGAGAACATTTTCAAAATGACAATGGTCTGATTTTCAAAAGCATTTACATGCTTAAAAATGGGTTTTATTCATGCAAATGAAGTTTATCCATGTAAGTGGGCTTTTGAAAACTGCAACAATATATGCCATTGAATTGACCATAAGATTTGCTCAGCATAAGTGCACTTTACATGCATACATGTCGTTTGAAAATTGCTGTGATAGTATGTTACATTTACATGTATAACTCTTTTGATAATTTACCTATATATGCATAAAAATTACCATATATTTGTGTAAGTAGCCTCTAGTTCAGGGCTTCCCAAACCTGTCCTGGGGACCCCACAGCTAGTTGGGTTTTCAGGATAGCCACAATGAATATGCATGAGAGAAATGTACATATACTGAATCTCTATGTTATGCAAATTTCATATGCATATTCATTATGGATATCCTGAAAACCCGACTGGCTTTGGGGTCTCTAGGACAGGTATGGGAAGTCCTGCTCTAGTTGAATATTTCATATTTTATAAAAATTATGCAATATGCAGCAGCTTCCTTTTCATACTGATGTCCCTGTGATCTTCTTTGCTTTATACAGTGTTATCTGTCACTAGAAGTCAATGTTTAAAGAATTCTGTCTGTAATCCAATAAACCTCTCAATGGTGACACTGATTGTAAATCTTATTTCAATGTTAATTCAATTCATCCTAAAATACAAATGTGTCACTCACTCAGACTGATTTAACGAGTACAAGAACATACTGAACACATATTTCTGCCCCCCATACAATAGGCTACTATTTAAACAGCAGGAGGCCAATATTCAGTAGTTAGCCAGATACCGTAACTTGTCCCATATATTCAGTGGATAAACATCCCAGCTAGAGGGTAGAGGCAGCGCTGGAAGTGCTGGAGGGACTGCGGAATGGGAGAGCCTAATTATGGATTTTGGAAAACAGTGGGACGGGGGAGGGTCTCTGGAACATTTAAAGGATTTGGGGGGTGAGGAGGGCATGGCCAGACAGGACCTTTATAAGATATTTGGGGGGGACGGAGGGGATGGCCTGCTGGCCCATTTATTTATTTTTTTGTTTGTCTTTAATGACCGTGCTGTTTCGCCTGATATCTTTAAAATGACCATGGGGAAATGACATGAGGATTTATAAATTACTTTCCAAGATCTGAATTTACTGTTTATCTGATTTCTGCTCAGCACAATGCAGGCAAAGCATCAGTCAGAGTTTTGTAAACAAAAGTGATACAGATTTTAAAAAATGCGCGCTGTAAGAATAATAAGGACCAGTAAGCAGATAACGTTTTCATTTTTTATCCTATGCATTGTTTTGGGTTTTTTTTTTTTTGGATGCTTTGTGCAGCACTTCACTACATTCACATACAATGAGAAGTAAAGCAATCTGTGCAATCCTGAATGCTAATGGATGCAGGAGCCACTGTTTCTAAATATCCGGCAAGGAAGAAAATAATTATTTCTCGGTTATAGGAAGCGCATACTGCTGAAGAGAATCAGGCAGATTGGTGCAAATACTGCAAAGGATTTTATTTATTTATTTATTTAATATATTTTATATACCGACGAACGTTAGGAACATCTCGTCGGTTTACAGAGAACAGAACTGAGCAACAGGCTTTACAATTATCACATGATTATAAGAGGAACAGTAATTATAATAATAATAGTAACAATAACATATAAATAATAGGGTGGATTATACAAGTAAAAGATAACTGGGTGGGATACATGAAGGGGTTATCTAAAAAAAGGGGGGGGGGCAGGGAGATTCTGATAAATGGGATGGACATCAACATTTGTAGGAGGTATATATTGTATTTACATTTGTTGTCAAGGGATATATACAAGTTTGTCAAGGGATATATACACGTTTGTGAATAAAATGTTCTTATTTACACTCTGCTGTCCTGATAAATTAGCTTTACGGATGCATAGTAGATAGCTAATTGCTAAGTAAAGTGGAAAGGGGGTGGTTTGGGGGTGGGATGGATAGGGGGGGAGAGAGGAGGGGGGAGGTTGGAAGTTGGTAAGGGGGTCTTTGGACCAGTGCATGTTCTTGTTGTGAAGGGAATTGTGTATTAGGGTGAGGGCTTTAATAGTAATTTTAGATGCGACAGGTAACCAATAATTGTGTGAGTGTTAAGTGTATGAGTGTCTGAAGAACCAGGTCTTCAGGTTTTGCCTGAATATTTTTGGGCAGGTTTCTTGGCGGAGGGAAGTGGGTAGTTTATTCCAGAGCAACGGACCTGCTAGGGAGATGGCTCTTTCATTTGTGGTGCGGAGTTTAGTAAGCTTAGGTGAGGGGGTGTGTAGTGTGGCAAGATATTGTTTTCTGGTGGGTCTATTACTGTTGTGAAAGGAGAAATGTTCTTTGAACCAGTGCATGTTCTTGTTGTGAAGGGATTTGTGTATTAGGATGAGGGCTTTAAAGGTAATTCTAGATGCGACAGGTAACCAATGTAGATGTTTGAGTACAGGGGTTATGTGATCATTTTTGTGGGTGTTGGTAAGGATCCTGGCAGCTGCATTTTGGAGGAGTTGTAAGGGCTGGATGGTGTTTTTAGGCAAACCTAGTAATAAGGAGTTGCAATAGCAATTCTTAGACACGGCTCATAAAGGGGGTCACTGTTTTATTCTCTGGCAACTTGAAACCTGTCTCTGTTACCGTAGATGAAATTATTAATGAACAATTACTAAAGGTTCAAGCAGGGGGAGCTTGGGGCAGGGTTTTGAGGGGTACGCGCATATCTTACGAGCGTACCCCTTTGAAAATCTGCCCCAAAATGTTTATGCATCTGTTGGATTGGAAAGAGTCCTATTTCTTTTGGATATCTGACAATATTCTTATTCTTGGTGGACATTTTAACTGCATCATTGATAAAAGTAAGGACAGAATCCACTTGGAGCCTTACCCACTGTCTGATAAAGAGATGCTGTCTATTATAAATGTTAATAATCCCATAACATATGGAAGAACTGTAATCCAAAGACTAAACAATACACATGGTTGAGCACCAGCTGCCTATCCTTAGCAAGATTGGACAGATTTTATATTTTAAGTAATGTATCAAATTTATTGACGGGATATCAGATTGTTCCTACTGAGTTTTCTGATCATAGCTTGGTTGTCTTTCATGTTAATTTACCCTTCGTACAATATAAAAGCTGCTACTGGCACTTTAATATGCGCCTGTTAAAAGATCCACATTTAACATTTTTTGGAGAGAGTGGTCAAAGACAAAAGAAACTTCCTTTTTGCCTGCTAGACCAAACTATTATACTTGGGATTTTCCCTCTCCTCAGCTGCTGCAGACAAAGGTCTCACCCCCTTGATTACTGTCTCATGCAGTTGCAGATCTCAAGATCCTTCCAGAGCCAGAATACAGCCCCGGCCTGGTTAGGACCTGACCTTCTGGGTCAGCAGTCCATAGGAACTGATTTCCCCAGTCAAACTGCCTCCCAGGAAAGAGTCTGGTTGAGGCACTTAGGAAGTAGATTCCCTGCCTCTCCAAGGAAATGTAGATTCTTCCTAGGGAGAACCTTACTTCACTGAACGTAGGAAATCTTAGAGGACCCAGATTTCTAACAGAAACTCCTGTGACACGGTTCTTAGGGACTGCCTCCCCCCCCTCAGCCTTGCCTCTCAGGTTGTGTACTGGTTGAAGGCATAAACGTGTGGAGCTCTGATTATCTGGGGACTGAGGATCCCTCTAGGAGTCCTCACTCTCCTTAGGGAGTAGAGAGGTCCTAGGAAACCTAGCCCTACTGAAGCATTTCATCGGGGGAAACGTGAGGTCTTCCTCCCCTTCCAGTGGCTTAACTCACTGCTCTGGCCTCTGGTACTCCTGGTATTTAAGTGAGAAAGTCAAAGATTTAAAAAAGAGAGAGAAGTGGAACACTGAAATATATTTTTTTCTCATAGAAACCTTATACCATGATCAGCTAAGCATCAGATAAGTATTGTACTTGTGTATCACTTTGCTTTACTGTAACTGTGTAAATACTCTCAAAACTGGTATTTTTAAGGAAATGATTCTATGGTTAATTTATATTTTTCTTTGCAGTCTCTTCACATACGGAGTCCCTTGAGATAAGTATCTTTGTATTTTATTTCCTTTGTTCTGCTTTACTACTGAGCTAGAATAGCCAGATTTACTATGTATGTCCTGGGGGGGGGGGGGGGGGTCAGTACAGGATTATTTTTGTAATGAGATTTTGTGTTATACACCAAGGGGTAGATTTTCCAAAAATACGTGCACGCATCCATGTGCGCGCGCTACCTGGCGTGGACACGTAATTTTATAATGGCTGGGCCCGTTTGATAATTGGCCCGGCGTGTGTAAGGCCTGGCCATGGACGTAAACCCCGTGATTTATGTGCGCCAGGGTTTTTAAATCCTGCCTCAATGTCATATCTATTTATAATAAAATTTGGACGCTCAATTATGCTGGCATCCGTTTTCTGAACCCATTTGAGAACTGACGCCAGCAAAATTGAGCATCAGCTGTCAAACCTGCTGACAGCCGCCTGCTGACAGCCTCCTTTTACCACGGGCCATAATTTGCATAGACCACCCTCCTGAATTGCGCACCCAGGAGAGTTGTCTGTGTGCACGCCTTGCCAGCTCTCCTGTGCATTTTTCTGAATCGGCCTGATAGGTATTACCTACATAATTGTATTCTCTGAGAGAGAGAGAGACAGACTTCCTACAAGGGAGTTGTAGTAGTTAGCCATTTATATCTCTATAGGAGGCCCACCTAGTAACTCGAGGTGAGTTTTACGTAGTAGTGTAGGGGATAGGAGCCACTTTTACATGGAAAGTGAGATGTACGAACAGAACAGTATACTCTTGTGAAGACTTGATGTCCTTCAGAGTGAGGAAACTCACACAATGAGGAGTAGGGATGTGAATCGTTTTAGGACGATTAAAATTATCGTCCGATAATTTTAATATCATCTTAAACCGTTATGGAACACAATACAATAGAGATTCTAACGATTTATCGTTATAAATCGTTAGAATCGTGAGCCGGCACACTAAAACCCGCTAAAACCCACCCCCGACCCTTTAAATTAAATCCCCCACCCTCCCGAACCCCCCCCCCAAATAACTTAAACATTTCCTTGCCAAATCCTACCTCCTTCAATCCCCCACCCAAATGACTTAAATTACCTGGGGGTCCGGAACGGCAGCGGTCCGGAATGGGCTCCTGCTACTGAATCTTGTTGTCTTCGGCCGGCGCCATATTCCAAAATGGCGCCGAAAAATGGCGGCGGCCATAGACCAACAGGGTTCGACGGCAGGAGGTCCTTCCGGACCCCCGCTGGACTTTTGGCAAGTCTTGTGGGGGTCAGGAGGCCCCCCCCAAGCTGGCCAAAAGTTCCTGGAGGTCCAGCGGGGGTCAGGGAGCGATTTCCTGCCGCGAATCGTTTTCCGTACGGAAAATGGCGCCGGCAGGAGATCGACTGCAGGAGGTCGTTCAGCGAGGCGCCGGAACCCTCGCTGAACGACCTCCTGCAGTCGATCTCCTGCCGGCGCCATTTTCCGTACGGAAAACGATTCGCGGCGGGAAATCGCTCCCTGACCCCCGCTGGACCTCCAGGAACTTTTGGCCAGCTTGGGGGGGGCCTCCTGACCCCACAAGACTTGCCAAAAGTCCAGCGGGGGTCCGGAAGGACCTCCTGCCATCGAATCCTGTTGGTCTATGGCCGCCGCCATTTTTCGGCGCCATTTTGGAAAATGGCACCGGCCGAAGACAACAAGATTCAGTAGCAGGAGCCCGTTCCAGACCGCTGCCGTTCTGGACCGCCGCTGGACCACCAGGTAATTTAAGTCATTTGGGGGGGTTCGGGAGGGTGGGGGATTTAATTTAAAGGGTCGGGGGTGGGTTTTAGCGGGTTTTAACGATTTTAACGATATATCACAATATTTTACCCCCCCCAAACGGCAACAATACGATTCCCTCCCCCTCCCAGCCGAAATCGATCGTTAAGACGATCGAGGACACGATTCACATCTCTAATGAGGAGCTTTGTTCAATGTTCTCTCAACCTAGTTTGATGGACTCTCTACCTGGGTAACATCAAGCTAGGTTGAGAGAACATTGTAAAGATCTCATCTTTGGATTAGCAAGATGATGGATATAGGGAAAAATAACTCTTGCTGTAGTTACATGATGTTAGGTTCCATCTTTGGAGTTACCACCCAGGAAAGAGAAATCTAGGCATCATAGTGGATAACACATTGAAATAATTGGCTCAGTGTACTGTGGCAGTCAGAAAAGCAAACAGAATGATAGGAATTTTTTGGAAGGGAATGACAAAATGGAGGATATCATAATGTGTCTGTGAGACCGTACTGAATATTGTGTGCAATTCTGGTTGCCAGATCTCAAAATAGATATAGCTGCACTGGAGAAAGAGCAGAGAAGGATGACCAAAATGAAAAAGTGGGTGAATGGCTCCCCTATGAGGAAAGGCTAAAGAGGTTAGAGCTTTTCAGCTTGGAGAAGAGATGGCTGAGGCGGGATATGTTAGAGGTCTACAAAATCATGAAAGGATTTGGACAGATTAATGTAAATATATGTTATTTACTCTCTCAGATAATAGAAAGACTAGGGGGCACTTCATGAAGTTAGCAAGTAGCTCATTTAAAACAAATTAGAGAAAATTATTTGTCACTCAATGCATAGTTAAGTTTAGGAATTAATTGCCAGAGGATGTGGTTATGGCAGTTAGTGTAACTGGGTTTAAAAAAGGTTTGGATACGTTTCTAAAGGAGAAATCCATAAACTGCTATTAATCAATAAAGAATAGTAGCTTTGGATCTATTTAATGTGTGGGTACTTGCCAAGTACTTGTGACTTGGATTAGCAACTGTTGGACACTTGGGCTTGATGGACCCTTGGACTGACCCAGTCTGGCATATCTTATGTTCTTATAATGGCAATAAATTAAAGACATGTGAGCCTTGGTATGCCTTCCCATACATATTTCATCATTTTAATATGCTGCTATCCATGCCTTCCAACTATCCAGGCAATGCCCACACAGGATGCTAATGAGAAATCAGCACAGTAGCATCTCCAGAGTCATTGTTTACTTTTGAGGGAAGCATTTGTACACTAATGTATCTGATGATATCTTGTCCCCTACCCCACTGTGCCCAAAGGCTCATCTGCAATCTAATTTCACCCTCCCCCCAACCCCAATGAATAAATGTCCACTGTAGTAAAAATTCCTCTCATTCCCCAAGCATCTGAGGAGGCCTCCAAGTCCCAAAGTGGCAAATATGAGGCAAAGCAGAAAGCCAGATCAGTTCTTGCATTGTGATCTTTGGAGCCACCAGAGCAGGACCAAGTGGGGATCGCTCCTTTCCCAAAGAAATTCATTTTTTTGTTGTTATAAGTTTGACTAGGATCTGATTTGTAGGGGTAAATGAAAAATATATGACAGAGCCCATAACCTAGAACTAGCTGAAACTTAAAAAGATATTAAAGTTAAATCTTCTCTGAATAAACATATGCTACTTGTGTCTGACAGAAGAGCAAGGTTGTCAACCTGTGTCAGGTATTTTCCATGGACAGCAGGATAAATCATCAGACACAAGTAGGTGATATCATCTGATGGTGCTAAGACAGAAAAGGCTCTGCAACCCTGGATTTAATATTTATAGATTGATGAAGACCACTCTTAATCTATTTGGTTTGTGTGTGATGATTTCTCTTGGTGATTAAGTTCCCTGAGAACAGAAAACCCTCAGATGAGATCCGCAGCCTTGAGCAGAAGCATTTGTTTGTTTCTTTCTCTATAACATCATCAAAATCTGTAACTTTCTTCCTGAACACACTACCAGAACCCCTATCCACTCTTTCATCTCCTTCTCATTAGACTATTGCAACCTGCTCCTAATTAGCCATCTCTTTTAACTGCAATCTGTCGTAAATTCAGCTGCATGACTAATCTTTGGCCAAAGTTACTACATTCCTCAAACTCCTTGTCTGAAGTCACTGAATTTACTTCCTATCCATTCCCGCATACAGTTCAAGCTCCTCTTATTCACTTACAAGTGCCTGCAGCTCATCACTACTCCTTCCTAATATTTTTCAACAGCTCCCCTTGTGCACTCTGTTCATTAGGTAAGTCATTCCTAACTATGTCCTTCTCCTCTACTGCCAATTACCAACTCTGTGCTTTCTACTTGACTGCACCATGTGCTTGGAAAAAACTTTGTGAGCTGGTACATCATACTCCCTCTTTCTCACCTTGTTTAAATCTCATCTTAAAAAAAAAAAGACCTCTTTGAGGCTATTTTTAAATCTTAATACTGATTGTACACCTTCAGCCTCATTGACTAACTAATTTTAACCATTGTCTTACCAAATGAAACTTCCCAGTTCTCTTGACCTGCATGTTTGTCATGATTAGATTGTAAGCTCTATTAAGCACGGACTGTATCTTATAGAGTTCTGCATACATCAAGAGGTGCTATAGAAATGTTAAGGAATAGTAGTAGTAGAATTTCCTAAAATTAAGATTGGTGAAAAAATACCCTTTTAACTAATTTGTTTGAGCTTACCAGCATGTAAGAGGCTTTGGGATATTTTCAACTTGTCTGATAAAGTTTGAACACATTGGTGCCTCTTGGATTTTAATTTCCACTGAAACTGTTGCATATGAAGTCAAGTAAAGGAAACGGCATGGACCATCGCTGCCATCTGACAACATTTTTATGAAAAGTAAAGCAGAGACATGGCTTTGATACATGATCCTTAGAATTAGCTTGAATAATTTGATTGCTTACTGAGGGAAAAATGATTTCTCTAGAGTTGTGTCCAGATGGGCTCCTATGACGTTAATTGAATGAGATGGCTTCATGATGGGCTTTTGAAAATTGATTAGAAATTCCAAGGATTGAAGACTGCTGGTTGTATGAAGAAGAAACGAGTTTCCTCTAGGGAATGGAGCAATATGAGCCAATCATGCAGGTATGGAAAAACAAAGATATTAATTCTTCTTAGCAGCCACAACTGTCAGGCATCTTAGAGGATGCCGAGAGGCCAAATGGGAGTACCAGTAGCGATCAGTTGCTAAAATAAAACATAGAAATTTCCTTTGAACTTTGTGAAACAAGATGTGTGTGTGAGAATCTTTGAGGTCCAGTGAGCCAAACCAGTTGTTGATCTGTAGATTAATGAGAAGAATGATTCCTATGGAGCTCATCTTAAATTTTACCTTCTTGAGGTATTTACTGAAATTCTTCAGGTGCAATATGGGCCATTGATTGCCTGTCTTTTTTGGAATAATGAAATACTTTGTATGAAACCCTGTGTTTCTGTTTTGTAATGGGACTAGTTCTACTGCACTGGCCTTTAAGGTGGATACAAATTGTAGATCGTTTGATGGAATAGGCATGTTTAGGGAAGCAGACTTAAAACGTAGTCTGCATCCTTAGTGTATGATCCTTAGAACCCATCCATCTATTCACACTATTTTGGAATGTTCCAATTTTTCTCAGTCAGGCTGGAAGCCCATGCAGTAAAAACCTCAGTGGGAATGATGTATGAATGAAATCAATGAAGGTTGCAAACATTCATTATTGAAGCAAAGCTTAAATCCACTCCACCTGTCCAGTCCATTTTCCATGGTAATTCCTTCCCAAAGACAGACACAGTAAATACCCGACACACAACCTCTATTTACATTATTGACACAGAGCTTCAAGTAACATCAAGTCACATGAGGCTTAAAAGCTCACAGGTCTTCTACCAGGATTCCACTTCTTCACTTGGCCTCCAAACTGTCTAAATGCTGGGAACATCTTCCTGGCAAGCTTCAAGGACCAATCCAGATCCTAAGGGCAGTATCATATATGACGGTTTAAATCCCACTGACACTCCTTATAATCTTTGTAAGTCCCATCACCCTCTACATATTTCCTCAGGTACAAACTTAGATATTAAGCCCTAAGGGGATAGGGAAATACCTATAGTGTCTGACTGAAACTCACCTTGTTCTGTAAGGGGTAGATTTAAATAAAGAAACCATGTGGGCTTGCATGTGCGCATGGTTCCCAGCGTGCACATGGACATGCCGATTTTATACTGGCACGCACATGTGCATGCAGGTTCCGACTTGCACGCAGAACTGGGGGGATTTACCCCAGTCAACTCCAATAAAGGAGCGGACTGGGAGAGAACTTCCTTAAGTCCCTACTTACCCTGCCTCACTTTTCCCCTCTCCACTCTGACCCCTAAAACCCTTCTACATAGTTATGTTTTGTTTATTTGTTTACTTACCTGCTTCCCCGAGCAGTAGTAAGTAGTGTGGGGCAGCCAGCAGCTGGTGCACGCTTCCCCAGGACAGGGCCTAAAGGCTGCTGTCCTGGCTGGACTTTGCCCCATCCCACCCCTACCCCTTTCACATAGCCCAGCACTTCGTTGCATATCGGGGGATACTTGCGTGGTTGGGCCATTTGTAAAATGCGCTCAGCGTGCATGGCCCAGCCGCACGCGTATCCCCCGGTTTTTGTGCACATGGGATTCTGAAAATTAGGGCTTACGTGGAAAGGCATAAGCTAAATTTAAATCATGCATAAAACTGGATCTGAGACACTGACTCACTTTCCCAAGCCCTGATGTGTTTTCCTTTGATTTAGGGGAGAATTAACCTCCAAAGTATTTAGTTGGAAACATCTCCAAGGAGACACTGCACACTAACAAAATCATGGGGGTGACCTGCACGGAGCGGCAGTACTGCCCTTAACAGAATCATGGGAGCAACCTACACAGAGCAGCAGTTACTACCCTTAAATATAAACATGGAGTAACCTGCATGGAGCGGTATTTACCGCCGTGGGAAGCTTGCTGGGTAGACTGGATGGACCAATAGTTCTTTTTCTGCTGTCATTACCATGTTACTATGTTACTTAGGAATGAATCCTCAAGGGAGCTATGCATGCAAAAGTATCATATATCCTAGCAATTTTCAAAGTCCATTTATCCATGTAAAAACCTTTTGGATATTCAGCCCTAGGGAATGTTTTTTCAAAGGAGTTACATGTATAAAAAAAAAGTAAGTTTCAAAAGCCCATTTACATGCATAAAACATTTTAAAACTTACTTCAATATTTGGTTTTCTAAAATAAAAATCTGTACTGCACAACTTCTTCCACCTGAACAATTTGGCACATGGCAATTTTTTCTTGTGGTACCCATAATGCTGCTATTAGACAAATGGAATTGTTAGCCTTACTTGCACAATCTCCTGACATCATCCTAACTTCCCATCTTCTGGATGCAGTGATGCCTATGGACTGATGCTGAAATTCTTGACTCTCCAAGGACCCTGTTGGTTCTTGATTCTCCAATTCTGGAATCTTCCTTCTTAACCATATTCTTCTCTCCTCTGGATTCCTATTAATTCCTCTATCACAGGACTAGTTAGCATTGGATGGGAAGCGTTCTCATTTCCCACACTGATGGCCCCAAGAGAGGCTTTTGACCCTCATGTCTCACTCTTCCTGTGCAGATGTTTGTTCCTCCTTGTAACTTATATCCCCATAGAATGACTGGCCCAGGGCTTGAGGTTTACTCCCTCAAGGCAGGAATACTGTCCACCCCACTGCTGGATTCCACAAGAACAGCTTTTTCTGTAAAGTATCTGAGGTGTCACTACAGGGACTTTTCTATGTGGCCCTCTAAACTCACTACAGAACTCCCTCCCCAAATTCCTCTTGAGAGAAAAGAGACTCACCATTCAAATTTAGGACTAGATTCATCAAACTATTGCATGTGATAGGAAGTGGGGCGTATTTTATGGTAATAGCCTATTTATCAATGCGCGCTATTTTAGCGCTTCACATAGGTATTACCGCAGAGTGCGATAACTTTTTCTTACTTTGCGGTAATACCACAATTATTGCAGTTCCTACCTATAACCACTGGGGGGGGGGGGGGGGAGAGAAAGCCTAGCTATAAGGCCATTCTAGTAGTTAGGATGGATTCGCTACCTGGGAAACGTCAAGCTAGATTGAGAGAACATTGTACAAATCTCATCATTGTGTGAGTTTCCTCACTCTGAAAGACATCAAATCTTCACAAGAGTGCACTGTTCTCTTTGTACATTTCACTCTGCATATCAATGTGGCCCTAATCCCTACACTACACTACACTTAAACCTCACCTGAGTTACTAGGTGGGCATCCTCCCCCTTTTCACAATTAGCATCACACCATGCGTTAAGGCATTTTTCGCAGGCAAAAACATCTTAATGCATGCGAAAATGCCATAACACGAGTCGGACAAATACTTTGATTATCTACCTCATGGAATCTATGGGTCAATTTTCAAATTGTTCACATTAGAGAAAGACTACACAAATGATTCAAGCCTGAATCTTTATATAGCATTTCTCAATGTGGCTAAAAGTACCTACATTGTGGAACAATGTATACAATTTTAACTCTATAGAGAGAAGGCAATTTCAGACAATCAATTAACATGGGTAAGCTTTTTTTTATTTCCATAAACCACTCTGAATAGTGTCTTCGTAATGACAGAATAGGGTATCCAATTCATGATATATGATGAAACAGGGAGGCAATATAATAAATGATAAATTGTGATGCATATATCATTATTGTACTTCCTTATTTCCCAGAGACAACACGAGTCTTACCACTTCTCAAGGCAAATTAAATTGTTTTTCTCTTCCTTCATATCCCCAGAATGGTGAAGTGGATAAGGTTATGCTGGTAAACAGAATAAGGGATAATGCTCACAACAAGATGTTTTTATTTATTTACTTTTAAATCACTTATTAATCACGTTCTTGATAAACATTTCTCAACGAGATAACTGTTCTTGAGGAATCCAGCAGTGGAGTGGACAGTATTTCTGCTCTTGAAGAGACAATGGTAGCCAATCTCCACTTTCTACTCTTCACAGTGTACTCATGGGAATAGACAACATCATTAGACTGACAATAGGGAGAATGGCATATGAAATGTCATTCACGCAAAAAAAAGTACAAGGTAGTACAGATGTATACAATAGCTCCCCAAAATAAATTTTGAGTATACAACATTAAATATTCAAGTCACATAGAGAAAGCAAAAGATGACATTTCTTTCAAAGTATGATATTTCCTTTAAATAAAGGACCTTCGTAACACCCCCACAGATGCTAAAATGTTTTCAGCTTTTTTTTGCATTATCCCTGCTAAAGGGTCATAAATAATCATTGGCCCAGTTTGCTAAACAATCCAGGAAAAATGTTTAGTATTCATTTTGCTCAAAAAAATAAAGAAGCACCATTAATTCCCATTTGCAATGTCCAATATGATATCATGTCCTGAATCATTGTCACCACACCATTAATGAAGGCTTTCTCTAAAATGATAAAATCCAGCATTAGTAGGATAATGTGTTATATTTGCAAAGGCATACTTTCAAAGGTCATAGAATGATAACAAAAATTCAGTTTTGTAAGTTACTGGGGAACCTTTTGGGGAAGGGGGATGGGATGGGCTCCACCTTAACCAGGGTGGAACCAGGCTGCTGGCGCTAACCTTTAAAAAGGAGATAGAGCAGCTTTTAAACTAGAACAAAGGGGAAAGCCAACAGTTACTTAGAAGTGCATGGTTCAAAGGGAGGTAACTTCAAAGGATACTAATGAAGCATTAGAGTTAGTGCATCCCAACAGAGAGGTTCCACTAATAATAAAAGTAATCCAAGTGCCTATAATTACAAACTCACTTGAGCTAAAAGATTCCAATGTATCCCTGTCAACTGAAAACCAAACAAAAAACACACTTTGAAATGTTGCATACTAATGCCAGAAGTCTAAGAAGTAAGATGGAAGAATCAGAGTGCATAGCAGTGAATGATGACATGAAAAGAGGATAACCAATGACATAGTGCTATACCTGGGTATAAATTATATTGCAATGACAGAGAGGAGCATCTTGGTGGCGGGGTGCCGTAAACTGGTATTACGGCAATTAACAAGCAATAGTAGCTTGTGAACTATCTAATGCTTGGGTGCTTTCTAGATATTTGTGACTTGGATTGGCCATTGTTGGAAACAAGATACTGGGCTTAATTGACCCTTGGTCTGACCCAGTATGGCATATCTTAAGTCATGGACTTGGGGAGACTTACTTATTATTGACCAACTACCTTGTCCATGGCCATTTAGAATGAGCTGTCATTATCAGTCACCTTATAAACGCACCTGATTATAAAACCTACCCATCATAATGATGCCATAGTGATGTCAGAAGGACATATGTATACTAATCAAACAGAACTGCCCAACCAATTTCTTTATCAGTCTCAAAGGTACTATAGTCTGTAAACAATATATTCACAATTGTTTTCTTTGTGCTACCCCACTTGCTAGTTTGCAGATACCATATCAAGAATTGTACATTTTTTATCCTCAAAAGAATGCCCAAATTCAACAGAGCAATCTTACCATACATTTTGTCATCCCAATATATTTGAGATCACAGTCGCAAACAATAATATAAATTATGAAGGATTATTTACAAGAATAATTTCTAACCAAGGAAAATTCCTTGGTTAAACTAAGAGGATCTCCATCATAGGAATGGTGCAAGATGATGATCTAATTACCTGGTCTCTATTGTTGTGCTCTTGAAAAATCAAATCTTGGTATGAACTCAAATATTGGATATATACTTTGTAAAATATATGATGTTTGTGCTCAGATAGTGAAGAGTTTAAATCTCGTTAAAGTGATGGCTGAAAGATTTTTAGATAGAGGCTATCCATCATCATGTATTAAAATATCATATTGTAGAGCCCAGTACAGTAATCAGGAAATTCTATTGCAGGTTACAATGTGAGGGATCAAACTGGCAATCTATTGCCTTGAATTATTCCTTGGCACCCACCTACATTTGCAAATCTATCAGAAGACATTAGTGTATCTTACAAAGTGTATATCCAATGTTTGAATTCATGGCAAGATATGGGTGTGGTCTGGGCGAATCATGGATATTCCTGGATTTTAAATTTGAATTAGCACATATATACATATGTGCAAAGGCGCATGCCACGGTCCCCTGCCACGCAACTACTTCTGTATGGAGAACATGTAAGTAAAGATAAATAGCTAGATCGGCAGGGTTTTGAGCATCTTGGCTAACCAGGGAGAAGTGAGGCTAATAAACTAGTGGGGGTTTGGAAGCCCTATCCTTTCCCTGAGTGAATTGGGTACAAACTGGTAATGGTATCAGCACACATGTGTTTTAAAATCCCCTCACATATGCGGTAGTTGCGGCATTTGCACACACATGCATGAAGCCACTCAATATTGCGTGCACATGTGGGCGCGCTCAGGCTCCTTTATAACATGTGTGCATATAAGCGTGTATATTATAAAATGTCTATGTCCCTGGGCGTGGGCCAATGAACATGAGCACATTTGCTAGCGCACCTGCTTAAAAGTTACCATCATTGAGTGAGGGCAGTTTTCAGATGGCGGATTAACATGGGTAAAACACTTTACCCATGTAATGGGTTTTTTTTTCAATTGTCCTCCAACAGACATGTATTTGATCACAGTTTTTTTGCCCTTTGGTAAATAGATTCCCATAAAAGCTTGGGATTCTGATGTTACAATTTTATTGTTTATGACCAGCAAAGTACCCTTTCTTGTTTCAATTCTAAGATGTATTAGAATATGGTGTAGTGATTATTTAACAAGTTGAAATAATATATGCTTGGAATATGGCATAAAGCATGGTTCTGCTCTTTTAGCATATCTGTTGGGGTTCCTCCTCATGGACAAATGTGAATGACAATGGTAGAAATGCTGAAACCCAAAAAAAAGAGTTTCTTCTACCATTTTTCAGTCAAACTCATCCATTGAGAGTCTCCGATATTAGGGATGTGAATCGTGTCCTCGATCGTCTTAATGATCGATTTCGGCTGGGAGGGGGAGGGAATCGTATTGTTGCCGTTTGGGGGGGTAAATATCGTGAAAAATCGTTATAAAAATCGAAAAATCGAAAAATCGAAAACCGGCACATTAAAACCCCCTAAAACCCACCCCCGACCCTTTAAATTAAATCCCCCACCCTCCCGAACCCCATCCCTCGCCGGAACATCGTTAAAAATCGAAAAATCGAAAAACCGGCACACTAAAACCCCCTAAAACCCACCCCGACCCTTTAAATTAAATCCCCCACCCTCCCGAACCCCCCCCCAAATAACTTAAATAACCTGCGGGTCCAGCGGCGGTCCGGAACGGGCTCCTGCTCCTCAATCTTGTCGTCTTCAGCCGGCGCCATTTTCCAAAATGGCGCCGAAAAATGGCGGCAGCCATAGACGAAAAAGATTGGACGGCAGGAGGTCCTTCCGGACCCCCGCTGGACTTTTGGCAAGTCTCGTGGGGGTCAGGAGGCCCCCCACAAGCTGGCCAAAGTTCCTGGAGGTCCAGCGGGGTCAGGGAGCGATTTCCCGCCGCGAATCGTTTTCGTACGGAAAATGGCGCCGGCAGGAGATCGACTGCAGGAGGTCGTTCAGCGAGGCGCCGGAACCCTCGCTGAACGAACTCCTGCAGTCGATCTCCTGCCGGCGCCATTTTCCGTACGAAAACGATTCGCGGCGGGAAATCGCTCCCTGACCCCCGCTGGACCTCCAGGAACTTTTGGCCAGCTTGTGGGGGGCCTCCTGGCCCCACGAGACTTGCCAAAAGTCCAGCGGGGGTCCGGAAGGACCTCCTGCCGTCCAATCTTTTTCGTCTATGGCCGCCGCCATTTTTTCGGCGCCATTTTGGAAAATGGCGCCGGCTGAAGACGACAAGATTCAGGAGCAGGAGCCCGTTCCGGACCGCTGCCGTTCCGGACCGCCGCTGGACCCGCAGGTTATTTAAGTTATTTGGGGGGGGTTCGGGAGGGTGGGGGATTAATTTAAAGGGTCGGGTGTGGGTTTTAGGGGGTTTTTAGTGTGCCGGCTCACGATTCTAACGATTTATAACGATAAATCGTTAGAATCTGTATTGTATTGTGTTCCATAACGGTTTAAGACGATATTAAAATTATCGGACGATAATTTTAATCGTCCTAAAACGATTCACATCCCTATCCGATATTGGCATATGGAGGGACAAATGGATGGAAAGATGCGGCAACAGTAATATTAGCATTCCACTGATGAAACGCATCTAGAAAAGGGAGGATGTGTTGTTGAATTGGAAAGGTCCTAGTACAGTTTTCCTTGGAAGAGCATAACCCCTTGTTGATTTCTCTTATGGGCATGAAAATTTGATATCAGTTTGGTCCTAAAGATTTAAATTAATTTAAATCTGATTTTGCCTTATGGGGGAATGGGAATTCCATTGCACCTTGAGCAGTTTTGAAGTGAGTATTGAAGAACTTCTAGAGCCAACTGATTGCTATCATTAAACCTCAATTGCAGCACTGCAGGTTGACGGAGAAAATGTTCATTACACTCAAAGATGTGCAAAAACAAGGAGAAGAGGAACGACTTCATGGATAACAACAAATATTTCTCAAAATAATTTGAGATTAAGAAAAATACATTACTGAGCAAATTGAATTACCTACTTGACCAAAAAGGCACAGTTACTGTCACTGGACCTTTTAGCATTTGAAGATTTGTTGTTTGAAAAATATGCATATATTTTTGGCTCTACTAATCTGATCTTAGGGAAACTGCTTTGGCATTTCTGACCATAACCATTTCCACACAACTAAACCAATGACCAGAAAGAACCTGTTATCTCAAAGAAATGCAAAGACATTGCTGGTACAATGTGAGATAAGAAAAGAAAAAGTTAAAAATCATGTTATGGATGGAGCTGGGAAATAAAGACATTTTCTCATAAGCATATTTTACTGTGGCTCATGCCCAGACATTATATCACTTGGAGTGTGAGTGTGTCTGTCATGCTGTGAGAATACGATTTCAGAATTATTCTTTTAGAATAAAGATTGCTGATATAACTAGGTCTGTAATCTATGCCCCGGGGCTGTTCTGCAGCTACAAAGAATTGTAAATCTATCACATCATAAAGACTGAAAGGAGGCACCTAAAATATATTCCCTCTGTAGTCATATTTAAAAGTATCCACTATCATCCTAAACATTGTATTTCACAGTTGGGAAAATCAAGATGCAAAGCAATGGAACACATTTCATATATGATAACAACAGGTATTGGTGTTGACAAGTTCTTTTGTAGATGGAGAGATTGGAGTGTTCTAGTCAGAATTCTAAATTTAAAAATGCAGATGCTGTTCTCTAAAGAATAACTTCTGTAAACAATTTTGGCACTGTATACTTTGACGAGAGTATGCATACAGAAACATAATGAAGATTTATAGTTACTTAGCTTCCTTAGGTTGAAAGAAGACCAGAGGTTGTTGATGAGTTTCGAGCTTTTTCTTAGTACTTTAAGTTCCGAGAGGGCCGTTTTTATTAAAGTCTGTTAAAAATACACATTAATGCAGGATTTTTAATGCATGTTGATGCAGGCAGTTTAATGCACTATTCATTTAAGGGCATATAAAGTCTTTGGAAGGTAATTTTTAGAGGCATCCCCATGGCTAAAACAGAGTTTTGCCCACAGCAATGGCCTTTTAGAAACTTCCCCACCCAATAGACTGGAGAACTTATGTGCGCACTGCATGTTTGCAGGTAATTTTGCACAGACATAGTGGGGACATTCCCAGGTATAGATTTGGGAGAGGTTTATGCTTACATGCGTATTTTTTTATTTAATAAGTACGCACTTAAATCTTCTTGAATTTTGCATGCATATAAATAGCAGGAGTATGTGGGGGACATTTGATGTGGAAACTTTCAAAGCAGACTGATGTTCTTCCATTCATTCTGAAAATTGTAACTTACACATACATTTGCCACATGATATATATGTGAGTTGTTACAACATTCATTATTTATTTATTTCATTTCATGCACAAATTATTAGCCTGCATGCTCCACTGTTTGCAGCAGGTTACAATGGTCCATATATATTAAAAGAGAAAAAAACAAAAACAGTAAAAAATAAATAAGATTAGAACAAAAAACAATGGCAGAAAATTAAGAGGTGCTACAGATTCATAAGTAAACAGCAAAAGAATGAGAAGGATGGCAAATTCCAAAAATCAAGCAATAACTAAAGATGACTATTACACAAATACATACATAAGCAACCAGAGTGAAAAAGGATAGCAAATTCCATGAATTAAATTAGAGATATGCACTGATTTTTTTTTTCATGTCATTTTCGTTTCAGGTCATTATCTGTCAAATTTTATTTTTATAATGGTTCGGGAGGTAGTTATTTTGTGTTTCCCTCATTTTAGAGTTAGGGCACACTAACGGGGCTTTGTGTGCACTAACTTAATGTTACTGTGCACTAAGTCCTATTAGTGCACACTAACCAGTTTTCCTAATTTTGGGCTTAGTGCGCACTAACATAGTGTGCACAAACTCCAGGTTGGTATGCATTAAGTCTCGTTAGTGCGCACTACCTAGTTTTCTAATTTCGGATTCAGTGTGCCCTAATAGGACTTAGGGTGTACTAACTGGTTAGTGTGCACTAACAAAAAAATGTTACCAATAAGTTAAAAAGTGTCAATTGGGGAAATTCATTAGCTAGAGGTATGGTTGTTATAATTAGTGAGGTTTGTGTGGACCCTTGGACACTGTGGCAGCTGACCACGCCCACGGGGGGAAGTCCCGTGAGGGGCCACAGGTCAGGCTCAGCTCTGGACACACAAACCCAGATAGTTTCTTTATTTAGACAATTTGAGAAACCACTAGAGGTGGCGGGTAGTAGTAGTAGATGTTGTAGCCCGGCTGGGCTAGTATTCCCCAGGGTGCTGGAACAGTGGTTTCTCCGGTAGCAGTGCTGTAGTGGACAGAACTGAGAAAGTGAGTACGATAGAGCATTCACAGAGTCCCAAATATGGAGAAGCCCCGAGATAGGGAGAGCTGGCCCTCGAGGAGTGAGTACCAGATCCCTGTAGGTAGAGAGACTTGTTGGCAAAGTACTCACACAGCGGCTCCATGTAAGCGATGGCACTGGCGCTGGAATGGAGGCAGGCCCTCGAGGAGCGAGTACTTGGTTCCAGGGAGACAGCTCTGAGGAGTGGATGTAGTAATACTCACTGATGGTGTCTGTAGTGAATTCTTCCAAGTAGAAGAGGAGATAGATGCAGGCAACGAGTCAGGAAACATGGGCCCTCGAGGCGCGAGTACCGGTTACCTGATGGCGACCTGAAAGAAACAAATAAGGCCCCCGAGGGTCATGTACCCCGTTAGCAGAAAGAGTCCAATGGGAGTTGGAAGGCAGAGTAGCTGGGTATGGAGAGAGAATCCCATTCGAAAGATTACCCTTGCTAACTCAACGGCTAGCAATAAACAGTAGGCTTAAATATCCGGGCAGTATGACATCATCACAGGGGGATGGCCCCGAGGAAATAAGAATGGGGGCCACACGGCGCGTGCGCCCTAAGGTACCTGGAGAGCATGGCAGGAGGCAGCGTCCAAGCTGGGCCGGGGACACCAGGCGATGCTGCGGCAGCCACGAGGAGCAGGACGAGTTGCAGGAAAGGTAGCCAACAATCAGTTAATGCACACTAAGGGGGGTCATTTTCCAAGGAGTTACCACAGGAGATAATTCCGCAAATCACACTAACAGCCGTTAATGTGATTTCTGAAATTGTACTTTTGTATTCAGGGGGTGGAGTATATGTAAAGTAGGAAAGAGTTATCATGTGCAGCAAAACAGCTGCAGTGTTAACTACAACTGAGAGAGAGAGAGAGAGAGAGAGAGAGAGAGAGAGAGAGAGAGAGAGAGAGAGAGAGAGAGAGAGAGAGAGAGAGAGAGAGAGAGAGACTTGCTATAATGTCTACTCCCTAGACAGGTATTTGTATCCCTATGGGAGGCCCACCTAGTAACTCGGGGTGGGGATTAGGTATGAGCGTCGGGGGTTGGGGGCCACTTTCGCATTCCACATGAGACCTACGGACAGAACAGTGGTCTCTAGTGCAGATTTGCTGGCCGTCGGAGTGAGGACGCTCACTCCAAGAGGAGATTTGGGCAACATTCTCTCCACCTAGCATGTTGTTGCCCAGGTAGAGTGTCCATCAAGCTAGGTAGAGAGAACGTTGCCCAAACGGCCAGCGTGCATGTTATAAAATTGGTCCGTCCATGTGTGCCTACTGGGAAGTGCGCGCACATTGGACACACGCGTGCTTCTTTAAAAATCTACCCCTTAATTTGTAATCTATCATTAAAATCATCCATTGTACCTGAAAACTGGAAGGTGGCCAATGTAATCCCAATATTTAAAAAGGGTTCCAGGGGAGAACCAAGAAAGTATAGATTGGTGAGCCTGACTTCAGTGATGGGAAAACATCATGGAAACTGTGATAAAGAATAAAATCACTAAATATTTAGATAGACATAGTTTAATGGGGCACAGCCAGCATGGATTTACCCAAGGGAAGTCTTGCATCACAAAACTCCTAAATTTTTTTGAAGGGAGTGAATAAACATCTGGACAATGGTGAACCAATAGATGAGGTGTATTTGGATTTTCAGAAGGCGTTCAACAAAATCCCTCATGAAAGGCTTCTAAGAAAACTAAAAAGTCATGGGTAGGAGGAGATGTCTTTTTGTGGATTGCAGATTGATTAAAAGACAGGAAACAGAGAGTAGGGCCTCACCTTGGGCATAGGCCATGGCCCAAAGCAAGGGCCGTGGCCTATGCCTGAGTGCAACACCGGGGTCTTGGCAGAGCACAGGCCAAATGCTGGGGCATCAGCAGAGCCCCCAAAAATTAAACAAAAAAAAAGAACTTATCCATCGGGTATCCGATGAAGTCCAAGTCCCGAAACTGGGGCCTAGGCCGGGACCCAGGCCCAACACCAAAGGCCAGGTCCCATCATAGGGACCTAGGCCTAGGCCAGGGCCAGGAACCAGGCCCGATAGCATGACCCAATGCAGAGGCTGGGTCCAGATGCCAGGGTTTCAACCCTGACCCAGCCCCAAACCTGACACCATGACCCAGCCCAAAGACTGAGTCCTGAAGCCAGAGCCTTGGCGCAGACTCAGGCCGACATCGTGACCCAACATGGGCGATGAGTTCCAACACCGGGGACTCAGCCTAAGCCGGGGTCTGAACCCAAGCCCAATGCACAACTCTGTCCTGAAGTCGGGTCCCGATGTGGGGGCCTCAGCCAGGACCCAGGCCCAAAGCCAAGATCTGACCTGGAGGTCAGGTCCCAACACTGTGGCCTCAGCATAGCCTGGGGCATGGGCTCAGGCCTGAAGCTACAATCTGACTCTGAGGCCAGGTGCCAACATTGGGCCTCAGCCCGGGCACAGGCCCGATACTGGAGCGTCAGCCAGGAGGTTGGGTACCAATGCCTGAGGGCTCAGCCCAGGGTCAAGCCCAGAGCCTCTTCTTGGTCCTGTTTGCTCTCTGGCGTAACCCCAGCAGATGGTGTCATTTGACTTGCAAGTGCCAAAGAACAAAGAGGACCTGGACTCCAAGGTCTGGGTCTAACCCTGGGCTGAAGTGCAAGCATCGGGACCCAGCCTCCTGGTCAAGTCTCCAGTTTCTGGCCTGGGTCCTTGCCTAGGCCTTGGCATCGGTACCCTGCCTCTGGCTTGGGTCATTGCATTGAGCCTCTATCCGAACCAAGGCACTAACATCAGGATCCAGACTCTAAGTCAGGTCATGGTATCAGGCCTGTGTCTGGGCTGAGACCCTGGTGTCAGAACCCAGCATATGCCAAGGTCTTGATGTCAGGATCCTTGCTCCAGGTTGGGTCGCAGCCTTGGGCCTGGGATCAGGCTGAGGTCCCGGCATTGGGACCCGGTTTCTGGGTTGGATTTCAGCTTCAGCCTGGACCTCAGCCTAGCCTGTGGCCAAGGCATCGGGACCCAGCCTCCAGTTCAGGCCAAAGCCTTGGCTGAGGCTTTGGCCTGGGCCTAGGACAAAGCCGGTGGATCCCCAACAGACCAGGTAAGTGGGGGCCTGGAGAATCCAGGCTCTACCATTTTTTCAGGCGGACAGGGAGGCAGGAGGCCCCAGGAGGCCTTGTTTTCATTTTGTGGCCATTTTGGGGTTGGTTTTTTTTTTTTTTTTTTTATTGTTTGATTCATTTTTTTTCTCTTGAATGAAAATAAATCAAACAATCCACAACCAAAATTCATGGAAAAATACATCCTGAAAACAAACCGAAAATGAAAACAATTTTTTTTTTCTCCTGTGCATCTCTAGTGAGAGGAAGTGTTGCAGTTGATTAAAAAGCAGGAAAGCATATTGGTTAAGGGTAATAATCTCCATGCTTCCTGTTAAGGGTAGCAACCACTGTACCAGCAAGTTATCCCCCTGCATACTTATCTCATTTACTTCCTCTAGTCTTTAGAGATCCACAGTGTTTATCCCATGCCCCTTTACATTTTTTCACTGTATTCTTCTTCACCACCTCTTCTAGAAGGGCATTCCAGGCCTCTACCATGCATTCTGTGAAGAAATATTTCCTGACATTGGTTCTGAGTCATCCCCCTTGGAGTTTCATTTCATGTCTTCAAGTTCAATTTTTTTCTTTCCAATAGAAAAGGCTCAAAGTCTATACATCGCTGAAACCTTTTAGTTATCTGAGGTCTGTATCATATCTCCCCTACACTTCTGCCTTTAGCTATTGCCTTGTCACATTGCTTCACGATTTTCAGATCCCCAGACACTATCACCCCCCCCCCCCCCCACTCTTGGTCCATGCACATCAGTCTTTCATTCCCCACCACATACAACTCTTGGATTACCACATCCCAGATGTGTGACTCTACACTTCTTGGCATTGAATCCCAGCTGCCAAATCATCAAACATTCTTCAAGCTTCCTTAAATCACGTCTCATTCTCTCTACTCCTTCCAGCATGTCCACTCTATTGCAGATCTTAGAATCATCCAATACCTTCTATCCCTTCTGCAATGTCACTCACAAAGATATTGAACATAACTATTCCCAATACTAATCCCTGTAGCACTCTGCTTAACATGGCTCTCTCTACTGTTAGCACCGCCGGCTGCGGCAAGCCGCGACCGGGTCCGGGTGTCATGGCCGCCGGCCGCGGCGGACCGTGACTGAGGCTGGGCCGGCGGGTGCTGGGGAAATAGTTACCTGGGGCTTCGGATGGCGTTCGAGGCTCCTGCGGGGCGAGCTGCCCTTCTGCTTCTTCCTGTGGCCACCGCCACATTGCCTAGCTGGCTGGCTCCTCGGGGTTTGGCTCTGTCCCCATCACTCCCCCTAGGGCCACACGAGTGGCTGAAGATTGTTTTTAAAGGAGCCATGACAGGAAGTTGTCATGGCTCCTCCTGAGACTCCTCCCCTGGCTTCTGGTACTTAAGGCAAGGTCTGAGCATTCAGACCTTGCCTTGGTATTGAGGTTCCTGCTTGAGTTGCTCCTGTGTTCTCGGTTCTTGGTTCTTCGTTCCGCTCTGCTTCCCTGCTCCGTGAATTGCTTCTTGGCTTCTGACTTCTGGACTGGTGGACGTTTCTTCTCCTGGCTTAATCCTGGTATGGCGTTGGACCCTTCTCCTGGTTAGAACCTGGTACGGCTTTGGACCCTTCTCCTGCTTAGACCCTGGACTGGATTCGAACCTCGTCTGTGTATCGAACCCTTGGACCGGCTTTGGATTCATCTATGACTCTGTCCTCAGACTGCTACGACCTGCTCAAGGCGCCAGCCATTTGGAACCCACGACCCGCAGGAGGCGCCTGCATCCAGACCTTTCTACAGTCTTCAGAGGAGTCTCCTAAGTCCCAGCGGCCGGACCCCTACGGGCTCCTCCTGGGGGGGTTACGTGCTTCCAGGGTGAAGTCTTCATTCAACTTTCTTCTGTCCAGCGGCCTCGCACTTCGACGGTAGCTGTCTACCTCAAAACAGGGGTCCACTTTCATAACATCTACAGAGTAGGTTCCACCGAGAATCTTCATGTTTCTGTACGTTCTGATGTCTTTTTAAAGCCAAATTGCTAACTAAATGAAATAAAAAAATAAGAAATGTGTAACTAGTCTAGTAATTAAAGGAACATTTATTGTAAATATTATCACTTTCTCAACATTCCTTCACTCTTCAGAACACTTATTTATAACAGTATGTTCACTGACAACTTTTTCCTAGGTGTCATGAATGTGATCCCTTGAACATAAGAACATAAGAAATTGCCATGCTGGTTTAGACCAAAGGTCCATCAAGCCCAGCATCCTGTTTCCAACAGAGGCCAAATCAGGCCACAAGAACCTGGCAAGTACCCAAACACCAAGAAGATCCCATGCTACTGATGCAATTAATAGTATAGCAGTGGCTATTCCCTAAGTAAACTTGATTAATAGCCATTAATGGACTTCTCCTCCAAGAACTTATCCAAACCTTTTTTGAACCCAGCTACACTAACTGCACTAACCACATCCTCTGGCAACAAATTCCAGAGCTTAATTGTGCATTGAGTGAAAAAGAATTTTCTCCAATTAGTCTTAAATGTGCTACTTGGAAACTTCATGGAATGCCCCCTAGTCCTTCTATTATACAAAAGTGTAAATAACCGATTCACATCAACTCGTTCAAGACCTCTCATGATCTTAAAGACCTCTATCAAATCCCCCCTCAGCCGTCTTGTCTCCAAGCTGAACAGCCCTAACCTCTTTAGTCTTTCCTCGTAGGGGAGCTGTTCCATCCCCTTATCATTTTGGTTGCCCTTCTCTGTACCTTCTCCATCGCAACTATATCTTTTTTGAGATGTGGCGACCAGAATTGTACACAATATTCAAGGTGCTGTCTCACCATGGAGCGATACAGAGGCATTATGACATTTTCTGTTTTACGAACCATTCCCTTCCTAATAATTCCTAACATTGCTTTTTTGACTGCTGCAGCACACTGAGGTGACAATTTTAAAATCTTGGATTGTGGCGTGATTGATGCAGCTGGAAAGGTTCCCATCAACAGCAGGTAGGCTTGCTCTTACTAGGACTAGAGCTGGAGCTTCACCTATATCAGCCCTGTTTCTCACAGGTTTCATCTTTGGGTTCTAGGGGCCAGCAGGGCTTCGCTGAAAGTCTCATAAGAAGCGACTGCAACATCTCATATTGGGCAGAAATCAGGGCTGACAGTGAGCAGCAGTATCCAGGCTCAGGACAAGTTCGGGGCTGGCAGTGAAAATCAGTTTCTGTGTCCAGACCAAGATCAGGGCAGGCAGTGAGTAGGTAAGTTAAGATCCAACCTGGGGTCAGGGAAGAAACAGTCAGATGAGTAGTCAGTGTCCGTAACAGAGATTGAACTAGGAATCAGGCAGAGACAGATAGACAAGAAAAGATGAGGCACAAGGAGCCAAGATAAGGCAGGAACCAGCAAGGCTAGGCACAGCTAGGCAGGGCAAGGCACGGGGGGGGGGGGCATAACAAGGAGACACAGGCAAGGCAAGAAAGACATCAGACAAGACAAGGAGAAAGGCAGGTACAGAAAGCAACACACAATGCAAGGCTACAGAAGGACCTGCTGCTGAGGCATTGAGTATAGATGGGCCTATTAGTAATGGAGCACTGATGACATAATCAGAGTGCCGGGGCTCTGTTCCCGCCACAGGTCCTATATCAGCTGCTCAGTGATGCATGCATGTATCTTGAGTGAGGCATGTGAGCAGGACAGGAAGGTGCTGGCAGTTCCCTTACCACAGTAGCAGCTTGCGGCATCCCGGGCGAGACATGACCAGTTGTGGGGCTATCCCGCAGCCAGCCAAACATTAATAATAGTAACAGGCTCGTGCTAAAATAATTCCTGCTTGCTTTAGTTTAATCTTCTGTTTAAGATGAAGAGTTAAAATCTTTTTGTCCTCTCTGGTACAACTGTGTCCTGTGACCAGATTTTCTAATTGCATATAATTAAGCCTTCCACATTTTCAAAACAGGCTATTATTTCTTTTGGCACTATCCTCAGGAGCTTTCTCTTTCGCACACTTATGAGAAGGAATTTAGTGTCCAGAAATAGAAACTCTATCCACTATTAGAGAACATTAAGCAAGTCTGTACTTTTAAAGTTATTAGTGTGATCTTAATGGCAAGGTATTTAATGCCACAACTGATATGAGTATTCAGCTGTCTAATTCCAGTTAAACTTCTATCAAATACATTTAGTCTTTGCTAAAAAGGCCATAAAAAAATCACTGCAGTTCAATTCTGCAAATTATCATTAACTATCTTGTCCCTCGCCTTTTTGTGCTTCCAAGATATTTTAAAACATTCACAACCAGTGGCCTAGCCAGACATTATTTTTTGGATGGGCAAGGTTAATATGGGTGGGCTATAGGCAGGGCCAGTGCGTCCATTAGGCGAACTTCAGAGTCGCCTAGGGTGCCGAGCCGTAGAGGGCACCGAAAAGCAGCCACGTGGTGCCGCAAGCGGGGCCTATCCTGCTCGCGGCAAAGAGAAATAGATACTTTGTGCTTCTCAGGGCCACAAGCAGCCCTGAGAAGCACACAGTCGGTGCCGAAACAGGTGGTGGTGGTGGTGGTGGGGGGGGGGGGGGCACGACCGGGGAAGGGGGGCATGACCGGGGGGGTGGGGACAGCACAAGGTTCACCTAGGGTGCCCAATACCCTTTCACCAGCCCTGGCTATAGGCATACAGGTCTAAACCCTACTTGCTTTACTCTTATTGATAAATAATGCCTTAACTTGTACCCTACAATGGGTTTCTAAGTAGTCTACAACAAATGTTATGCATCATAAGTGAAACTTTTTAGAATATTTTAATTCAATTATTTCAAGCACTTACCCACATTAAAAATTCTTTATTAATCTGTATTAATGTATTTTATATTTACTGCAATTTATGAATACACAAGAATATCATGTAAAAAGCAAAGAACACATAAACAAACATCAGATCCAATCAATCATGCCATAAAACAAATATCAGTGTACTCTTTCATGAATCTTCTTTCCAGAAAGGCATATATATGATCATAACTACAATAAAATAGCAATAATCATAAGACAGAATACAGAGCAAAACTAGGACAATTCACATTATAACCCAACATGAAAAAAAACTATATTCAAATTCTGGAGTCACCTCAGCAAAAAAAAACCCACAAAAAACAGATTCCCTCTACTGCTAAACATTTTGTGAAGTAACACAAACTCTAGCAATAAATAAATAAATAAATATGGCGTTAGAACCTTGCCATACCATATAATCACAGCACGGACTCTCAGGAATCAAATAAGCGTAATCTTAAGAAAAAGCAGCAATGCAAATACTACACCAGGCCCTAGAAACTACACGCTAGCAGCAATACTGCATCTCAGTCGCACACAGGCAGAACACAGACAGACCCTTATCTAATGCAGAAATAAGGGACTACAACCTAGAAACAGAAACATTTTTAAAAAAATTGAAATAGAAAGCCTGAGAAACCAGACTCTGAATAGTGGAACTCTAAAAAGCAAGAGACAAAAATATAAGAAATGCACATACCCAAAGATGGCATATTCCAATTGCTAAGAAATCAAAATAATATTTTTTTCCTTTGTTGTCTGATATTTTTATTTTTCTAATCAGTTAGTCCAGTTCTCTTTCTTTCACATTCCACTTGTTAGTCTTGTCCTAGTTCTTTCTCCAGGCCATTCTTTTCTTTCTGTTTCTTCTCTCTCCTATCTTATCCCCTTCCTTTCTCTCTGGCTCACACATAGGTTCATGCTTTCTCTCACAGACTCCCTTACACACACAAGCTCTCACTCCCATAAGAACATAAGAACATAAGAAATTGCCATGCTGGGTCAGACCAAGGGTCCATCAAGCCCAGCATCCTGTTTCCAACAGAGGCCAAACCAGGCCACAAGAACCTGGCAATTACCCAAACACCTAGAAGATCCCATGCTACTGATGCAATTAATAGCAGTGACTATTCCCTAAGTAAACTTGATTAATAGCAGTTAATGGACTTCTCTTCCAAGAACTTATCCAAACCTTTTTTGAACCCAGCTACACTAACTGCACTAACCACATCCTCTGGCAACAAATTCCAGAGATTTATTGTGCGTTGAGTGAAAAAGAATTTTCTCCGATTAGTCTTAAATGTGCTACTTGCTAACTTCATGGAATGCCCCCTAGTCCTTCTATTATTCGAAAGTGTAAATAACCGAGTCACATCTACTCGTTCAAGACCTCTCATGATCTTAAAGACCTCTATGATATCCCCCCTCAGCCGTCTCTTCTCCAAGCTGAACAGCCCTAACCTCTTCAGCCTTTCCTCATAGGGGAGCTGTTCCATCCCCTTTATCATTTTGGTTCTACCACACAAAAAAAGCTCCCACTCACATACCCAGGCTCCCATTCTCACACATACATACAAAACACACAGGATCCCATTCTTATACAAACACACAGGCTCTCCTTCTCTCACAGACACATATATACACGCGCTCCTATTCTCACACATATAACCACCCAGGCTCCTATTCTCACACACACACAAAACACCCAGGCTCCCATTCTTTCACCCACATTCAGGCTCCCATTCTTACACAAACCCACATATTCAGGCTCCCATTCCCATTGGTTGTCATCTGAAAAAAATTCCCCTTTTCTCCCCCAGCTTCAATGGCAGAGGAGGGGAAAGGGAATAGGATTCAGATGAGAGCCAACACTGGGCCCTGTCTTTCATGGTCCATAAGAACATAAGAACATAAGAAATTGCCATGCAGGGTCAGACCAAGGGTCTATCAAGCCCAGCATCCTGTTTCCAACAGAGGCCAAACCAGGCCACAAGAACCTGGCAATTACCCAAACACTAAGAAGATCCCATGCTACTGATGCAATTAATAGCAGTGGCTATTCCCTAAGTAAACTTGATTAATAGCCGTTAATGGACATCTTCTCCAAGAACTTATCCAAACCTTTTTTGAACCCAGCTACACTAACAGCACAAATAACATCCTCTGGCAACAAATTCCAGAACTTTATTGTGCGTTGAGTGAAAAAGAATTTTCTCCGATTAGTCTTAAATGTGCTACTTGATAACTTCATGGAATGCCCCCTAGTCCTTCTATGATTCGAAAGTGTAAATAACCGATTCACATCTACTCGTTCAAGACCTCTCATGATCTTAAAGACCTCTATCATACCCCCCTCAGCCGTCTCTTCTCCAAGCTGAACAGCCCTAACCTCTTCAGCCTTTCCTCATAGGGGAGCTGTTCCATCCCCTTTATTTATTTATTTATTTGTGGGCTTTTATATACCGAAGTTTAGCGAAAGGCTCTCACTCCAGTTTCTAGGTATAACAACATATTACAGGCGTAACACAACTGGAATAACATCAGATACAGATAGGTTATAACAACAGATACAAATAGGCTATATATATAACAGCTTATATATCAACAGATTAGGTATAGCATCAGTTAAAACAGATTAACTATTGCATACATTCCAGTGGGAGCACTGAGAGGAGAGGATCACCTTGCTGGTGGCTGAAAGGAATCAGTAAGTTTTTGCTTGGGACATTGTCTTTTTCAAACATATTGGGGCAAAGTTAACTATTTGGGAATATTATTTAGTGTGTTTGTGTGTTTGTGCTTTTAATAGTCAGTAAGGCAGCAAATAAACAAGTTAGACTGTATTTTAAATGGTCAGTCAGTAAGGCAGCTAGTAAGCAGTAGTTAGTGTGTTTATTTTTAAAAGTCTGTAAGGCAACTAGTAAGCAGAACTGAGTGTTTACATTAAAAAAAAAAGTAGCCAGAAGCTAGAAATAAGCTAGGAGCAGTGTATACCTAAGTAAAAAGGTTGAAAAGTTCAGTTCAGTTACTCACCTTGGAAAGGTGTTGAGGTAGTGTGATTTTGTCTGATTAGGTTCCAACATTTGATAAACAAGAGAGCAGTGAGTCACTCCGGCTGACTAACTGAAGTCAAACTGTTTGGATTTCCCAACCCTCTCCTAGCTCATCCTTTAATTTATAGGCAGGTGCCACTTTCACAAAAAAAAAAACCAAAAAAAAAAACCAACAACAAAAACTTTATTGAGAGTTTGATTTGTCCCTTATAGGCCACTACCAGACATATAGTGAATTCACTAATACATATAAAGGACGTTAATTAGACATATTCCTACTCCCATAGCAACCTAAAACTTAACTAGGAACTGAACAAAATTGAGATGAAGGCAGCAGCCCAGCAGCAAGAGGGGGGCTTCCCAGTCTTTTGCATCGAGTGTCACAAGTATGATTTTTTACCCGCCGGTGAGAAGTTGTACATGTGCATGCGATGAAAAGAGCTCCTGGCTCTCAGAGAACGAGTCCGATATCTGGAGGCTAGAGTGGCAGACTTGGAGGAGCTGAGGCAGACAGAGAGGTATATAGATGAGGCCTTCAGGGACAAGGTAGCTAAGACCCAACTTCAGACCGGCAGCCCTGGTGCTGCCTTGGAGGAAGAAGGTCTCATGATTGGAGAGCATCAACCGGGTGCAGCAGGAAAGGATCCTGTAGCAAGGACCTGCTCTCCACATGATGCATTGTCCATTCGCATTGAGGATATCTCCCTAAGGCCTACTGCCCAGGAGGGAAGGGTTAGTAGGGATGTGCAGAGCAAAATTTTATGTTCATATTTTTTATGTCCGAAAGGGGGTCCCACTTGCGGCCAATACGGACATAAAAAAAATCCAACGAGTTGGGTATATGTACATACGTGCAAAAAAAAAATTTAAACCCCCTCACCCTCCTTAATCCCCCCCCCAGACTTACCACAACTCCCTGGTGATCGAGCGAGGAGTGAGGACGTCATTTCTGCAATCCTTGGCGAGAAGCATGTGACGTCGGTGGCACGTCGAGTGACGCGGCGTCACGTGATTCCCGGCTCGTTCGCGCCGGACGGCTCGTTCGGACCAAAAAGAACTTTTGGCCAGCTTGGAGGGGCCTCCTGACCCCCCCAAGCCGGCCAAAAGTTCTTTTTGGGCCGAACGAGCCGTCCGGCGTGAACGAGCCGGGAATCACGTGGCGCCGCGTCACCCAGACGCGACGTCACGCGATTCCCGGCAAGTTCGCGCCGGACGGCTCGTTCGGCCCAAAAAGAACTTTTGGCCAGCTTGGGGGGGCCTCCTGACCCCCTCAAGCCGGCCAAAAGTTCTTTTTGGGCCGAACGAGCCGTCCGGCGCGAACTTGCCGGGAATCACGTGACGCCGACGTCACGTGATTCCCGGCAAGTTCGCGCCGGACGGCTCGGGGGGGTCAGGAGGCCCCCCCGAGCCGTCCGGCCAGCTTGGGGGGGTCAGGAGGCCCCCAGCTTGGGCCAGTTTGGCCAGCTTGGGGGGGTCAGGAGGCCCCCCCAAGCTGGCCAAAAGTTCTTTTTGGGCCGAACGAGCCGTCCGGCGCGAACTTGCCGGGAATCACGTGACGTCGGCGTCACGTGATTCCCGGCTTGTTCGCGCCGAACGAGCCGTCCGGCGCGAACTTGCCGGGAATCACGTGACGTCGCATCTGAGTGACGCGGCGCCACGTGATTCCCGGCTCGTTCGCGCCGGACGGCTCGTTCGGCCCAAAAAGAACTTTTGGCCAGCTTGGGGGGGTCAGGAGGCCCCCCCAAGCTGGCCAAAAGTTCTTTTTGGGCCGAACGAGCCGGGAATCACGTGACGCCGGCGTCACTCGACGTGCCGCCGACGTCACATGCTTCTCGCCAAGGATTGCAGAAATGGCGTCCTCACTCCTCGCTCCATCACCAGGGAGTTGTGGTAAGTCGGGGGGGGGGGGATTAAGGAGGGTGAGGGGGTTTATATTTTTATTTTGGCTCAACAATCGCGATTTCCCACATATCGAACATATCTATGTTCGATATGTGGGAAATCCGATCGTTTATGTCGAATCAATTTTTTAAGTAAAAAAAAAATATGAGTTGTGTTTTACTAATGCGGTCAATCCGAATGCACACCCCTAAGGGTTAGGTCAGCCATCATAGTTGGTGATTCGATTATTAGGAATGTACATAGCTGGGTGGCTGGTGGGCATGAGGATCGCCTGGCAACATGCCTACCTGGTGCGAAGATGGCGGACCTCACGCGTAACCTAGATAGGATTTTTTATAGTGCTGGGGAGGAGCCGGCTGTCGTGGTACATATGGGCACCAACAACATAGGAAAATGTGGGAGGGAGGTTCTGGAAGCCAAATTTAGGCTCTTAGGTAGAAAGCTTAAATCTAGAACCTCCAGGGTAGCATTCTCTGAAAAGTTCCCTGTTCCACACGCAGGTCACCAGAGGCAGGCAGAGCTCCGGAGTCTCAATACGTGGATGAGACGATGGTGCTAGGAAGAGGGATTCAGTTTTGTTAGGAACTGGGGAACCTTTTGGGGAAGGGGGAGTCTCTTCCGAAGGGATGGGCTCCACCTTAACCAGGGTGGAACCAGACTGCTGGTGCTAACCTTTAAAAAGGAGATAGAGCAGCTTTTAAACTAGAACAAAGGGGAAAGCCGACAGTCGCTCAGCAGCGCATGGTTCGGAGAGAGGTATCTTCAAAGGATACTAATGATGCATTAGAATTAGGGCATCCCGACAGTGAGGTTCCAATAATAAGAAAAGTAGTCCAAGTGCCTATAACTAAAAACTCACCTGAGCTAAAAAATTCTAACTTATCCCTATCAATTTAAAAGCAGAATGAAAATACAAACAAAAAACAAACTTTGAAATGTTTGTATGCTAATTCCAGAAGTCTAAGAAGTAAGATGGGAGAATTAGAATGAATAGCAGTGAATGATGACCTAGACTTAATTGGCATCTCAGAGACATGGTGGAAGGAGGATAAACAATGGGATAGTGCACCGGGGTACAAATTATATTGCAATGACAGAGAGGAGCACCCGGGAGGAGGTGTGGCGCTTTATGTCCGGGATGGCATAGAGTCCAACAGGATAAACATCCTGCATGAGACTAAATGCAAAATTGAATCACATATGGCAGGCACAATCCTTGCTATTTTTTTTGCCTGTAGTCTTTGCTGCATGCATTACAAAACTAATCAGACCAGAATATGCAACCAGAAAAAAAAAATCTGTCTAAAAGGTAAAATAAAAATATGTGATGGAGGACATCTGAGTTTACAAAAATCTATCTTTGAATAGCTTTTTGACAAGAATGTTCCAATTCCTGTTCAGAAACACAAAACATTCAAAATCTCAAAATGCATTGAATAATAATAATAAAAAAAAGACTGAAACAGTCAAATGACCAATTTGGGTGTGTGTCAATAACAAATGAAGGGAAAAAGAAGGACACAGGAATGATTTCAAAGTATTTGGATCAATTCTCCAAAGCCATTTACTTTTCATAAATGAAGCGTGCTAACGGCAGTCAAGGTGTGTCATCACTTAGAAAGAAAGTTCTAGGGCTGGCGTGAAGTGGAGGTTTGCTCATTTCACCTGTCAACAAGAGCTACAATTGCAACCCGGTTTTATTTATTATGCACCATTATCCAAAGTGTGCTTCAAAGCATTATTGTCTACATGCCAGACAGAGGTATAAAGAGCAAGCAGTGATGGATGGTTAATATGACCGGTTAATTAACGGCATGGCTATACAAGAGAGTTTTTGGTTTGCACTTAAAAGAAGACAGGGAGGCTGAATTTTGAGTGACTGTTGGGAAGTGATTTGAAGAGTGAGGCACAAGCAAGGAGAAGGAAGAGGAACAAGATGCCTGCTTAACATGAGGAGTGGAGAGTAGAAGTAAATGAGAAGAGTGAAGATATTTTTAGGTACATAACAATAACTTGTAGAAGACAAATAAAGAGGTGCAAGAACATGCCTGCTTTAGAAGATGAAAATGAATATATTAATAATATAGTAAATAAAGGCAGATAAAGACAAAAAAAGACCCATCTAGTCTGCCCAAAAGTGATTTTTTGCACAAGTTCCCAAAGTAGTTCAAACTCCCACATAGAATCCAACCCCTAACCCCATTCGCTCCCCTTTAGTATTGCAAACGCTGCTCCAAGCAGGTTATCTCATGCCATCCAAGAAGAAAATATGGCCATATTACTGCTGCCGTGGGCCGTTACTGTTGCTCAATGGTACTTCATTACCATTCTCTTGATAATAGGAATCTTCCATATTTATCCCATATTATTTGAAATCTGTCCCTGTGCTTGTCATCCAAACAAAAAAAGATCCAAAATATAACCCAAACAAGTGAATGACCACAGAGAATTATAGTCCTGAAGCAAGACAACAATCCGATGATGTTTTAAGATTTCATTATCTAACCCCTGAGGAAGCTTTCATTACAAAACACCGGCCATGTTGGGTTGATTTTGATACTTGACATTGAGATTGTTGCGACTATTTTATATGCTTTCTAAAAAGACTTAAACATTATTTTGATGGTGAATGATCAAACTGACTGAGTGGTCCATGCAGCATATAGCAGGACACACCGACAGACTGGTTGACACCTTTTAACGATTTTATTTATTTATTTATTTAAAAACTTTTCTATACCGTCGTTTAGCGATATACCATCACAACGGTTTACAAATAGGCACATAAATAAGTTCGAAATGGATTTTACTTTAACCAGAGGGTGCCGTAGTTGTTCAGATACATGATTCGATATTATAAGCTATATGTAAAGTGTATTAAAGTTCTCTTTATGAGCTAACCGTAGATGCGGTATACTGTAATTCTTTAACTTAATACTTAAGTTAAAGAATACTTAAGAGTTGACATATTTAGAATTTTTGCTGACCAAAATATGTCAACTCTTCCCCCTGGATATTGCCCCCTCAAGTCACCAGAACTTACCCCGGTTTACCCGCACTCATTCCTCACCTGGTAACACCATACTACGAAATGGCACCAGCTGATCCCAGGCTCTCTGTGTTTCTTGTATGCAGAAAAAAAGGGGAGCTGCAGTTCAGCTCGAGCCATTTTGTAGTATGGTGCCAGTGGCAATCACTTCTGCTCCTTCAAGATCCCCAACCTTATGGGAAGAAGCTGGAGGAGATCCAGAGAGAGAAGAAGCAAGTAACCACCTGAGTCTGACATATTTTGAAAGGGGTGCAATTTTAAGCCTGAGGGCAGGGCTATTTTCTGGAGCAAAGTTTGATCAGAGCTCTGGTTTTTTTTTAATAGGTATGTGCTGGATAGAAGGAAGACTCAAGGGATTCTCTACCCTACCTTCACAGGCCAAAAGGCACAGTTGGCAAAGGGCATATTGCAGGACCCTTTGATCCCTTTAAGATGGCAACCCCTGGATAGTGAGGGCCATCCCTGTGCATTGTCACTGCTACAGAAACACAGAAGTTTCTCAGCTGGTGCAACACAAGAAAACCTCTGTGGGATTTAGTAAACTGCAATATTCCAGTACTGCAGTTTAGTAAATACTGCATAGGTATTTCCCACAGTTTTATAACTGTTTTAGCATGGTTTAATAAATAGGCCCCTAAAGGAAAGGAAAAAGAGGAAGAGGAAGGTAAGCATTCCCATGGCCCCTAATATTATATATAAATTGGCTTTAATCAATTAAACAAAAGAGTTATGTGCTTAGCTGTAATAGGGTCTTTCCTGGGAGAGGGGGGTCCTCTAACCTGGGAGAATAAAGTTCCAGACTACCAAAACCCTATCTCTGAATGACCTTGTGGAGATATTGTACCTGGTTTTATTTATTTATTTATTTATTTATTTGGGGGGGGGGGGGGGGTTTGCTTTATGGACCCTGTTTGTCATGGTTTCTTGGAGGGAATCCTGACCGTGCATAATTATATGCTTTTGGCGTGAACTCGAAGGTGCTGATTGTTTCGGTGGTGTTTCTGATGGGGCACTCCCACATGAGAACAAGGAGGGAGAGACTGGAGGAAACAGGATGCTTGATGGACAACTTTATGTTGATGGCTGCCATGCAGGCCTTTAGTGACCCTTCCTCCTTCTCAGGCTTCTACTGCAGCTCCACTACATTCAGCTGAAAAGGATTCAGCTCCTCCTCCACCTGCCAATCTACAGGCCAGTTAGGCATAGTCTGTTTCCTCTCTCAAATTATTGTATACCTATGACTTAACTGTTTGTTTCCATTTGTAAGCAAATCAATAGATCATGTGTCAAATTAAGATCTTATAGGACTGAATGTCTTTCTCTGGCTACATATTTTTATTCTAATGGGCTTCATCTTTGGCTTCTAACTGAATCTTCCTGGCTTGAGAACCATAAGTGAGGAGCAACATAAACCAATTTACCTTGAATCACAGATTTAGAAGTCTTCTGGAGCGTTATCCAGTATGTCATCAAATAGTTTTATTTCCACATGCACTTTCTTTCCAATGTAGAACCTACAATGTATTTATCTATCTATTTATGTATTTATCTTAAAAGTGCTTATTACTCTCCTTCCTGAATCATATCTTTCATATCTTCAGCTACAGAGAACATTGCTGGCAATGTTTCTAGTAATAAAAAATACTTTTATCAATAATATATCTAAATGCATTCTTCCCCAAATACCTGTACTATAATTAAAGAGCAGATACCTACATGTACGTGTGTCTGGTGTCTAGTTATTAGCCTGCCTCAAATAAGTGTCTAAGAGAAATAAGAACTAGTATAGTGATGCAAACTATATGGGAATGCAAAGCATCTGTACTGAAAAGTTTAAGACCTATTCTCTTTTCATTGCCATGAATAATGAATCATATTTAATGATTGTTTGATTAAGATTTAATGTAGCAGAAGACATCCAATTGATTTTGGTGGTTTTGTTAAGTATCTTGTATATCAGTTGCCACAGCGTGAGCCTGAAAATACAGAACAGAGTATATTCACTTTTACTTCCAAACATAAAACATAAAGTAATTTCATTAGCAGTTATAGCAATATTAAAACTTATTAACCTTTTTGACTGATAACGAGTCCTTCGAGAGTCGATGTGGTTTCTCAGATTTCATAAACCTGTTTTAATAGACTGGGGCTGAGGCACTAAAACTCATGCTAACTATCTTTTTTTTAGAGTGAATGCTGTAAATATTTTAGCACGCATGACATTTTTTGCATGTCTGCTAACATAGCACGCTTGCAGTCAGCTTGCTTATGAATATGACAAATGTGTAGGGGCTACATGCTGTTCACTTGAGTGCTAAACATCATGCGGCTGCTGCAGAAATTATACAGATTCTCTAAACTGGGCATGCTTAGTTCTTGTTTCCTCATGGCTCCATCCCTTTGCTTCAACTCTGGACCCATAAGGCTCTTTGCAGAAGAGAGAAGGGAAAAACAACTGGACTCCAGTAGAGGAGGGTGCAGGAGAACAGACTTTCAAGGGAGGTTAAGATGTCTGTGTAAGCTTGTGATGAGGAGAGGAGGTGCATGTGAAGATATGATACAGACCTTCAAATTCCTGACCGGTATAAATGATGCGCAAACTTTCAACCTTTTTAGTTACAAAAGAAACAGTAGAACTAGGGGGTCGCAGTTTGAAACTCAGAACCAAGATTAGGAAATATTTCTTCATGGAGAGGGTGGTGGATTCCTGGAATGCTCTCCCAGAAGAGGCGGTGAAGATGAGAACAGTAAATAAATTCAAAAGGGCATGGGACAAACACTGCAAATCCCTAAAAACTTGAGGTTGGAAAGGAAATGATGTAACATTTCTGCATGGGGGCAACCTATATAGAGCAGCAGTCGCTACCCTTAACATATCACATGGGGTAATTGCACAGAGTAGCAGAATGGCTGCACATCAAAATGATGCCAGATGCACATGAGGAAGGCACCAAAGTGATGTAAGTTTGGTGCCAACCTCCAGGTAGATGGCACCATTTTTAAAAGACCAGGACCCTAGTGGAAGTGACTGGGGATTGTTCCTGCCCTTTTTCACTGATGATTCAGGAAGGAGGTAAATGGGGAAGAGAGGAAGAGCTTCTTGGTGCTGACACCTTCAAACATGGGGAGGAGAGATCCAGCCAGGCTACAGACTGGCCCTGTTCAGTCCAATTTAGTGTTTTTGGCCAGGAATTAGAATCATAGTGGACTGGGGAGGCCCAGCCAGGCAGGCCTGGTCTCCAGATTTATATTTTGCCTGGTTGAAGGGGGTATCTATAGGACAATTTTTAAAAAATGCCATAAATACAAAAATAATTGAAAATGTTTAGGTAGTTTTGTAAAAGACTATTTTGGTTCAGTTAAAATGAACTAAAAGTGGCCTTATTCATTGCATTTTTTGCATTACTTTGAAACAAATGCCCATCCCTAAGGTTTAGGAATATGTTATTGCTACGCCTATCAGCTCTAATGACTGTTATGATGCTTTCTACTATGCTACATTAACCTTTAGTGAATTCTTTATTCAAAAAGGTGGATAATAAAATTCAAAGAAATAAAGAAGTAAATATTAATTTTAGCACATAACTTCTGAGACTAGTTTAATGTTCACATTAAATACCTGATTTTCAAAAGCATTTACACGCTTAAAAATGGGTCTTACACGTGTAAGCACACTTTACCCGTATAAGTGGGCTTTAGAAAATTGCTACAATATACGCCATTGAATTGTCTATAGGATTTACCCATGTAAGTGCACTTTACACATGTAAATGGCTTTTGAAAATTGTTATGATAGTATGTTACATTTACTTATGTAACTCCTTTGAAAATTCATCTGTAAGGCCTTAACAGCTACTCTGAGTGCATGGTAAATGGCCTTAACATGCAGTCTAATGTTTAGTCATAGGCTCTTTTACATAATTCCTAGCAACAGCTGAATCATTCTTTTCTTTATTATATACAGATTTTAGAAACAATATGAAAGATAGGTTTGTACAGATTGTATTTCCAAGGCTTGCTTGTTTATATATTTATTTATTTAAACCTTCTTAGATTCTGCTTGTTAGATTCCACTTGCTTCAATAAAATCTTGGAGGAGTAGCCTAGTGTTTACAGTACCAGACTATGAACCAAGGAGACCAGCATTCAAACTCCACTGCCACTCCTTGTGACCTTGGGTAAGTCATTTTCCCTTCCATTGTCTCAGGGTACAGCCTTACAGGGTCATTCATGAAAATGTATTAGGGTGTTATCGTGGCCATTAGGGCCCTAACCCCCATGATAACACCGTAACATGCATGATAAATACTGCATCGCAAAATGTGTATGCAAATTTAAAATGTGTATTTGAGTGGGAGGGGCTTGGACGGAGTAAATGGAAATGAGGGTCATTAACGTGGCATGCGAAAAAGCAACGCACACTAACATGGGATTTAATGCTGGAAATAACTCTACCTTTTTTCTGTGCATTATGCCTGCATTAGCTGTGTGTTACCGGCTGAAATGGTATTTATCGCAAATGTTGGTGTGGGAGAGAGTGGGAGAGGGAGAGGGAGAGAGAGAGGGTCTCTGTGGAAGTGCACTTTTATTTGACATTTTTATACTACTGTAAGAGGGGGGCATTATGAACAAGATTGTTGGGGTGGGGTGAGTTTTGGGGAACAGTTTTACGTGCACAGTCATACATATGAACAGTACAGATAGTAATACCATCAGTGAAGATATAATCTGATTTGGAGTGATGAAAGGTAAAAGAAGAGTAGATTTGTACCATGTGCTTTCTACCTAGCATGATGCACTCTTTACCTAGCTGCATCAAGCTGATAGAGAGAACATGAAACAAAGCTACTCTTCTTTCACCTGTCATCCCTCCAAATCACATTAAATCTTCACTGATGGTAACTGTGCTGTTTCTACATATGACTGTGCATGTTAAACTGCCCCCAAAACCCACCCACCCCCCAAAACTCACCCTGAGTTACTAGTGTCCCCTCTTACAGATAGAAATAGTTATCATTTTTGTGATCCTCTATAGAAGTGCTCTCTCTTTCTCTCTCTCTGGACTATTGCAACTCACTCCTCCTGGGCCTGCCAGCCAACACCATCAAACCACTTCAGATGGTCCAGAACGCGACAGCCAGAATTCTCACTAACACCAAAAAATGGGATCACATCACCCCTATCCTCCAAAATCTTCACTGGCTGCCTATAAAATTTAGGATACAATTTAAATCCCTCATGATGATTCACAAGGCTCTTCACAACATCTCCCCCCTCAACCTATCCTTCCAACTACAGCAACACGTCTCCAATAGACCGATCAGAAGTGCATACCAGAACATGCTTCACACCCAGCCAACAAAAACCTCATTGAGGAAACGAGCTCTGTCCACTGCAGGTCCCCATCTTTGGAACCTGCTCCCACCGGACCTCCGCCAAGAACCATGCCTTCCGACATTCAAAAAGAAGCTAAAGACTTGGCTATTCACTCAAGCTTTCCCTGAGAGCTAAAATCTGGTGAAGCAACAGACGATATACCTACCTCTGTACATATGTTCCTGATTTATGGTTCACAGTTACATTTAATTGAGTTTATGAAAGTTCTCTTTTAATAGTTTTCCTGTATACTTGTGTTAATGTATTCTGCCTTGAGGCGACTGTTTTAATGTATTTCCGCCCTGGAGGCGTCTGTTCAGTTCCTTGTAAACCGGTGCGATATGTATTCTTTACAGGAACATCGGTATATAAAAATTAAAAATAAATAAATAAATAAATAAATCTCTTTCTCTTTCTCTCTCTCTCTCTCTCACTGCCATTGGGAACAGGGAAATACCTACAGTACCTGAATGTATTTGCTTTGAAAAATAAAATCAGTACTCATTAGATAATGCACCATTAGCTAATGCTTGTTTATTTGTGCTTTAATTAAAGAACGATTAACAGTTAAGCAAACCCCTACCCCTCCCCACTCACACAGCCAAATCATACAATTCAGAAAAACCTGCAGCAAAGAAGAACTAATCACATCTTTCAACAACTCCCCTGACCTCTTAGACCTATCAAACCCGGATTCTGCACTTTCCACCTGGAATACCGTTACAAATAACATAGTGATAAACTCTGGCCCCTTACCAACAGAGAGATAAGGCAATCACATGACTCCAAAAAGCCCTGGTATACTCCTGAACTTAAACAACTTAAACGCAACCTCAGAACAAAAGAAAGACTATGGTGAAAAAAACCCTCAACCAACCAATTGGCCTCCTACAAATTCTCCCTAAACTCTTACAGATCCACTATCCTTAAAACGAAATGTGACTATTACGCCACTAAAATCCATGATTACCAATATAACCCCAAAGCCCTGTTCTCTTATGTAGCGAACCTCACAAAATCACTTCCCCACCCCCATCTTTGATGAAGACTCCAAGAACAAATGCAATGAACTTGCCCATTTCTTTAAGGAAAAGATTGCGAAGATCCTCCTACATGTCCCCACCTCCACCCCACCCACAACCCTCCCCCCAAAAAACCACAATGCTATCTTAGACTCTCTTGACTCCACCTCCCCTTCAAAAATTGATACCATCCTAAAGAAAACAAACCCCTCCTCACACCCCACTGACACGATCCTCCCCAAATCCCTCCTAGCCATTCCCAACACTATTTCCACCCCATAGCAGAAATTATTAACTGCTCACTATCAAATGGCAAAGTCCCCGACTGCCTAAAACAGGCTGTAGTCAAGCCTATCCTTAAAAAAAACCCAACCTCAACCTTGCCAATCCTACTAACTACAGGCCCATCTCAAACCTTCCTCTCCTCACCAAAATCATGGAAAAGGTCATTAACACACAATTCACAGATCACTTAGAAAACCACAATATCCTTTTCCCTTCCCAATTTGGATTGCACAGGTTCCTCAGTACGGAAACCCTCTTTATCTCACTCACAGACACCTTCCTCAAAGGTCTAGACCTCGCCCTTCTTGACATATCTGCTGCCTTTGACACCATAAGCCAGAACATCCTAATTAACCGCCTTACTGAAATCGGCATCTCTGGAACAGCTCTACACTGGTTTACATCCTACCTCAAAAACAGATCCTACATAGTTAGAATTGGGAATACGGAATCCACACCCATCAAACTTACACAAGGCATCCCCCAAGGTTCCACCCTCTTCAACATTTACCTATTACCACTCTGCCAACTCTTCTCCGACCTCGGCCTCTCATTTCTGCGGACGATGTTCAAATACTCATCCCCATACAAGAATCCCTACCCAAGGCCCTCAAGACCTGGGAAAAATGCCTCATAGACATAAACCTCCTCCACACAAACATCTACCTGGCCCTAAACACATCAAAAACTGAACTCCTTATTTCCACTGACCACAACTCCATACCCCCCCTCCAGCAGTAACCCCCCTCCCTCACATTATGCCTTTCTCCCAAAACGTATGAAACCACTGTGTCACCATTGACCACCAACTAAATCTAAAAAAAATTCAATAAAAAAAACACAATAAAAGAATCCTTTTTTAAACTTCATGTCCTCAAAAAACTAAAGCCCCCTACTCCATCTAAATGATTTCCACTCAGTCCTTCAGGCCACCATTATCACAAAAATTGACTATTACAACTCACTTCTCCTTGGCCTCCCTTCCATCTCCATTAAACCTCTACAAATAATACAGAATACCGCCGCCAGAATCCTTACTAACACCTGCAGAACTGATCACATTACCCCAGTCCTCAAAGAAATCCACTGGCTCCCAGTATCTTACCGCATCCTTTATAAAAACCTATCTCTCATTCACAAAGCCCTCCACAACCATGACATACACTGGCTAAATGATTCCCTCCGTTTCCTCACCTCCAACCGGCCCACAAGAACCGCCTACAAAGGAACCCTTATTACACCCCCACCCAAGAACACCCATCTCAAATCCACAAAAGACCGTGCCCTCTCAATTGCAGGACCCACTCTCTGGAACACATTGCCCCCCGACCTCTTCCTAGAACCATCCACTCAGAAATTAAAATAAAAAAAAATACCTGGCTGTTTAAAAAGGCCTTTCCTCAATAAAACTCCTTAAAAAGGCCTTTCCGCATTAAAAAAAAAAAACCCAATACAACCCCCCTCTCCATCAATAAAAAACCCCAAACACAACCCCCCTTCCCCCGAAAGACTCCCCCCTTATCCAAACCCTTTCCTTTTATGCACAGTATAACTCTACCTCCTCTAACTACTATCTCTTACCCAAACTTGCACAGTATAATTCCACATAGTATTTTCACTGTGCCCTTCCCCTATGCTAATATCTTCTCCTCCCTCCTTCCTCCTCCTTTTCCCCCCCATTAATACCTCAATAGCCATCTCATCACTATTTGTATCTCTTTCCTCTGTATATATAATTTTTTACCTCATCTCCGCATTAGGTAAAATTTCCCCTGGTAACGCCTCTATTGCTTCCCTTATACACTGTATATAAGTTATTCTCTGTATATATACGTTTTTTACCCCCATATCCGCAGTATATATAGTTCTCTCCTGTTAATGCCTCTATTACTTCCTTATATACTTTATTCAATTATTCATGCATTTACCGTATAATCGTTGACTCCCCTCCCCCCCCCCAAAGTTCCTCACCCCTGTTCCATGTAAACCGGTATGATGTAACTACGAATACTGGTATATAAAAACTGTCAAATAAATAAATAAATAAATAAATAAATAAATAAATGTCTTTTTTTAAAACTGGTACAGATAGAAAAATCACTGCCCACACTTAAAATCTTAAATGTGAATGTTAAAAGCTTGATGTGCATTAATAAGGGGATCAGTGAATATGTCAGGCTCGCACTTGCTGAGATACGTGTGGATCTCCCAGAGTGTGCACATCTTGGAATTTTTCTAAAAGAGGCACATCAAGGCAGGGCATGGGTATTTTGGGGGCATGAACCTGAGAGGAGCTCGTAAATACTTATGCGATCCGGCGTGCACTGAGGCCCCCTGCCGCGTAACTTTACGTGCCGTGTAAGTCATAAAATAAAGTAAAAGAGGCAGATCAGCGGGGTTTAAAGGTCGGGGCTAACTGGGGAGTGTGAAGGCTTTCACCCCGGGTGGGGGTGGGTGGGTTTGGGGGACCTGTCTCTTAAGTGGGTGAATTGCAGACAAACTGGTAAAACTGGGAATCGCCTCAGTGCGCCCCGCTTTTAAAATCCCCTGATTTCTGCATTAGAAGCACCATTTGCGCACACTTGTGGTCACCCACTTAAAATTTGATGCACACGCGTGCCTGGGCAGGCCATTTTACAACATGTATACACATGCACGCGTAAGTTATGAAACGGCTGCATCCCTGGAAGCGGGCCAATGTGCGCCTGCACACTAGTTTGAAAGTTACCATCTTATTCTTTTGACTGCTAATTTTTTTCATTTGGTTTGCCTTTGGGTCTGGCTTTACCTCCTTCCACATTTCAGCTTCCAAATCAGTTGAAAGCTGTCCTGAAACCTTCTCACCATGGATGGGAGCCACTGGTGCTAAAGTGCTGTGGGGCTCCATCTGTGGCAAGAGATATACCCATCATCTCAAACAGGACAGACAGCTAATCTGCTGACTTACTCTTTAATTAAAAAGGATGGCGACATTTTCAACTTTTCCAAAGAGCCTAGTATCTTTCAAAATTGATAATTAGTTTGAGCTGGTGTTTCAGGCTTTACGTTGAATTTTTGGAAATTTGATTCAAATCGCTAGAAAATATTCTGTGAATTTCATTGGATTTTTCAGTTCTCTTTCTGAGTTGGGGATTTCTTAATATTTTCTCTAGATTTTTAGCTAGATCCACCGGGAGAAAGCCTGACAGATATTCTCAATTCAGCTTTCCAGATGAACTTGAACTAGGTTGAAATACACCTGCTTTTTTTTAAAATTTATATTCCACCTTTCATAAAACATCCCAGTACTCTAGGTATTTCTCTATCCTCAGAGGACTTATAATCTAGGTTTAGTACCTTCGGCGGTGGAAGGCGAAGTGACTAGTTCAAAGTCACAAGGAGCATCAGCAGGGTTTGATCCGTTTATTTCCTAGTTTGCAGCAAGCTGCTTTAATTACTAGTTACTCCTCAACTCCTGCTTTGCAGTCAACTTCGAATTATGCACTTAATTTTATTCATAACTCAGCCATCAAGAATTCATTTCTCAGCAGGGAGTCACAGGCTATGGTTCCTTATAAGTTCTGAATACTGTTCGGTTGTTGTATGAGGCATGGGATTTCTTATCCATTACAAATTATCCCACATTCCCTTGCATAGGCCATCACATCTGTCCCTAAGAATACCTTTTTCCAATTATGTGCATGACTGATTTGATTTTAAAAATTATTACCATTTTCATGAATTGCCTTTTATATTAATATTTGGACTTTTTTTCGTGTCAGATATCAGTAATAATAACTATCACAAAGCTCCAGGATTAAATACTGTGCAAAACAATACATATTTTAAAAGGCTTCTCCTCATTTTCTCTCTCCTTAAACCCAGATGACCTCAATTGACCTTGTTGAACTGGAAAGGATGTCTCCTTTCAGATGAGCTTCTCAGTACCTCTCTTGTCCCATCGGGAGGGGTCACTTATGTAGCAGTAGAAAACCGCAAAATAAATAAATAAAACAGACATACTTGAGCTGACAAAGCCTGGGGACAGCTGACAGCCCAATATTTTTATATGACATCTTTCATATAATTGCTTATAAAATGTTTTACAATCATATAAAATATGTGCAAGCAAGATACAATCAAGTATAGTACAGCAATACACTTGAACAGATCAAATTAACATTAGCTTTCATAGGTAAAGTAAAAAAGATGAGTTTTCATGAAGGACTTGAAGATAGAGGAATTGGTAATTAGAAGTGACATTGGCACATCATGCCAGATAGCTGATATTCCTTTATTGCTATCTCTTCTATCAACTGTGATTATATTATGAGTTAGGGAAGAGACCACATGGGACTCTGAAAAGTGTGAGGACCAATTTAAGGGAAAGAAAGATACCAGAAGCAGAATACAAGTGCTTTTGCATTTGTTTTTCGAGCTGTCAAAATACATTCGGTGCAAGGGTGTCATTTTCATAGTTATTTGGGGGCTGCATATGTAAAACGAGCAAGTAAACATGTAAGTAGCATGTGCATATACACATGCTATTTTATAAACCTCAAAAGTATGTGTGCACTTGTTTTGTCGCACCTAAATGTTAGCAGGAAAAGAAAGGATTACTTTAGGGTCTTTCCACCATGGGGTTTCAAGGTATACATGCAAGATGTTCTTGCTATCGCAGAGAACTGGTTCAATGGGTTTCCGTAAATGAGACACAGCCATACTGCTCTTTGATCTGTTTAGGAAGGATTGGATTGGCAGAAGAGGAGGAGGAGGAGGAGCTTGTCAGGGAAACAATATTATAGTCAAGCCAAAAAGAAGGAAGATAAACTAGAGTATTATTTCCTTAAAAAGGCTGACACTTTTAAAAGTCTTTATAAATTGGTATCATACAGGGTGAAGGTATTATATTGCCCCTTTAACAATTTCCTTTAAAGTCCATTCCTGGAAACCAATATTTTTCAAAGCCCTTTTTATACTAATGCATTTAAAAACACTTTTACTGTCTGCAAGCCCAAGCCCCCACTATTCCGTTGTATAAAAGAAGCTATTTGCCAAATGCTTTTCTGCTGTGTAGCCCACCAGGTTTCAAGATGTTAACAGAAAGGTGATGGATCCAGATGATAGCCCAACACTGCAGTGTTTTGGTGTCCTTATGCCTGCATCAGGGGCTAAAAGGTCAATGTCACCGTATCTGCAAAAATAAAGACCTCCCTTTATAATGTTCACCAAATAAATGGAAATGAAACTCCCTTAGAAAAACATAACAACTTACTTCCAATGCCTTTCAGAACTGGAGTGAAATTCTAAGCACGGAAGAAGAGCAGGACCTGGGGATGATTGAATCTGATGATCTTAAGATGGCCAAACAGGTGGATAAAGTATATAAAGTCAGAACGATGCTTGACTACATAAGGAGAGACACTATTGCCTCTGTATAGATCCCTGGTGAGACCTCATTTGGAATAATGTATACAATTTTGGAGACTGCACCTTCAAAAGATTCTAAACAGGATAGTTCAGAGGGTGGTTACTAAAATGTCAGTGGTCGTCGTTCTAAAGCATATGGGGATAGGCTTAAAGATCTGAACATGTACACCCTGGAGGAAAGGCAAGATAGGGGAGATATGATAGAGACATTTAAATATCTCAAAGGTCTCTATGCACTGGAGGTGAGGTTCTGTCAATGAAAAGGAGGTTCTAGACAAGGGGGTCATAGGATGAGGGTAAAAAGGGCTAGATTCAGGAGCAATCCTAGGATTTTTTTTTCTGTGTCTGGACCATGCCTCTGGAATGAATTACTTGATGAGTTAAAAGCTGAAACTTCTATTATTTAGGAAGGTTTAAAAGCATATCTTTTCTAAAAGGCCTTTGGAAAGGCAACAGCACTTGTTCTCAATTTTGAATGCTAAATTTGGTAATGCACTTTGAAGGTAATTGGTACCTATATCTGAAATATTATTTTTAAAATCTATACCTTTCTGCAGATGTTGATAATAAGCAGACTATTAGAGATGAGTTATTTTTTGAGCAGTGTGTCGTTACCATGTTTTATGTAATTGATATTTAAGAGTTTTATTGATTTTAATTTTATTGTTATGATTTGTTTTTATGTATTTATGTTTAAATTTATGTTCTCTTTTATGATTATTATGTGTGTTTACTTGTAATTTACCTAAATTATTGAAAGCTGAGATATTAAATTTGTAAATGAGCAGATAAATAAATAAATACATAAATAAAGACATATTTCTTTACATTTCTCATCACTCCCTCAAAGATCTTCTATGTTTATCCCATGCCTTCTTAAATTCAGATGTTTTTGCCTCTCCTACCACCACTGGGAGGCTGTTCCATGCATCCTCTACCTTCTCTATAAAGAAATATTTATACTAGATAGGTCATATTGTCTTTTTCTGCCATCATGTTTCTGATTATTAACCAGATAGGCATTGGGAAAACTACTGCTTTTCCCTGTTAGTGAGCAAAAAGAAAAGAATCTGCTGGGCAATTCCTGGCGATCTGGATCAGAGTCAGGATGCTGGACTCAATGAATACTAATGCATTTATACACAAACATGCTTCTTTTACACATACAACGACCGTACATTTCTTTGCAAATGTGTTCCTTTATGAATGGAAGATAGCTAAAGACGTACAGCAAGGCAATTTTGATTCTTTTCAAGAATGTCAATGAAAGAAGAAAGACTAGAAGACATAATGTAAGCAGTACCATAGCAACCCTAAAGCAAATATGACCTTGGCCATTGGAGCCACTGCCCAAAGAGTCTAGCTGTATGAGTAACTATCTACAGTAGGGGCCAACATTACAAGAGAAGCGCACACCCTCTTTTCCATATCGACCTTGGTCTTTAACCAAGCTCAGCAGCACCTGTTGCCTTCTTCTTGGCCTACTCCCTAGGCAAGGACCTGGCTGCCTTCTCCTGGAGACCCAGGGCCTCTCTGTTTCCAGCTGGGCCCAAACTATTATTCCTACCCTCCAAGGATCCATGCACCAAGCTGTCCGTGTCTCTAGCTTTAAAGATGGACCAGTCATCTATCCTGTTTAAGGAGGAATTTCAGGGACACTCCTTCACATAAGGTCCAAGATAATTGACTAGAAAACTTCAATTCTAGAGCCCAGCATAAGCTATAATGCTTCCCTCATACACTTTAATGGCAAACGAAAAACAAATCAAACCAAATTTTTTTTTAAACTTAAGAAATGAATTGGTATTCCCACAAAACTAATTTTGAAGCAAAATGAAATGTTTTATTTATTTATAGCTTTTTTTATACCAGTATTAGTAGTTACATCATACCGTAGTAGTTTTCTCTTGCACACCCCTATTTTCTCTTCTAATTTATGGTCCCTTGTTATGTATTAAGTAAGGATTGATCTATGTTCTATGTGTATGATTGAGGTGAGAAATATTTCTAATGTAATGTCAAGGTTAAGGAGCTGAAGGATTCTGGCTTATTCTGTTTTTGCAATGGGAAGTGTATTGGTTTTCAAGAGCCTATAATAATATTTTCAGTGCTCACCTTTCAAAGGTAAGGGTATTCCTGTGTGCATCCTGGTGTTAGTGCTGTTAGTGTAGTTGAAGAGGACCAGAAAGCTCATCTGCATTTAGCTCCCAGCATCCCCAGGAGAGGAGTCCAGAGGTTATCGCAAGCGATCCAAAGATTTAATTTCACAGCCCCTGCTTCCACAGGCCCTGCACCCTTTGCAGTAGAGGAGGACCAGAAGGATCATCTTCATACTGCTCCCAGCATCCTCTGGGAGAGGAGTCCAGAAGTCACCACAAGCTATCCAGGGACTGAATTCCACAGCCCCAGGTTCCAAAGGCCCCTCACTCTTTGCAGTAGAAGAGAACTGGAAGTCTCCTCTGCATACTGCTCCCAGCATTCCCTGGGAGAAGAGACCAGTAACACTAACTGCACTAACCATATCCCCTGGCAACAAATTCTAGAGTTTAATTGTTCGTTGAGTGAAAAAGAATTTTCTTCGATTAGTTTTAAATGTACTACATGCTAACTTCATGGAGTGCCCCCTAGTCCTTCTATTATCCAAAATAGTAAATAATTGATTCATATTTACTAGGGATGTGCAGAGGGATGCCATACATTGCATTCGGGATTTGTATTTATCGGGGGGCAGATACGTTTCATTCGGCAGGGGTCCAGGACATAGTAGGAACACAAGATGGTGCCGGCCATCTATTGCCCCTACCATGTGACAGGGGTTGACTAATGGCACCGGTAGCCCCTGTGGCATAGTAGGTCAAAGGCTATTGGCGCCATTTTGAATACCGGCAGCCGAAGGTGTGAGTGCAGGAGACAGCTCCCAGACCCCCTGCTGGACTACCAGGGAGTTTTGGTAAGTCTTGGGGGGGTCAGGAGGGTGGGGATTTGTTTAAATTGGCTCCTTTAGGCGGCCAAATAATTCAGCGAAGATTTGTTGTATTCGTGGGGCATCATGATACGTTTCGCTTCCCCACGAATACAATGAATATGGCCCTATACTTTGCGGATTACCAATTCATAGGGAACAAATGCACACCCCTAATATTTACCCATTCTAGCCTCTCATCATTTTAAAGACCTCTGTCATATCCCCCCTCAGCCATCTCTTCTCCAAGCTGAAAAGTCCTAACCTCTTCAGACTTTCTTCATAGAGAAGCTGTTCCATCCCCTTTATTATTTTGGTTGCCCTTCTCTGTACTTTCTTCAGTGCAACTATATCTTTTTTCAAATGCAGCAACCAGAATTGTACACAATACTCAAGGTGTGGTTTCACTATGGAGTGATACAGAGGCATTATGACATTTTCCATTTTATTCACCATTCCCTTCCTAATAATTCCTAACATTCTGTTAGTGTTTTTGACTGCTTTCCATTGGAATTAAAAAAAAAAAAAACTGGCGTGAAGAATGGATTTAATCTTCAGTGATGTCTGTTCTGAACATAAGGGTCTGAAGCTGTACTTTCCCCCTATTCAGATTGAAAACCAGAGATTCATTGGATTTGTTTAGTCTTAATACCATCCCAGAGTGGATCACTCATTTCCCTCTACACACATGCCAGTGAGGACATGGAAGATTGGCTACATGTAAATCTACCAAGACAGGTAGTCCATGAGATAGCCAGGATTGTCTATTACAGCAAGTGTAGGTCATCAATCATTGTTCTTTTTTAGCTAGGAGGCAGGGACTGTTTTGTTTTTGTTGCCTGTGGGGCCAATACAATAAAGGGTGCCCAGCCTAGCACACATTAATTAGCGGATGAACGTGGTTTTGGATGCTCTAGACTAGCACCTGATGTAATAAGGTGATTAGTGCATCCAAAACACACACCCAAACAACTGTTTAGCCAATAGCACTTATCACATATAAATTCCATGTAGATGGTACTATTAGCTCTTATTCTATGAATCAGTAAATAAATTAAAAATATGCAATTACATTCATGCATAGCTTCTTTTGGTTGCTGTTCCTCATTAGGATGAATATCCCTGCCTATTATTGCAAGAGATCAAGATTCAACTCCCCAGCAGAAGACACATTTTTGAAAGGATAAAATGCCACCTCCTGCAGGAAATTGAACTAGTATGACTGGAAGATCTTCTCAGCACTGAGGTTGTTAGTAAGGACAAGGAAAGGAGATGACCAGAGAGAAAATGAGTACTATAAGAAGAGGCAATCTGGCAAACAGGATGGGTCTAAATTGTCCTTATCTGCTAATATCTCTAAATTACAGTCAAAAGTATCACAACTTTCAATATATCTTATTTTACCTCAACTAGAAATAAAACAGTTATTTTACTGAAATACTTCCTTGTTAATTCATAAATTAAAACAATTAACTGTATTAATTATTTATTTGTAGGAAATTATGCATAGTTATGAACCTTGAAATAAATATTTAAAAAAACATAATGTTAGCTATTTCAAGAACAGAGTTCGGGACCTTTATATTGGAAATTGAGGATCGAGTTGAGATTATCTTCAAATAGAAAGGACAATGAAAAGTTGTTGGACACACTTTCACAGGATTACAATTGTGTAATAAAATAAAAGTCCTGGCCCATGAGTGCTGAATGATTTTTTTATTGTAGCCAAGTTGAATAAGTGCAGAATTTCCAGCGAAAACTCTGGTGCCAGAGTCTTTTATTTTCCTGCATGCATGAACAATTTCTCATGTCTCTTAGAGGAGCATTTATCAAAATGCATTAGAGCGTTATCACATGCGTTAGGGCTCTAACGCCCATGATAATGCCGAATCGCCCACAATAAATACGACATTGAAAAATGCATAGGCACATTTAAAATTAGTATTTGAGTGGGAGGAGTTTCGGTGGAAAAAATGGAAATAAGGGTCAATTAACAAGGCGTGCAATAAAGTGATGCACAGCAATGCAGGTTTTAATGCCAGAAATAACTACACCTTTTTCCTATGCATTATGCCTGAGTTAGCTGTACGTTACTGGCTGAAACAGTTTTTATCACAAATGCCAGTTTCGGGGGGGGGGGGGGGGGGCAAGAGGGAGAGAGAGAGAGAGAGAGAAATCGCCTCTATGGAGGCTCACTTATAATTGAACTTTTTATACCACTGTAAGAGGGGGCATTATGAACTTGGGGTGAGGTTTGTGGGGTGGGGTGGGTTTTGATGGGCATTTTTACATGCACAGTCATAAGAACATAAGAACATGCCATACTGGATCAGCCCAGCATCCTGTTTCCAACAGTGGCCAATCCAGTCTATAAGCATGGGTCCCAGTTCAGATCCCTGAGGCACTCCACTGCTCACACCCCTCCACTGAGAAAATTGTCCATTTAATCCTACTCTCTGTTTCCTGTCTGTTGCGTTCGTGCCTGCTTTTGCCCTCGCTCCACCCTCTCTACCTGTGTGGCGACTCCCTCCATGCCTGATGGACGGCTTGATGCCGCAGCGTCTCCATGCCGCTTCTCCCCGGCGTCCCTGGGCCGGCTCGATGCTGCAGATCTGCTGATGACATAGGGCGCGCATGCTACGAAGTATGTACCAGCAAGGGCGTGAACCTCGGGGGTGTCTCCCTGTATTGATGTCATCCGCTTCCAACATAAAAGGTCTTTACTTTTGCTAACAGAACAAGTTAGCAAGGACTCCGATTGGACTAGCTTCGGCTGTCCAAGACTACTTTGCACCCAAAGGATTGCTTGCGGGATTTCCTTCGGACCTGCTTCACTCTTGGAACATTGCCTCTCTGGACTTACCAGGGGTACCCGCTCCTCGGGGGCCTCATTCTCTTTCTCTATTTCAGATTACCAATAGGAACCAGTACTCGCTCCTCAAGGGCCCATTGCCTGGAAGTGAGTGCATGAGACGGACATTATGAGTTATTATTTCAGACTACAGATAGGAACTGGTACTCGCTCCTCGAGGGCCTATGTTCCTGAACACTCTGAAGATTCTCCTTGCCCAGAAGCTATCGCAGGTACAGACCTTTGTGAGTTATTATTTCAGACTACAGATAGGAACTGGTACTCGCTCCTCGAGGGCCTATGTTCCTAAACCCTCTGAAGACTATTGCCTGGAAGCGATCGCAAGAGACGGATATTGTGAGTTATTATTTCAGACTACCGATAGGAACCGGTATTTGCTCCTTGAGGGCCTATGTTTCTGAATACTCTGAAGATTCTCCTTGTCCAGAAGCTATTGCATGTACAAACATTTATGAGTTACTATTTCAGAAGGTACATAGGAACCTACACTCGCTCCTCGTGGGCCTATGTTACTGAACACTCTATAGATTCTCTATTGACCTGAAGCTATTTCGGATACAGATTATAGTGAGTGGCCACTGCTCTCTCAGAGCTTTTCCTGGAACCAGGTACTCGCTCCTCGAGGCCCTAACCCTTTCCAGCTACTGAGCCATCTCAAGACCTTATGTGAGTTATCATCTAATACTGGCTATGTATATCTGCATACCCTGTCTATTCACTATCTACAGTCTCTTTGCAGCTCAGCAACCTTGGAATTGCAGTTCCAGTATCTGAGAGACTTCAGCCCTGCCGGGCATACTAGCTCACTACTGCCACCTCTGGTGGTTATACTACTTATCAAATAAAAGAACTATCTGTGTCTGTCTCCATACTCCAGCCTAGCCAGTGGTCCCTCTCGGGACTCCCTCCTGGGGGTCCTGTCATCTGCCATCGGCCCAAGGATTCACCTATCTACATTCTGTCCAGCTGAGCTCCATCTCTAGTACTCCACTGGTACAGATTGCCAACTCTGCTGTCTACATCATAACATATTGCCATTCCTTGGTAGACCCATAGGATGCAGTTCACTACAGATTGCTACCCCTCCCCTTTAGGGAGGGTATTCTATCAGACTGCTAGTCTCATCTGCTAGCTCCTCCCATCCACATAGCAAATCCCAACAGATTGCTAACCCGCTAGCAGAAACCACAACACTGTCTTTCATACATATGAACAGCACAGTTACCATCGGTGAAGACTTACTGTATATGGAGTGATGAAAGGTAAAAGTAGAGTGGATTTGTACCATATTCTCTCTACCTAGCTTGATGCACTCTCTAGGTAGAGGGTAAATGGTACAAATCTACTCTTACCTTTTATCACTCCAAATCACATTAAATCTTCACTGATGGCAACTGTGTTGTTTGTTTGTACATATGACTGTGCATGTAAAACTGATGAACTTAGGACTTTGGTTGTTCTCTAATGAGGTGATTCAGTCTGTTTATATGTCGAACAGGTAAAATAGTATTTCAGAACCTGATTCACCATTCTGTGTCTACAGGAATAAAAGTTGATACTGTAAATCAGGCCCTTATTCTGATGTCAGATTTTTTAAAATTTCAACAAATAAGATGTAGTACATGAGCTTCCAGACCAAACCTCCCTTCTTCAGATATATGACTTGTGTGGTCTGAAAAAAATCATATACTATACTATCTTTTCCAGGGCTGAGTAGCTAATTTTATCATCCTAATTATTACTAGGAAACTAAATTTAGGTACTCAAATTCTGGGCAGTCCTGGAAGCTGGTTTAAGTGAAGGGACAAATGTTACCTGACTAGATCTAAATTTCAGAGATAACCGGCTACCTTAACCAGCCAGATCTTGGCTTTGGGATAGCAGGCTTAAATCTAGCCTGCTAGGTCTATGCACAGAGCTTACAATCCTCCACTTCCAAAACCCCTCCCCCCTCTACACGCATGCAATTCAGTCCCCTTCCTGGCTCCTGGTCTTCAGTACTGCACTTTGATTCCTCTCCCCTCCCAAACTCTGAAGTTCATCACTATGCTGATCCCCCAGCCTGAACACTGGGGTCTTCCTTGAACCCACATCCAGCCTAACACCACCTTTTTGGAATATGCACTTACAAGTCCATACAGTTCCATCTTCAGCAGTGAAAGGAATGCAAGAGCCCCCCTGCCGTTGATGATGGGACCCTCGCTCTTTCTAGCTCCAATCACTAAGATCCTCCCCTTCCCCCACTAAAAAACAGAACCAAATAAATTAACAGACACATATTGAACTTTTATTTTATAAACAAAATATAAATGAATATTTAATATGCAAACATATGCTCTTATACAAATTAGTCACATTATTGCTGCAGAATTTTCAAACTTTTGCTACTGAATCAATCGTTGATCTGCCTCATAAATCTGGGGGATGTGGTCAAAGAAGTATGGAATAACCAACCAGCAGAGGTAATAAAAACGAAAATTGTGACAAAATTTAAACATGCCTATTGGCAGTTACAGGAGGAGGTGATAAGAGTTACTAAAGGAGAGAGGTAATATAAAAGAAATGGGGAAAGTCTGTGTGTTGGTTTAGGATTGGAGACCTATATGCTCAATTGTCTAGAATGGTACTAGACTGAAAGGAGAGAAGACGACAATCTTGCCAAGTGCAGTGATATGGCTACTTTGAGCTCTCAGAGAGGGGGAAATGTCAATGATCATTGAGCAACTGTAGGGCCTTGTAATGCTGTCAGCTAGGTACAATTGAGAGTAGACAGCAAGTCAGCTACAATGAGTGTCATGCTGACCTGGCTGCTCTCCCTAGATACAGTCAAAGAAAGAGAAGGAGCAATTTATCGGCAAGTGGCCAACTTTGTATGACTGACAACTAGGAGATATTCTTAGTGCAATGGATGGTAGTGCAGGCAGGTACAAATGGGTGATGACAAATCAATAGTCCTATAAGCTGTCTAGTTTGCATGGCTGACACTGGAGTGATATCCTTAGTTTGAGCACAACAGGCAGGAGCAGCTTGGAAGACTGTGTAATTTAATATGCATCGCTAGATAATCTACAAAGTATAACACAGTGATGCTACATAATGGATACCATTTAAATGAGTAAAAACTGAATCACTTATAATACAGTGGGAGAGTTTCTTAACATACTGGAAACATTTCAACCAGGAGCAAGGTCATTGCGATCCTGTTTTGCATCTCCATTCCATTGTATTTTCCCTGCTTTACAACTTATTCCTTACACCCCTGCATATCTCCTTTTATCTAACACTTAAAAGAAGCACCTAGCACAGTGATTGTTATTTAGTGTATGGGGCGTTTGCTGTCGCTGCGCAGAATATTTGGCTTCCTTTGCTTTGCACAGATATTGCGGTCCTGAAAGGGCTGACAAATTTGAATCTGATAGCAGCAGTGAAAAGGACATTTGCTCAATTATCCAAATAGAAAGTTAGTACTGAACTGGCAGTCAGCAGAAGATGCAAGCCAGCTGCTACAATAACAGCTAAAAAGAATCATCACTTGAGGATGCAGATGATTGAATAAAGCTGAAATTAACTAGAAAGGAGAGCAAAAAATATTATCCTTTCTGCATACATACAGTGGTGAAGCATTCTAGTAGCCATATTGGTCCTGTAGATAAAATGGAGCCATTAGGGTTGAATCATTAATTAGGGCTAATACTAATGCATCAATTAATTTGCCCTAGGATGTGAGTTAGTGACTATTAGGGATGTGAATCATTTTTTGACGATTTAAAATATCGTCCGATATATTTTAAATCGTCAAAAATTGTTAGAGGCGATATATAATAGGAATTCCCCCGATTTATTGTCAAAAATTGTAAATCGGGGGAAGGGGGAGGGTGGAAAACCGGCACACTAAAACAACCCTAAAACCCACCCCGACCCTTTAAAATAAATCCCCCACCCTCCCGAACCCCCCAAAATGTCTTAAATTACCTGGAGTCCAGTGGGGGGGGGGGGGGGGTGTCCCGGTGTGATCTTCCTCTCTCGGGCCACGGGTGCGTTGATTTTGGTTCCTGTCCCCCGACGTCACAAGCATAGGAGATCGCTCCCGGACCCCCGCTGGACTTAAATTACCTGGGGTCCAGTGGGGGGGTCCCGGTGTGATGTTCCACTCTCGGGCCACGGGTGCATTCATAGAAATGGCGCTGGCGCTACCTTTGCCCTGTCACAGGGCAAAGGTAGCGCCGGCGCCATTTTAGTTCCTGTCCCCTGACGTCACGAGCATAGGAGATCGCTCTTGGACCCCCGCTGGACCCCCAGGGACTTTTGGCCAGCTTGGGGGGGCCTCCTGACCCCCACAAGACTTGCCAAAAGTCCAGCGAGGGTCCGGGAACGACCTCCTGCACTCGAATCATGGCCATATTGCCGTATTGCAAAATGGCGCCAGCCATACGGCAACATGATTCGAGTGCAGGAGGTCATTCCCGGACCCCCGCTGGACTTTTGGCAAGTCTTGTGGGGGTCAGGAGGCCCCCCCAAGCTGGCCAAAAGTCCCTGGGGGTCCAGCGGGGGTCCAGGAACGACCTCCTGCACTCGAATCGTGTTGCCGTACGGCCGGCGCCATTTTGCAAAATGGCGCCGGCCGCACGGCAATATGGCCAGTGGCCCGAGAGTGGAACATCACACCGGGACCCCCCCACTGGCGCCGGCCGTACGGCAATATGGCCATATGGCCGGTGCCATTTTACAAAATGGTGCCGGCCGTACGGCAACACGATTCGAGTGCAGGAGGTCGTTCCCGGACCCCCGCTGGACCTCCAGAGACTTTTGGCCAGCTTGGGGGGGCCTCCTGACCCCCACAAGACTTGCCAAAAGTCCAGCGGGGGTCCGGGAACAACCTCCTGCACTCGAATCATGTTGCCGTATGGCCATCGCCATTTTGCAAAATGGCGCCGGCCATATGGCCATTTTGCAATACGGCAACACAATTCGAGTGCAGGAGGTCGTTCCCGGACCCCCGCTGGACTTTTGGCAAGTCTTGTCGGGGTCAGGAGGCCGCCCCAAGCTGGCCAAAAGTCTCTGGAGGTCCAGCGGGGGTCCGGGAACGACCTCCTGCACTCGAATTGTGTTGCCGTATTGCAAAATGGCCATATGGCCGGCGCCATTTTGCAAAATGGCGCCGGCCATACGGCAACATGATTCAAGTGCAGGAGGTTGTTCCCGGACCCCTGCTGGACTTTTGGCAAGTCTTGTGGGGGTCAGGAGGCCCCCCCAAGCTGGCCAAAAGTCAGCTTGGGGGGCAAAGTCAGCTATGACAGGGCAAAGGTAGTGCCAGCGCCATTTCTATGAACGTACCAGTGGCCCGAGAGTGGAACATCACACCGGGACCCCCCCACTGGAGTACAGGTAATTTAAGACATTTTGGGGGGGTTCGGGAGGGTGGGGGATTTATTTTAAAGGGTCGGGGTGGGTTTTAGGGTTGTTTTAGTGTGCCAGTTTTCCCGCCCTCCCCCGATTTACGATTTACATGATATTTAAAAAAACAAAACTGTGACGATCTGATTCCCTCCCCCCCCCCAGCCGAAATTGATCGTTAAGACGATCGTTAAGACGATCACACGATTCACATCTCTAGTGACTATGCCAACCACTAGCAATTTAACATATGAAAGCCAGGGATGTGCAATCGTTTTTCCTGAATTAGGCAATTTCAGTGAAATTGCCTAATTCGGAATGGTTCTGGAGAACTGAAAAACGATTGAATTTTTTCCAAAATTTCGTAAAAAATTAATTTTCAGGTTAGTGCACGCTAACAGGAGTTAGCGCACACTAATGGGATTTACAACGCACCAACTGCCATTAGCACGCACTAACCTGAAAATCGGGGCCCCCCCAAAAAAAAACCCGAACCGCTGGAAAAATGAAATTCCCGCAGGGGGGGGGGGGGGACAGACACACACCTGAAATGAAGCCCGACACGAAAATCTAACCCGAAGCACATCTCTAATGAAAAGCCACCATACATCCTGTGATTGCGATCGTGCTTACATAGTAACATCGTAATGATGATAGAAAAGAACCGAATGGACCATCCAGTCTGCCCAGAAAGATTCTAAGGCTAATAACTGCCAGTCCATGCAGGTTACCCCCATGTTATTGTTAATGTAGTAACTGCTACTCCTTGCAGGTAACCCCCATGTTTCTCTTAAGGGTAGTAACTGCCACTCCATGCAGTTATCCCCAAGCCGTATGATAACCCATAAAATATTATTGCTGGATGATGAACCTCCTTGAAAATTTAGACAGTCCTTTACTTATGGAGTTGGCCATAGAAGCAGTCCTGTGCTTTCTCCCTTATTTCTGCAAATCAAGGCTCCAGACTGTAAAAGTCAGGGCCCTTGATGGTTGACATCTGAATATAATTCCCCTTACCCTCTCCCCTACTGTCGAAGCATAGAGCAATATTGCATTTGTGTCAAAGCATCAAGGTTTATGGTGAAGGTAGTAATCCCCATGTTATGTTAAGAGTAGTAATTACCTCTCTGTGCAGCTTACCCCATGCTTATCAGTACCCCAGACCATAACAGTCAGGGTTCTTGTTGTTGTTTTCTGAATACAATTGCTCTTTCCCCCCTGCCGTCAAAGCAGAGAGCAATGTTTCTGTTGCATTAAAGCATTAAGGCTTATAAATTATGGGTAGTAATCTCCATGCCTTCTGCTAAGTAAGTAAACACCACACAAGCAAGTTCCACAGCTTTTCTTCATTTCCATCCTCTAACATTTAGAGATCCACAATGTTTATCCAATGATCTTTTGAATTCTTTGTTTTTGTATTCATCACCTCCTCTGGAAGGGCTTGCCAAGCATCCACCATCCTCTCCATGAAGAAATATTTCCGGACATTGTTTCTGAGTCATCCTCCCTGTAGTTTTATTTTGTGATCCCTAATTCTACTGATTCCTTTCCAATGGAAAAGGTTTAAAGTTTGTGAATCAATAAAACATTTTCAGGTATCTGAAGGTCTGTATTATATCTCTATTAGAGATGAGCTTCATTTTTTTCTACCAGGTCGTTTTTTGAGTCGGATGCTTCAGGGTAAAGTTCGTTTTTCCTCGGTAAGCTTTTTGGAAAAACTAACAAAAAACTAAACGGGGAAAAAATGAAACGGGGTCAGAAAACGATGCTCAAAAAAAACACCCCAAGCATTAAAATTTACTTTAATACATTAAATACAACCCCCTTCCCCCCCCCACACACACACCATCCCGATCCCTCCCCAAGACTTACTAACATCCCTGGTGGTCCAGCGGGGTCCCACAAGCGATTTCTCCCTCCGTGCCGTTGGGCTATCTGGCCTGCCTTGTATCAAAATGGCACCAATAGCCTTTGACCTACTATGTCACAGGGTCTACCGGTGCCATTGGTAAGCCCCTGTCACATGGTAGGAACAATGGATGGCCGGCGCCATCTTGTGTGTACCCCCGATGGACCACCAGGGATGTTGTGGGGGACTAGAGGGTCCCCCAAGACTTGCCAAAAGTCCCTGGTGGTCCAGCTGGGGTCTGGGAGTGATCTCCTGCACTCGGGCCGTCAGCTGCCAGTAATCAAAATGGTGCCGATAGCCTTTGCCCTTACTATGTCACAGGGGCTACCGGTGCCATTGGTCAGCCCCTGTCACAAGATGGCTCCGATGGCCATGTGACAGGGGCTGACCAATGGCACCGATAGCCCCTGTGACATAGTAGCTCAAAGGCTATCGGCACCATTTTGATGTGAGGCAGGCCTGAAAGCCCGACGGCACAGAGGGAGATGGGGGGGGGGGGGTTGTATTACAGTAAATTTTAAAGCTTGCGGTGGTTTTTTATTTTAAAAAATTAAATGTGCCCCTCCCCCCATACAAACCCGAAAAACTAATTTTCCTCGTAGTTCGGGGAAAATCAGTTTTGGGGTTCAGGGCCCCCGACCCACGACGAATTAGGCAATTTCGTTGAAATTGCCTAATTTGTGATAAATGAAGCACATCTCTAATCTCTATGCATCTTCTCTCTTACATGGTATACATATTCAGATCCTTCAGCCTATCCTCATAGGTATTTAATATAGATTCCACATCAATTTTGTTGTCTTTCTCTGGATTGTCTCTATCTTCTCTCCAGTACTAGGGGTGTGCATTCGTTTTCGCCGTATTGGTGATCCGCAACGTATATTACACTATTCGTAGTATTCGTGGGGAAGCGAAACATATCGCGATTCCCCACGAATACACGAATCTTCCCCGAATTATACGGCCACCTAAATAAAAATTTAAACAAACCCCCCACCCTCCTGAACCCCCCCAAGACTTACCAAAACTCCCTGGTGGTCCAGCGAGGGGTCCGGAAGCCATATCCTGCACTCACACCCTCGGTGCCGGTTTCATCATGGCGCCGATAGCCTTTGTCACAGGGGCTACCGGTACCATTCGTCAGCCCCTGTCACATGGCCATCGGCGCCATCTTGTGCTCCTACCATGTGACAGGGGCTGACCAATGGCACTGGTAGCCCCTGTGACATAGTAAGGGCAAAGGCTATTGACGCCATTTTGAGTACTGGCATCGGACGGCCGGCGTGCAGGAGGTCACTCCGGGACCCGCGTTGGACCCCCAGGGACTTTTGGCCAGCTTGGGGGGGCCTCCTGACCCCCACAAGACTTGCCAAAAGTTCAGCGGGGGTCCGGGAGCGACCTCCTGCACGCCGGCCGGCCAATACCAGTACTCAAAATGGCGCCGATCGCCTTTGCCCTCACTATGACACAGGTACCGACGGTCGGCCCCTGGCAGCTAAGTTCTGGACAGTGAATGCCAATGAAAATTACTGCTTGCTGAATGCCTCAAAGTTATCCTGCTAAGTAGTTAGCCAGATAACTTGGAAGCATTCTGAGAGCATTCCATGGCAGAAATAAGTTAGTTGCATAAGTTAACAGATAAGTTAGTCTGATATTCAGTATTAGCCAGATAATGTATATGACTATCTTTGGTCATGACAGCCTGGTATATCTAGTGACACTGCCGCACAACTGAATATCCCAGTTATCTGAATAAATGTATCCAGCTAACATTGCTGGCCGGATAGTGGCTGAAAATGGCCCCTGGACTGTCAATGCTCTGTATTCATTACCTTTGTTATTTGAGAGGTAAACGGGTTCTTTTTGCTCATGTGATAGTTGGAAGGATAGCAACTGTCTAAACAACTCCAGATAGGAAATTGTCTGTTTGTATGTTGTAATAACCTTTAAAGGACAAATAAAAAAAGGATATCAGATACATCTGAAGAAGAAGCCCATGAGATTTTGAAAGTTCAAAGAACTGTGATATATTTTTTGTTGGACTTTAAAAGCAGGGCTGTGTATTTGTTTTCTAATGAAATGAAAAACACAATGAAAAATCTTGTTTTTGTTTTATTACATTAGAAAATGAAATTAAAAGCACACCAGCCCAGCCAACAATCAAAAATTGAAAATGGATCCAGCAGGGCAAGAGCAACTGCCCCATTTGGAATACTGGGATCCTGCAGATGTGGGGCAGAGAGGATGGAGACATAGGGAAGAGCTCAGAATGGGGAGGGGGGGGGGGGGTGGTGGAATTTATTTTTAAATGTCAGCTCTGGGTGGTTCTCAGTTGGGGGAGGGTTACAGAAGGGGACCCGACACTTTCTTTTGGTTTTTGTTGCTGTTCCTATGGTGTTTATTACATTTCTAATAAATGAAACAAAATGAAGAACAAATAAAAAATAATGAATTTTTTTCCATGCACATTCCTATACTAAACTATTGCTACCTATAATGATTCTGCTTTTGTCATACAAAAGGAATTCAGGTTCTAAATTATTGCTATTAATAAACGATAAGCATGAATTCAGCAGAGATTATAAATATTTATTTTCAGGGGCACTGTTTCATTTGGAAAAATTTTAATATCATGGATGTGATTTGATAAATAGTAAAAAAGTAAAAGCATTTTACAGGACTTTCCTCATGAGAAATGCTATAGCCAAATTAATTGTCCCATTTTTCTGTATCTCTCTCTTTACATACCTTTTTTTTTTTTTTTTTTTTTGCTTTTCAAACATGCTAAATATTTGACAGCCAACATACTGGTACTGCCTTTTATCTTCAAAGCTGAATTTGCATGATAAGTCCATATCCAATGCTGCTGTTTTTCCAGTTTTCTCCTTCCTTCCCTCAGCTATGTGGCTGTTTTATATTAGACAACTTAACTACTGACAAGAAGGAGTTTACAGGAATTTGGGACAGCTTAATCACTGAGCATGCAAAATTGTATGGTGTGAAATAGTACCAGATGATTTTTGTCTTGGGTTTAAATTTGTGTCTAGCGTGGGTAATTACGGAGGTGCTAATTTTATCCAGTTTGAGTCTCTCAAAAAGCACTTGACTCATGAATATTCTAACGCGTTTCACAGACTTGAATACTACTGGAAAGACGAGTCACTAATACAGCTGCTCAGAAGTTTATTTATTTATTTATTTGAAGAGTTTTATATACCGTTATTCGGTAAAGCCATCATAATGGTTTACATAGTGAACAAATTTTTCATGGAAGTTTGAGTGATTATTATTATAACATAGTGAACAATACAGCAATAAACATAATATAACATTCTAGGAAGTAATATAAGGTTGGATGAGGAGGGAAATATGTTAGAATGTAGATTATAGTTATTAGTTCATTTGAGAGTTGGTATGAGCAGATGATTGGGGGTCCGTGAGGGATTTGCGAAACAGTAAAGTTTTTAGGTCTTTTTTGAACGTTTTTATGTTGTGTTGAGTTCTCAGGTCTTCAGTAGAGTGTTCCAAAGATTGGGGGAGGCGATGGAGAAGGCTCTCTCTCTTGTAGATGTTAGATGAGCATCTTTGATGGTGGGGATTAATAAGTAGTTTGAGTTATTGGATCGTAGATTTCTTGAGGAGTTTTGAAGAGTTATGTTAAGGGTGTTTAGCCCTTGATGATCATTGTTAAGAATTTTGTGGATGATAGTCATGGATTTGTATGCGATTCGTGCAGTAATAGGGAGCCAGTGAAGAGAAGACAAAATGGGCGTAATATGGTCATTTCTTTTTGTTCCAGTTAGGACTCTAGCAGCGGAGTTCTGAAGTATTTGGAGTGGTTTGAGGGAAGAGAAGGGTATTCCCATTAGTAGGGAGTTACAATAGTCGAAGGTGGAGAAGATAAGAAGTTGAAGGACGGTTCTGAAATCATCAGTGTTGAGAAATGGTTTTAAATGTCTTAGGGTTAGGAGTCTGTGGGATCCTTCTTTGGTTTTATTTGATATGTGGTTCTTAAACGACAGATCTTTGTCAATGATAACTCTAAGATTCCTGGTGTGGGTGGTAGGAATTATAGCTGTCATATGTTTGTCTGGAATTATCAGGGGTGGAGGAACTCCACCCCTGATAATTCTGTTTTTTATCCATCAGAATAATTTTGGTTTTGTCAAAATTGATTATGAGTTTCAGGGAATTTAGAAGATGTTTAATAGAAATCAGTAGATCTGAGGTTTTTTTGTAGGTGTCTTCAATTGATTTTCTTATGGGGATCAGAAGCTGTATGTCATCAGCATATAGGAAGTGTGTTATTTTGTTTTTTTGGAGTAGTTGACAGATGGGGAGAAGGTATATGTTGAAAAGGGTGGCGGATAACGCTGATCCCTGGGGGACACCAGTGTTGAGGTTGATCATTTTTGATGGGTTGTTGTTGATTATTACTTGGTAGGTTCGATCAGAAAGATAGGAAGAGAAGCAATGTAATGTGGTGCTTGTTAGTCCAATTTGTGAAAGACGCTCTAACAGTATCTTGTGGTTTACTGTGTCGAAGGCGGCTGAGAGGTCAAGGAGTATGAGGAGGTATTTTTCTCCTTTGTCAAAGCCTCTTAAAATAGTGTCATTTAGAGAGATAAGGAGAGATTCTGTGTTAAGATTTTTCCTAAATCCATATTGGGATGGGGGTAGGATTTTGTTAGATTCAAGATAATTGTCAAGTTGAGTATGTTCAACTTTTTCAATGGTTTTGGCAATGAACAAAAGGTTTGAAATTGGGCAGTAGTTGGTAAGGAGTTCAGGATCAAGGTTGTTCTTTTTTAGGATTGGTTTGATGATAGCAGATTTGAGGCATTTGGGGTAATTACCTTCGGTTAGGGATAGGTTGACAATTTTGGTGATGGTTTTTGATATAGTGGGTTCAATATTTTTGAGGGTTGTTATTGGGATGCTGCCTAAAGGATGGCTGGCGGGGTTCATTTTGTTTATAATAGATTGAATTTCCAGTGTAGAAGTGGTCTCAAAGTTTGCCCATGAAGATGTTAGATTGGTGTTGAGTTTGGGGATTTGGTTGTCTTCAGTTATGTTGGATTGAATTAAATGAGATATTTTTTTGCTGAAGAAATCAGCGAAGTCATCACTTTTATGATTGGTACAAGTAGATTTTTGGTTGGATTTGGTAAGTTTTTGTTGTGAATAACATTCTGGGGTTATGATGAAATTTGGAGATTTTGCTGGAGAAGAACTCTTTTTTTTTCATTGTTGATGATGTTTTTGTATTCTGCTAAGTTATTTCGATAGTTGTTTAGAGTTGTTGTGTTTTATTTTTTCTCCATTCTCTTTCTTTTTTCCTGAGAAGACATTTGGCAATTCTGATGTTTTCATTGTACCATTGGTTATTTTGTTTGGTATGTTGTTTAGTTTTTGTAATGATGGGGTTGATTGAGTCTGCTACGTTCTTTGTAATATTTATCCAAGATGAAATTGCAGATTCTGAGTCTTCTAGTTTTATGTTGTTTAGTTCTATTTGCAGGGTTTTTTTTAAGAAGATCAGTGTTGAAAGGTGGACGGTAGGAGAACTTGCTGGGGGTGGTATTAGGTGGTTGAAAGCTGGAATTAAGGGCTAAGTTTGCTTGAATCAGGTGTATTTCTGTGGTTTGAATAGAGTTTGATAGCCAGAATCAGTGTTGATGAAGATGAGGTCAATAGTGTGGCCAGCTTTATGAGATGGTGATTGGATTATTTGGTTTAGATTTAGAGTTGAAAGGGCATCAGAGATAGTTTGGCAGGTTTTCAATTGAGATGTAAAATTGAAGTGGATGTTGAAGTCTCCAAGGATTATGATGGGTTTGTTGAGAGAAATATTATTCATGATAAATTATATGAAAGGGGAGCAGTTTTTGTCGAGGGTTCCAGGAGGACAGTAGGTTAGGCAGATTTGTAGTTTAGGTGAGTCAAATAGTGCAATTTCAAAAGGTGGAGAAATGTTAGATGGACAAAGTTTAAGTTGAAGGTTTTTTTTTTAGATAAGCATTAAGCCACCTCCTTTTTTGTTTTTTCTGGGAATTGAGGGAATTGAGAAGTGTCCTGCTGTAGGCTCTTTGTAGTAATGTTCTTTTTGCAAATGGATATTATGCTTTTCCAAAAGACAGCCGGCCCTTACCACATAATCAAACATTTTTAAAAAGGTCCAAAAATATGAACAAATTGCATCCTGGGCATGTGACATCTAGAGTCATCCATCTAGGCTAATCCTTGGCTCTAGCACACTGAGGAAACAACAGAAAGACTAGCACTGTGAGTTGGACTGAAACAATTCAGGTTATGCTGTTGTTGATCTGGGTTTGAGTCTCTTATTTATTGGGTCTGGGGAATGAGGGGAAGGCAGCATGGAAGGCATGGCGGATACACCCCAGAGGTAGCACACTTCTAGCTTCTGGTCAGCAAAGTGCCTCTGAACAGCCCGGGGAAGCATTGCCACCCAGTTAGTAAGCAGAGTTTAAAATGGAGGCCTTGATGGGATCGTTTTAATTTCTCTTTTATCTTATGTCCATTTGTTGATCATTTTTACTTTGATTTGCATTCTGTATGTTACATTGTACACCACCCTGGGCTTTGATAGTGACATTATATAAATAAATAAAAATGATAACAAAGTGAAAATGAGGTAGAAAATAAGGATGGCAGGATTAAAAGGGGGGGAGGGGATAGTTTTAGGGAGCAGTTTTCAAAGCTATGTGGATTATTCCAAAATCCTTGCAGATTGCAACTTTTCCTTGCAGATTGCACCAGGTTGCACCTGCTTTTTCTATGATATTTCTTCCCTGAAAAAGCAACAATACACAAAAAAAAAGGGAATGAAAAACAAAAAAAATATTGATTATCTTAAAAAAACAACAACATTTATTAGCATAAAAAAGAACACACAAAAATTAAACAACCCTCATTTTCATAAACTCCTCCCTTTTGAGTTCATTTAAAAATTTGCATATACATCTTGTGATGCACTTTTTTGATTGCAGGCATTATGGAATTATCGTTGGGGTGATCTGAGACCCACCCCCCCCACCTTGACACATTTTATTATATAGTGGGGATTTAGGGAGGCAGGGATTGGGCATTGGGCCACTGTTTATAAATTACTATTTTTAAAAATGTTTAATATTGCTAATCACCTGGATATCTTTGATGATATCTGTATAAGCAGAGAGTTATCCAGCCACACAGAGCCATTTAACTTAAAAACCTAGCTGGCTATAGTCAAACATAGCTGGTTATGTTTTTGAGTTATCTAGTTAAATGTAGCTGGCTAAATTTAACCAAGTACATTCAGTAGAATTCCTCTGAATATACAGGACTCGTTATTTGGCTGGGGGCCAGATAACTTCTCCTCTAAACAGCTTACCGAATATGGACCTCTCAAATACCTCACATTAGGAAAAAAACCATATCTTGCAGGTCGGTATAAATACGAAGGAAGTCATCACTTAGCATGCAATGCAAAATGTGTTACCACCTGCATGTTCCATTTTGGAAAGGGTACTAATACGATTTTGGCCTGCACACAAAGAGACAGCAAAAAAAAAAAAAAAAAAAAAGTGATGCTGTACGTTTTAGCTCCTTGCAGAAATCCTTTTTGCTTACCAGCTCTTTCATTTTCAGCCAGTTATTATTATAGGGTGATTTCTTCTCCACCCAAACCCGGCAGAGAGAAAGAGGACCCCCCCCCCCCTTCTGAACCCTGTCCCCATCAGCATCCTTTCTCCATATCAATGTCATAATCCCCCACTCCTCAAAATAGGTACCCTCCCCCTTTTGCATATCAATAAGACCCCCTGTCCCTACTGGAAGACAGTCCCCATGGCAGAGAGGGACGTTTTCAAAAAGCAATTTACACAGGGAAAAGGGCAATCTGAAAATTGTGCTACATTATTCTGGCTAAAAGTTATGCGCACGTACTTTTAGCTGCATTATGGAGAGGTGTTCCTGAGGGCATTAACAGGTTAGAGAAGGAAAATATTGTGGGTAGATTTCATTTTCAAATGAAAAAGCATATTTACCGTTGACATTTTACCCTCACCAAAAGCTGGCACAAATGTCTACAGGCATTTGGTACCTCTGGCATTTTTCAAAGTGAAAATGCAGGTCTACTTTCCCTTTGAGAACTAACACAATAATTGATGATAAAATGTACTCATGAAATCTAGAGCAATGTGGACAGTTTGAAAAGTAGCCCCATAAGGAACAACTTTCCTAAATACCTCCTCACCCTGCTGAGGTATCCACCCCCACCCCCACCCCCTCCAGTGAGAGAGGATCACATTCCCCCTGAAACATCAACCCGATACATCAAGAATATCCCCTCCAGAAACACTTCCCAACCTAAGTACATTACAGGTAAGAGGGACATCAGGCTTCCTACCTGCACTCCTGCCACTGGAAGGCATTTCACCTTATAATTTCCATAGGCTCAGTAAAGTCTCATTTATTTCTGAAGCCCTCCCAATTACATAGGGATAAGCTCTCTCATTTTAGTGCTTACATATTAATGTGATAGGGGAACATCTTAATATGCATAGTTAGTAGGGATGTGAATCGTTTTTTGACGATTTAAAATATCGTCCGATATATTTTAAATCATCAAAAACCGTTAGGGCCACGATACAATACCAATTCCCCCGATTTATCGTTAAAAAATCGTAAATCGGGGGAAGGGGGAGGGCAGGAAAACCGGCACACTAAAACCCCCTAAAACCCACCCCCGACCCTTTAAATTAAATCCCCCACCCTCCCGAACCCCCCCCCCAAATGCTTTAAATTACCTGGGGATCCAGCGGTGGTCCAGATCGGCGGCGGTCCGGAACGGCCCCCTCAATTGAATCCTTTTGTCTTCAGCCAGCGCCATTTTGCAAAATGGCCGCCGCAAAATGGCGGCGGCCATAGACAAAAACTATTCGACGCAGGAGGTCGTTCCGGACCCCCGCTGGACTTTTGGCAAGTCTTGTGGGGGTCAGGAGGCCCCCCCAAGCTGGCCAAAAGTTTCTGGGAGTCCAGCGGGGTTCAGGAAACGATTTCTTGCCGCAAATCGTTTTCCGTACGGAAAATGGCGCTGGCAGGAGATCGACTGCAGGAGGTCGTTCAGCGGGGGTTCCGGACCGCCGCTGAACGACCTCGTGCAGTCGATCTGCTGCCGGCGCCATTTTCCGTACGGAAACGATTTGCGGCAAGAAATCGCTTCCTGAACCCCGCTGGACTCCCAGAAACATTTGGCCAGCTTGGGGGGGCCTCCTGACCCCCACAAGACTTGCCAAAAGTCCAGCGGGGGTCCGGAATGACCTCCTGCGTCGAATTGTTTTTGTCTATGGCCGCCGCCATTTTGCGGCGGCCATTTTGCAAAATGGCGCCGGCTGAAGACAAAAGGATTCAATTGAGGGGGCCGTTCCGGACCGCCGCCGTTCTGGACCACCAGGTAATTTAAAGCATTTGGGGGGGGGGTTCGGGAGGGTGGGGGATTTAATTTAAAGGGTCGGGGTGGGTTTTAGGGGGTTGGCTCACGATTTTAACGATTTTTCACGATATTTTTAAAACCCAAACGGCAACAATACGATTCCCTCCCCCTCCCAGCTGAAATCAATCGTTAAGACGATCGAGGACACGATTCACATCTCTAATAGTTAGCATATATTGCATAGCATTTTATTTTTAGCAAGCATAAATGGTTATTAAAATGCATGGTAAACTTTATTGCATAGTTTCCACTGTTGCTTTTCTCCTCAGGCTAAATTCATTATCATGAAACATACAAATAAGAATTGAGAGCAGTCATAACTAATGGTCAGTCAAAAAGGGATGTGCAGAGAACAATACATGTGCTTTGATTCATTTCATGGGCACCTCAATTTCTTTCTTTACTTTTAGAACAAAATAAAAGTATGCATTCATTTATTACATTTGTTTTTGTTTTACATTGAAACACAATGGGGCCTTTCCCCTTTGACTTCACTGTAAAAACAAAAAAAGGGTCAGGGCCCAGGGTGATGTGAGTTCTGTTGCCAAGACCCAGGCATGGGCATACATGTAAGCCCAATACTAGGGCCAAGCTCAGTGCCAAGTTCCGTCACTGAGGCCCAGGCCAAGATCTGAGGCTAATGCCAGGGCCCTGCTGAGGCTAGGTCCTGACATCAAGTCCTGGGCCTAGGCATAGGCCTAGGCCCAAAGCTGGGACTCAGCCAAAGGCTGAGTTCTGTTGATGAGGCCCAAACTAAGACATGTGCCAAACTAAGAATTGTGGGCTAGGCCTGGGTCCAATGCCGGGGCTCAGCTGCGGCTGGGTCACTTCACACCTAGGTCCGGGTCCCTATGCTAAAGCCCAGGCCTGACCTTAGGCCTAGGTCCGACGCTGGTACCTGGCACAAAGATGGGTTCCAGATGCCTAGACCCAGGCATAAGGCATAGGCCTAAGCTTGAGCCCAAAGCCAGGGCCCGGCTGAGGCCATTTTCAGTTGCAGAGATTTGGGCCTCAGACTAGACCTAGCTTGATGCTGGTCCCGGAATGAGGATGGGTTGGGTTCCAGTCACTGAATCACAAGCTTGGGCCTGACAACTGGGTTTGGCCAAGGCTGGAACCCTTCATCGAGCCCCGGGCATGATTCTGGGATCCAGGCTTAGGCTAGGCCCAGGACTGAGGCTTATGACCAGAGGCCAAGGAACAGGCCTTCCTGCATCTCTTTTTTTTTTTAATCTAGTGACTGAAAATGATGTTCTCCACTTGAAGGATACACCACAATAACATTACTGAAGTACCTTCCTCCACAGTGGATAGTGCCATTATGTTGTATGACGGTACATTTTTACTTGAGTCAAAAACCACATATATTGGGACTTAATAAACTAGCAAAACAGAAAAATAAAATTTTGTTTAGACTTTCATACATCTAAATTGGTTTCATTTAGAAATCACTTATATATGGTTTCAGAGGTATTATGTTATTCAATTAACCATTAAGTTGATTAATCCCCGGGTTTCTATATAGTCATTGATCTCTTTTAAATTATGTTTTATATCCATTTATCTATTAGTGCATTTAAAATATTTGAAAAATATATCATTGAAACTTATCTTAGAATTCTTTATAATATACCAGTGTGAGAAGCCTTTCCAATATGTAATAATGAAACCAAAACCCCGACACGATTTGTGTGTTGAAAGGAACTTCCTTCTTCAGGGTTTATATATATGGTGTATATTGTGGTGAAAAGCCTACAAAAGCACAAACACATAAAATGTAAAAATAGTATCATAATGACAGATTATGCTAAATCTTAAATAAAATATATGTATTTGGGCCATAGCTTACAAAATTTCCCATGGCTTATCAATCAATAATAAAGGTATCCATGGAGTCCTAATGTTGGATCCGTCATCTTAGAAACATTTATTTATATCATTTGAAAGAATAGAAACTGGTCAATAAAAATTAGAGGTGTGGCTATATTGTACAGTCCTCAGCAGCATCTGTTTTGGAACTATCCAAACAAGTTCTTGATATTCATTTTATCAGAGAATTTAAAAGGATCCTATATTTTTTTGCAAACGTCAATTAAAAATGTTATATGCACCTTTTCTTACTTTCAAGGAATGACAATTTTTGTGCACTGAAAGTCCAAGAACACCAATTTTGTATGGGATACCAAAGGTACATAAATCATTAGAAAACCAGAAGACTACCACACAAAATGTATGTGTCCTTCAACACTCTGACAAAGCCACGTCTATAGCACAAAGCCTACAGCAACATTGGCATATTCTTCAAATTCATTCAATTTTTACAGAAGTTGCATTGTTTGCATTTAAAAAGGGACCAAACATTAAGCAGCATTTGAAGTAGGACAACAGATAGGCCATTACTAGAGATGTGGTTCAGGTAGAAATTTCTTGTCGTGCTTCGTTTTGGGCCCCCCCCCCCCCCCATGGGAATTTTGGTTTTTCCTGTGGTTTGGGTTTTTTTTTTTCAGGGGCCCTGATTTTCGGGTTAGTGTGCACTATCAGGAGTTAGTGCGCACTAATGGGAGTTAGCGCCCGAACTCCGGTTAGCGTGCACTAACTAAAAAATGAATTTTTTCCGAAATTTCGGAAAAAATTAAATTATTTTTCGGTTCTCCCAAACCATTCTGAATTAGGCAATTTCATTGACATTGCCTAATTCAGGAAAAACAATTGCATATCCCTAGCCATTACCTATGTGGCTCTTGTGACATGAGCCCTACTACGTTTTCAGGTATAACCTGGCAACATCTAAAATCTACAATTGAATTTAAGAGAGTAACATATTCAGAGTGTAGTTCAAGTCATGAGATCTATGTGATACAATGTTCTTGCCTATTGAAATACGTTGGCAGAACCTCGAGATCCATCAGAATGTGCCTGTGCGAACATCTCAGTAGATTAAATACTAAGAAACTAGAAGCCTCAGTTGTCAAACATTGTTTAGGACATCAACATGGTTTTGAACAATTATGTTGGACTGTTTTGGAAACTGTTTTTCAATCTGATAGAGGTGATGACATTAAATCTATACTCAACTTTAAAGAGCAACGTTGGATTTTTAAACTCATTTCCATCTCTCTGCAAGGGATGAATGACAGCATAGAATGGATGACTTTATTATGATCACAGAAATCATCTGTATTAATTAATAATATCAACTTGGATTTACCTATTTGTAATTCTACAATTTTACAATGGCATCCTTAATTTTTTATTTAGAGACAAAGTTGCAGTAGCGCCTCAGTTTGGGATTCTTTCTTCTGATTAGTTCTTTAACTCTGTGAATTGGACAATATAGTCACACCTCCAATTTTCATTGGCTGGTTTCTATTCTGTCAAATGATATAAATAAACATTTTTAAGATGGTGGATCCAACCTTAGGGTGCCATGGATACCTTTATTATTGATTGGCAAATCTTGGGAAATTTCGGATGGTATGGCACAAATACGTATATTTTATTTAAGATTAAGCATAATCTGTCATTATAATAGAGGTTTTACGTTTTATGCGTTTATGTTTTTGTAGGCTTTTTGCCACAATTTCCACCATATATGTAGCCCCTGAAGAAGGAAGTTTCTTTCGACACATGAATCATATCGGGCTTTTGGTTTTCATTATTACATATTGGCAAAGCTTCTAACCCTGGCGCATTATAAAGAATTCTAAGACAAGTGTCAATGATATCATCACTTTTGAATAGTTTATATGTACTAATAAGAAAATGGATATAAAAAAATAATGTGAAAGAGACCAATGATTATATAGAAAATTGAGCATTAATCATCTTAATCATGAATTATGTAACATAATATCTCTGTAAACATATATAAGTGATTTCTAAATGAACCCGACAAAAAATATTTTCTGTTTTGGTACTTTAATAAGTCCTAATATATGTGGTTTTTGACTCATATATATTTTTTACCACAGATTTATCAGTTGGTTGGTTAATTTGTACATTTTTACTGCCATACAACAAAATGGTATCATCTGCCATGGATGAAAGCACCACAATTACTTCATTGCTATGCGTCCTCCGTGTGGAAGATGTTATTTTTAGTCACCAGATTTTAAAAAAGAAGGCACTAGGACTCTGATGTAAGTATTGAGCCTAGTCCTCAGCACAATGGTTAGTTCTTGAACTTGGCCAAAGCATTATGCCTAGGTCTTGGTATAGTCCCTGGCTGTGGAAATGGGACCTGGCTTTGATTGGACCCCAGCATTAGACCCAGGTCTAGACCTCTGTGAACAGGACCTGATCTTGGACTGAGATTTGGTGTCAGATGAGGCCTGGGTCTTTGTGACAAGACCTAACCTCAGTCTGGTTCTGGCATCAGGCAAAACCATAGGCTTTGGGCCTATGCCTGTGCTTTGTTGACTGGAACATGACTTCAGGCTTGGCCCTGGGATTGTGAGTTGGACTAGGCCTTGATCTGGGTCTTAGTGACTGTGACCTGGTCTCAACAAACCTTGGCATTGGGCCTGATCCTAAGCCTTGGCCTTATACACAGGTCTCGTTGACTGGAGTCCCACCTCACACAGGCATCCTGCATTGGGCCCAAGCCTATTCCCATGCAAGTGGCTCAACAAAAGGACCCGTCATTTGCCAGGTCCCATTGTTGGACCCAGGCCTAGGCTTTGGGCCTAGACCTGGGCCTAGGCCTCTGTGACTGGGACCTGGCCTCAGCCCTAGTCCTAATCCTAAACTTTGGACTGTGTAGCCTGAACCCAGCTTCAGCTGGGCTCTAGTGTTAGACCCAGAACTAAGCTTGGACCTTGGTGACTGGTACCAATCCTTGAACCAAGCCCTAGCATCAGGCATGGGTCTCTGCAAGGTGACCTGGCTTTGGGTGTGCTCTGGATTTATACCTTAGCTTAGTCCTGGGCTTTGTGGACTGGGATCTGTCTTCAGTCTGAGCCATAGCCTAGGGTCTAGACCTAGGATTAGTCCCCAGCTTCATCAATGGAACCTGACCATGGCTAGGCCCCAGTATCTAGCTTGAGCCTAGACCTCAGGCCTTGGTCTGGGCAACAGCAACTAGGATCTAACCTCAGGCCAGGTCCTAGAATCAGGCTCATGCTCTGACTTAATTAATGGAACCCAATCTTGGCCAGGCCCCTGCATTGGGTCCAGATCTAGGCCTCTGGTCTTTGTACGGTCATCAGTGACTGAGACCTTGTCTCGGGTCAGGCCCCAGTGGCAGGCCTAGACCTTGGTCCGTACCAGGTCTCAGTGACAGGTTCTGGCTTTAGCTGAGCTGAGCAGTGGCTTCAAACTTGTGGTTAGGTCTTGGTGATCAGGGACCCTGCCTTGGGTCAGACCTCAATGTTTGACCTAGGTCTAGGCCCAGGCCAAGGCTTCAGTGATAGGATCCAGCCTTGACAGGGCCCTGGCATCTGATATCATGCCTAGGCCTGGGTCTTGGGTATTGGGATTCAGCCTCAGGCCAGGTCCTGACATCAAGCCGGGCCTGGGGACTGGACTAGGCTGAGGCCTAGTCACACTGGAAGCCTGTTTTTCTTTTTTAATTTTAGTGAACAAATATGAAAATACATACACATTTTTCTTGTATTCTTTCTTGGCTTATTTTCATTTATTTCATGCGAAATTAAAATGGCCTGTTGGTCTCATTCATTATGTTTTTCATATTCATTCAAAATAAATACACATTCCTTCTATAGTCAAATCCCTTTACTTGCTTGACCAGTTCCCTGCCAAGCCACAATCAGGAGACCTTGATGTGCCACTTTCTAAGGCGATGTTTGTCCACTGTTACTGATTGGATGGCTATGAATGCCTTAATTGTAAATGTCACTAAAACCGAAGCTCTCTGACTTGCCCGGCCACAAAATTCTTGTAGAATTTTCTTTTTAGAGCAAGAACATTAGTTTTCAAAAACCATAGATAATTTGGGTTTTTATTTTGATTACAATTTAACTTTTTCACATCATTTGCATACGGTCCTTACTACTGGATATTGCAGACTTAGAATGGCCTGCCACCTTCGGCCAATCCTGGCTTGTCCAGGCATTTATTTTTACTAATATAGATTACTGCAATTCTGTTTTGGGGCTTGCCAAAGAATTGATTGTGCTCCTTCCAACTTCTACAGAATTTGGCTGTGCTCATATTACCACTTTGGTAAAAGAGCTCCATTGGCTGCCAGTTCAGCAAAGAATTGAATTTAAAGCCCTCGTGTTAATTTTTATGTCCCAACTGGCTAGAGCTCTCCTCTATTTAAGTAATGCAGATCGTGTCTTTACAGCCAGGAAGGCTTTATGATCTGGACATTTTTATATTAATTGGAGATCCCAGGGGTTAAAGAGTCCCATTTACAATTATCCTGTACCTGTAAGCTGGTCCTTGTCCATTGCTAGCCCAGGGCTGTGGAACGCAGTAGCAGAAGAGCTTCAGCTTCTTACTGATTTTAAGATTTTTAGGTAGAAACTGAAGTTTCTTGTTTGCTGAGGCTTTTCCTTGAACATTCTGTACACATTTTACAATGAATTATTTTAAATGCTATATGTTTTCTTTTTTAAGTTATGACTGTATTAAAATTGTAATATATGTTTCATTGTAACCTGCTGATCATAACGATGTTACTATCAGTGGGCTAGAAATCTGGCAGGTAAATAAATAAATGCATTTGTTATTCTTGGCGCTCCCAACCTCATCTCTTACCCCCGCCCCCCTTAGAACATGTGTTTCTGCACTTTGCTTACATCAGTTCCTATCTAGAGTGGACAGTTAATACTGTTTATGTTTCCTAATACCTGGATTTGCACTTTTGTTCTGTCTTTTAAGCTCCAAATCTGGTGCTATGACTCTGCATGATTTCTGCTTGCAGTTTCTGCAGATCATGGGCACATTTGTTTTCAAACGTAATGGAAAATGCAATGAAAAAGTCACATTTTTGTTTCATTCGTCAATGAAACAAAAAAAAAAAAATTACCCACCAACATTTTTTTTTCCATCAATGTTCATTTTTGGAAAAAGAAACCTAAGAGTTGCCATCATTTTTCCATTTAACCTCCCCTCGTCCCCTCTCTGGCACCCTCTTCTCTCCAGGCAAGAGCTTACCCCATTCACAGGGCTGCAGCAGTTCAAACAGAGCTGCTCCGGCTTATCGGGGTCCTGGTTGCAAAGCGACCCGGGCCCACCCTGTGGTTGGTGCTATTTGTTTTATGGTCATGTGTTGCGTTACCTGTGAGGATGAAGGGGGATGAGGAAGGCCTGGGGTTACTTCTTCTAATTGTGGTGGCACATGGGGGTTAGGGGTGGTGGTGGTGGTGGGAATCATTTCCTTATTTTGAGGGGGATCTTTTTTATTTTCTTTTTTTTTTTTCTTTCGGTATTATATTTATCTCATTTCAATTAAACAAAAGGAAATACACATACAAACTAAATGAGAAACAAAGCACACACAAAAAAAAAAGCCCATAATGAAATGTTTTTCTGGCTGAAGGACCCCAGGATAAGATTAGGAACCACTGGACTACATCTTGAGAATAGATTTGGGAGTAACATCACTTTTCTTTTGTTTTGCATGGGAAGGATAATGGATGCATGCAACAGTCTTCTAAAGGGGGTAGCGAAGGCAAAAATAGTGACCCCATTCAAAAGGGCTTCAGATGAGAGAGCTTGTTAAGAAGTGAAAGGAAAGACAGGAACCGATTGAGGACTATGGCACTGCACCAGGAACTAAACTGGGTTGCATTCTGTGTTTCTTTAAGCACTTGAAGAGCTGTGGGTGCTTTATCTTTTTTTTCTTTCAGGCTCTTTTCTCTGCAAATCAGAGTGCTGAATGAGTTCCCCTAGCATGGCTTTTTATTTTTGGAAACTGCACAAAACAATGATCTCAGAAATAGGTCCGCTCCTACTCCTTCAAAATGCTTCTTCCCCATAATTCCTCCTTATATTTTGGGCTTCAGAAGGGAGATATTCTTGGAATATTTGGGTGTTGCTGAAGAGCTACTGTCATAATAAGAGATTTTGAGGATAAGATTAAAAATATTTGCTACAAAAAAAGAAAAAAAAAAGAAATTGAAAAGGAGGAGGGTGATTAGGAGTCGGAATCACCATAGAAACATTAACACTTTCTGCGTCTCCACAAACTGACCTCCCAAGGCTCTTCATCCACTCATGCAACGCTTGCTTCCCTATGGAGCAGGGGCTGTAATTGTGTGAGGTCATATTTAAATGAGGCTGTATTCAGACTGAAATGAAGACAAGTGCTTTTGACACCTGTTCCTTGCTTTCCACTGACATAAACCTGCCCTGTGACCTTCTCCAGCCTTATTCCAGATGTTACCAATCTCAGCAGCTTGACTTTATACATCCATCAAGAGATAATGAGCCATGTGCATATTGTAAAGAGGCTTATAATGCACTATATGCCAGAGAAATGCCAAAGAAATGCATAAATAATAGAAATGTACAAATAAAGGGGGTTGATTCAGATTTACCGAGATGCTCGGTACATTTTGGCAATCTTTTACAAACAGCAAATTTAAATACATTTAATTATCTGAGGCATCAATTAATATTTTCATGAAATATTTCTAAGTTCCAAGTAAGGGTGAATTGAGCCTCTAGTGCTTTTCAGTAACGTTGCTTCAGTTCAAGGGATTATTGGCAAAACAAATGTAAAGGGGCCAGATTGTCTTCTCGTTCCTAAAATCCTCTTTGGGGGTAATTTTTAAATGAATTATTATGGGAAAAAGAGTGCTTTACGAACAGAAATGGCTCTTTGGGAAACTAGAAAGCCAATTTGTGTGCACAATTGCATGCATACACTCAAAATGAGGATAACTTTAAAACAACAGCACACACGCCCATATACACAGCTATATGGATGAACACGTATGCGCATGAATTTTATATCGTGCTCATAAATGCGTGCACACAACCATCTCAGATGCAACTGCCTCCTCTCACCTACCTATAATTAATCAACCCACGCCTATCTCTGTCCCCAATTTCCAACTGTATTTGTAAGAGACAACTCTGTCACCCCATTCTTTAAAATGTATTGGATGGATATGGGCACAGCATAGGTCAACTGATACAGCAATTCAATTGCTAAACAATTACTAACATTCATTCAATTACAAAAAAATCATGTTACTAATATATTCTGAATCTTCAGGGGTGACTACATCCACACTTGTGGAATTTAATTCACCAAATGCTCCACAGGATCATGCTACAGCAACATGCACCGTTGTAGATGCATGGCCATTGAAGCCTTCCTCCAATTCCAAGTGTACTATAGTAACATGCTACAGCAATGTAGCACTTTTCAGGGATGCAGGGCCATCAAAGGCTCAACCCTCAGGTTATCCTACAATTTTATCCAGATTACCATTGAAATTCTCTACAATACAACAAAGTCCTGCTCTGTAGAAGAGCATGTGTCACTCATTAAGCATGCCAACACAATTTGGGTGGTATGCAGGCCAATCCCAGTCAACAAAGAATTGACAGGCAACTCATCTTACCATCACCCAACAATGCAATGTAGGAGCAGGGGAATAACATGCTTCTTGGTATTCTTTACTCAGCCAACTTTCAAGAAGTATCCATGCTATGCACCCTAGGTCATGGTCAAACCCTGCCACAAGCCCAAGGTAGTGTCACCTCACTTGTTATGGGCCCCCACCAACCTAGCTGTGGCCATATCTTACAACCACTAATGCTGAGCTTTAATATCCCATGATGCTTTTGTTCAATGGCTTGGTAAGCCATGATAATGCTGGAAACATGCTGAATATTGTTCCAGAGATTGTACAACCCTCCAAAACCACAGGATACTGAAGATTGGCACAACATACAGTATGTGATTGCCTTCATTCTGGAATGTGTTGAAATACTCCCATGAGCCTGTGAAGGCCCCATCCTGAAACCCATGGGTTATATCATGTGGAATGTTTTGTATGCAATAATAATTGAAGGACACACCCCTTTCATCAGCACAAGTTCAGAAATGAGTTGCATAGCCAATGTGAGATGTAAGAATGAACTTGTACAGAGAAAAGCCATAGGTTCATAGACTACGCTGTAGTACCAGATCCTTGAGCACAGGGTTGCAAAAGCTGCAGGAGACAAGCTGTTGATATCCCCAGCAGATGATTTGTAATTTTCCTGCATCGATCTTCCAGGATTTCCAAGGCTTGGCCTAGGCAGTAGCAGCACATCCTTGAGTGCAGGGCTACAAGAGACACAGGAGACAAGTTGTTGATATTCCCCAGCAGAGGGTCTGACATGTTTCTGCATTGTTTCTCCATAATTCCCAAGGCTTGCCAACCTTTCCCTAGTAAATCACCCATAGGGCAGAATATTAGAGACAGTCATGCTTGATACTGGTATCCTAAGATACCTGGTTATACTTGAGAATGGCATTGAAAGGTAGATGGCCATAGCAAAGCATAAACAATACAGAGCTGGACAGGTAGTAAAGACATAGCTACAAGGTATGACTAACCACCAAATAGCACCTCTGCTATCAAGCAAGTAGCCAAATAGAAGACTGTCATCGTGGATAGCACTACTTTGGCCAACTAAACTACAAAGTAATTCTCACTGCTGGGCCATCCTATGGTATCTGCCTCAGGAACAAAAACCCATTTTGGTACGGAAGTATGCGTTGCCTAGCTTGAGTGATTTGTGAGAAATAGATCTGCCAAATTGCATAGGGATGACTCTTGAGCCTTTTGGTAAGAATTATAACTATTATATAATGTGAGGTTGCAAAAACCCCAGGATCTCGTAAAACTTAAAGCTCTTTCCATAATGGTAGGAAGACTGTAATTCATGTAAACTCTGAAATTGTGACATGTCCACAACAGGTTCCTCTAAAGCTCACCCACTTGCACTAGAGATTAAACTAAGATGCATACAAGTGCTTGAATTCACCTGCCAGAATAATGATATTAATCGTAAGACAGACCAATGTTGGGCAGGTTATGTCTTCAACTTGTCGATGCTCAAAAAACTGTCATTACCTGAAAATAACAGCTGAAGGACAAACAACTGATGTAAAGGGCCACTATTCATAGAACTCACAGATAGAGATATGTTATATGTACTCATCTTGGACAGGTAGGATGCTATAACCAAGACACCTGACAATCTTATCACTTCACTTTCTTCAACTATGAGAGTATTTGCACAACAAAAGAGGCCAAAAAGGATGCCATAATATTCTGATGTATGTACACAGAAGCCACTACCCCTGGTGATCATTGCCTTTGTACATTGTGACCTACATGCACGAAATGGCCTCTCAAATGAGATGGATACAAAACCATCAGAACTGAAGGTGGCAAGTGATCAACTCTAAAGGTCTCCTGATATAAAGAGTATTTACCTACAGGGCATGCTGAGAATGATGATTCCCAGTGGGGAAAAATACAGATACTGTGGATAAATTACCCCAAACTGCCTATATCATCTGATAACAAAAGGGTCAAAGACACCTATAAAATTAGAAATACAAATAGACCTAACTTAAAATGTCTGTTTGCAATGCCAGAGATCTGAAAATAAGACTAGAGAATTAGAAGGTATGGCAGTAAAAGACAAATGCATACCTTGAATTAAAAGGTTTAAGAGCAAGAACTGCCAATATGTACAAATGGTGAGGTCAAGAACTAAAGCTGAAAGTCCACCATTTACCAAAGGGTTGCTGCAAAGTGGCCCCACATGGCCTGGAGTAATGCAAGCAAATTCCCCACCTCAGGGAATTGTACTTGGACTGACAATCTGCACTGTACAGGCTATGCTTGCCCATATAAAAGGATGGCAGCTTAATTGAATACTGGCAGCCGACGGCCGGATTGCAGGAGGTCACTCCTGGACCCCCGCTGGACTTTTAGCAAGTCTTGTGGGGGTCAGGAGGGTCTCCCAAGACTTGCCAAAAGTCCCTGTTGGTCCAGCGGGGGTCCGGGAGCGATCTCCTGCACTCGGGCCGTCGGCTGCCAGTAATCAAAATGGTGCCGATAGGCTTTGCATTTACTATGTCACAGGGGCTACCAGTGCCATTGGTCAGTCCCTGTCACATTGTAGGAACATAAAATGGTGCCAATGGCCATGTGACAGGGGCTGACCAATGGCACTGGTAGCCCCTGTGACATAATAGGTCAAAGGCTATCGGCGCCATTTTGAATACCGGCAGCCGAGTGTGTGAGTGCAGGAGATGGCTCCCGGACCTCTCCCTGGACCACCATGGAGTTTTGGTAAGTCTTGGGGGGGTCAGGAGGATGGGGGTTGTAGTTAATTTAATTTTAGCCAGGAAATGAATAAGAATTAACATATAAACATATCAGGGGGGCCCCTTGCCGAAAGCAACGTATCTGCCCCCCCCGACGAATATGAATCCCGAATGAAATGTATGGTGTCCCTCTGCACATCCCTATAAGAAATGCCATGCTGGCGTAGACCAAGGACCATCAAGTCCAGCACCCTGCCCTAAAGCAGCCAGTTGGAGCTGCAGGTACCTGTATGCTCCCAAGAGTCAATCTATTTCTTGTGTCATAATGCCAGGGATAAGCATTGGCTTCCCAAGTCTATGTGTCCATTATTAAGACTGGTACCTTACCTGCAATATCCCATTAGCCCAAAATGCATATTTGGCATTGTGCCATTGCTTTTAGGTATAAAGCTGAAATCCAGAATCTCCAAGTTATCTTTCTCTGAAATACTATCTGTTCCACACGCAGGTCACCAAAGGCAGGCAGAGCTTTGGAGTCTCAATGCGTGGATGAGACGAAGGTGCAAGGAAGAGGGATTCAGATTTGTAAGGAACTGGGCAACATTTTGGGGAAGGGGGAGTCTCTTCCAAAGGGATGGGCTCCACCTTAACCAGAGTAGAACCAGACTGCTGGCGCTCACCTTTAAAAAGGAGATAGAGCAGCTTTTAAACTAGAACAAAGGGGAAAGCTGACAGTTGCTTAGCAGTTCATGGTTTGGAGGAAGGTATCCTCGAAGGATACTAATGAAGCAAATAAAAGCAAAAAATTGTCCATGTGCCCATAAGTAAAGAATCACCTGAGCTAAAGGATTCCAAATTATTCCTATCAATTGAAAAGCAGGTTGTAATACAAACTGAAAAAACACTATGAAATGTCTGTATGCCAGTGCTAGAAGTCTAAGAAGTAAGATGGGAGAGCTAAAGTGTGTAGCATGAATGATGAGAAGACATAATTGACATCCAAGAGACCAGGTTGAAGGAGGATAACCAATGGGACAGTGCTATTCGAGGGTACAAATTATATTAAGGAATATCAATTTGGTGGGGGGGGGGGGGGGGGGGGGTGCTTTATGTCTGGGATGGCATAGAGTCCAACAGGATAAAGATCATACATGAGACTAAATGCACAGTAGAATCTTTATGAGTAGAAATCCCATGTGTGTTAAGGTGCGAGTATAGTGATAGGAGTATACTTCCATCCTTTGGGCTTATGATGAGATGGACGATGAAAAGCTTAGAGAAATCAGGGAAGCTAACTGATTTGGCAGTGCAGTATTAATGGGAGATTTTAATTACCGATAATATCCGAATAAACTATCCAAAATACAATGATTTATACAAACACTGCAAGTGAACACATTGTACAAAAATCTTGAATTCTTCAATGTGTTATATTTTTTTGATAATTTTTTAGTATTTTTTTAGATATATTTGGGACCATCATAACACCTGCGGTCTGCATGCATATTATGCCTGTATTTTCAGCCGCTACGGGTCATTTTTAATCATCGGTCCAACACTGTAAATGTCTTTATCACTTTTTTCTAATTTTTTCTTTTTTTCTAAAACATTTTTTAATTTCTTCAATAGAATATGTGGAATGGATACTTCCCTTTTTGGCACTGCCGCGCTGCCGCACAAATCCAGTCCAGGTACTCCCCTTTTTGCTGGCGTTACCGCGCTGCCGCACAAGTCCAGTCCTACTTCCCCAAAGGACTTGTGCGGCAAGTCCCAAAGGACTTGTGCGGACTGTGTACTCTCCTTGCGAACAGAGTACACATAGTACACAGAAGTGTACCAAGCCAAAGCCCGGGGCATGCAAAAACCAGGGGATACGCACATGGCCAGGCCGTGCGCCTGCTAAGCGCATTTTAAAAATGGCCCAGCCGTGCATGAATCACCCAATAAGCATAGAAAAACCAGGATCAGTAAAAGGGGCTGGGCAGAGAGGGGAGCAACCGAGACAGCGGCCATTAGGCCCTGTCCTAGGGAAGCAAGCGCCACAGAAAGTAAGTTTTAAAACAAAAAAATTTAGAATATATAGGTGGGGTTTAGGGATCGGGGAGGAGAGGGAAAAGGGAAGAATGCTAGGTAGGGGGATAGATAAGCTTCCTCCCAGCCCACTCCTTAATTGGAACAGACTGGGAGGGAACTGGGAATGGCCGGATCACATCAATGCACATTTTTTTTTTAAATCCCCCCCTTGCGTGCGTGAGTTACCACCCACCCACACATGCACTGATATAAAAATTGGCCATACATGTGCACATGGGTATTGCATTTTATAACATGCGTGTGATGGCATGTGCATGTTATAAAACTGGGGCATCCATATGCACGTGCCAGGAACCACATGCATATGGACATCTACATGCATGTTTTAAAATCTACCCTTTAGACTACTGTATGCAATTCTAGTCACCGCATCTCAAAAATGATATAGTTTCACTGGAGAAGGTACAGAGAAGGGTGACCAAATGGATAAACGGGATGGAATGATTCCCCTATGAGGAAAGGCTAGAGGTTAGGGCTGTTCAGATTGGAGAAGAGACGGCTGAGGGGGGTATGATAGAGGTCTTTAAAATCATGAGAGAATGGGTAAATGTGAATTGGTTATTTACACTTTCAGATAATAGAAGGACATACTCAACGCACTTACTCAACGCACAATTAAACTCTGGAATTTGTTGCCAGAGGATGTGGTTAGTGCAGTTAGTATAGATGTGTTTAAAAAAGGATTGGATAAGTTCTTGGAGGAGAAGTCCATTACCTGCTATTAAGTTCACTTAGAGAATAGCCACTGCCATTAGCAATGGTAACATGGAATAGACTTAGTTTTTGGGTTCTTGCCAGGTTCTTATGGCCTGGATTGGCCACTGTTGGAAACAGGATGCTGGGCTTGATGGACCCTTGGTCTGACCCAGTATGGCATTTTCTTATGTTCTTTTTTTCTTATGACTAGAGGGCACTCCATAAAGTTAGCAAGTAGCATATTTAAAACAAATTGGAGAAAATTATTTTTCACTCAATGCACAATTAAGCTCTGGAATTCATTGCTGTAAATTTTGGTTAGGACAGTTAGTATAGCTGAGTTTTAAAAAGTTTTGGATAAGTTTGTGGTGGAAAAGTCCATCAACTGCTATTAATCAAGTTGACAGGGATAGCCACTGCTATTACTGGCATTAGCCGTATGGATTGTATTTAATTTTGGGTACTTGCCAGTTACTTGTAACCTGGATTGGCCACTGTTGGAAACAGGCTTCTGGGCTTGATGAACCCTCGGTGTGACCCAGTATAGCAATTTCTTATGTTCTTTATTCACCTATTTGGCATGTTTCTAGCTGCAAAGCCACTTGAATGGTTGTCATATCCCAAGAGAAGGGTTCATACCCAAAGTGGGCTGTTATGTAAAACATGCTGTTACAGAGTAGTATTTCTGGTTTCCAAGGCTGGATGGGGTGAATAATTTGTTGCTTAAGTCTGTCCTGCCTTAACATGAAGACAACTAATCATTTTTCACAGCCATTTACTGGACTGTCTGTACCCGGTTTTAAAATGCAATCTCCAGAACTGCACACTCTATTTCGAATGAGGTCTTACCAAGGACCCAATACAGGGGAAATCATCACCAGGGAAACAAAACAAGGGGAAGGAATACTGCTTCCTTACCTTCTGCTGACCACCATGACATCCCTTCAAATACTTATTAAGCCCCCCCCCCCCAAGATCACTGTACACGATCATCTCCATGTCCCATCCTTCCTTGCTTAGAAGAAATATAATCTTTTTTTTCTTTTTAAATTACCCTGACCAGCGAATCATGTACTCCCTGTTGCCACTCAACCGCGTGGGCCAGTGTGCCACCTGCACCACCATGAACACCAAGTAGACGAAGCCTCCCCACCACCTGCACCATGGTTGACCATGCTTCCCCCTGTTGTGACCTCCTCAACCACCACAGGACCACTGAGAATGGAGGCAACATCACCACCGCAGAAAGGCCTCCAGCCAAGTGCATGGGGAAGGAGCCATCAAAACCAGCACCCACTGGGCCATCTGCTATAAAAGGACCCGGTAAAAAAGAAAATAGGTCAATCAAGGGAGGGATCACAGCTCCAATAAACCTGAAGTCCACGACAGTGAATGCTACCACCTGAGCCCACAGCTCACCCCGGAGTTTCGACCCCTGCCTAGAGCCCATAGCATGAGCCCCAGACATGTGTCCATCTCCCCCCCCCCCCCCAACTGACCAAACTTGCCTGAAGGCCGTGGACTGTACAAAGAAGGCTCCCTGAGACTTGAATGCTCTCCTGACTGCCAGCGCACCCATGCCTGGGTAGCAGTTGATGCAACAGGAGGCTGAAGGTTCCATCTAGGAAAGAGTCAAGAAGGTCACAAGGGGGAAGTGGAAGACAGAAAATGCAAGCCCTTACGTTGTAAAAACCACTGAAGGAAGAGGCTAGAGGGCAGGTCAGCCCACCCTTAAATTATGTTTGCTGGCCCACTGTCCAGCCTCTGCACTCTCCCTTGCTCCAGAGCACAGTACTATCCCGGTTGTAGCCTCCCCACCTTAGCTGGGGTGGGTTGGCTCCTCTATATAAAATACACTTAAATCTACCAACAACATGTTTGCATATCTAAAAATTAAGTGACACATATTCTCCACAAAGCTGCCACTTAGACAAAAAATTATATTTAACCAGTTAAGTAGCTTTGTTTATGACTTATCCTTCTAACCCCTATATTTATCAAAATGTTATAGTGGAAACAGCACTCATGATTTAAAAAAGGAGGGAGAGAGAGAAAGAGAAAGAGAGTGTTACGGTCCCGGGCCGTGCCCCGGTCATTCACCTACCTCGGAGCCGGCCCAGGCCGCTGCAATGCCTCCTCGGCCTGCTAGGCCCATCCCGGCCTCTGCTGCGGCACTCCCTTCGAGGGAAACGCCGTTGATCAAGCGCATCTGGCCCCCCCCTAGGTGCGCGTGTGCAGAGGCTCTGGATTTAAAGGGACCAGCGAGGAAAGAGGGGGAACAGCCCACAGATGACTTCAGATACTGCAGGGGTATTTAAACCTTGCAGCTAGGCCTATGCCTTGCCTTGCAATGAGGTTCACTCTTGGTTAAGAGTTTCTAGTTGCTGCTTCTAACTACTGGCTTCTGACCCCAGCTTCTGACTACTGGCTTCTGACCCCGGCTTCCGACCGGCTTCTGACTACTGGCTTGCGTCCACTGGCTTCGGATTCCGGCTTTCGTCCACTGGTTCCTGACTCTGGCTTTCATCCAGGAGGCCTCTCCTAAGTCCAAGCAGCTCAGGTCCTCACGAGCTCCTCTCGGGGAGACAACGGGCTTCCAGTGGTGAAGTTCCAGTTGGCCTCCTGGCTTCAGCTCTACTCTTCTGTATCCTCTGGAACTCCTCTTCAGACACCGACCACAGGAGACCTCACGTAATTCCAAGCAGCTTGGGTCCTCACGGGCTCCTCCTGGGGGGACCTCGGGCTTCCAGTGGTGAAGATCCCTCCTGTCTCCTGCTCTGTGCCGCCTCCTGGCTTCGACTTCCACTGTGGGTCTTTCCACAGAGTGTCACCATCTGTCACAGCCAGCTCAAGGGTCCACAAATCCAACAGAGAGACAGTCACTGTATAGAGTCAGTCTAACAAATAAATAAATACATATGTACCAATGGAGAGGTGCATTTTGAATCGGGGTGCTGTTACAGAAACATTCTGAGGTATTCACAGTAAAATTGACATCACTAAAGATTTGTAGTCACTATAACAGATGAAAAGTCTAACTAGAGGAGTATATTTGTACATCACATAAAAGGTCAGTAGCACATTGGGCACTATTGAGCCTCATTACCATTAACTCTACCCAAACTCCTCCCACTGGAATATTAAAAATGAAATTTGCATATGTATTTTCATTGCATTATCTATCACGTGCGTTAGGGCATTAACGTGCGTGAGAACGCCTTAATGAGTGCGTTAAGACCTGAACACGAAATGATAAAAGACCCTGTAAGTAAGATAGCCAGATAAGTAAAAGAAAAGCGCTACTTAGTTGGGTAAGTAAGATAGAAGGATAGCTAGCATTTGAAGACTTATCAAGCTATTTTACTTATATGGCTAAGAAGCACTTTTTTAAGACTTTGCCACTCCTTAGTCAAATAAGTCAAAATTTATCCAGATAAGTGGCTCACATCTGCTATCCATGCATATTTCTGCTCCTAATTTTAATCATTTGTATGAGGAAATTTAACTCACTTGTTTTCCTTAGCACTTGTCACTTTTACACTTGTAGATCATCAGATTTTTTTCCCTTGAGCGTGTGAAGGAAATTACTAGTTTCATGAATTAGTCCACCGGTTTGTCCACTCTATCACTAAGCCATCAAGACGTCCTTGGTTCTTTATCTGAACTGCCCCCATACTATCCAGACTCCTCACTCAGTCAGTATTTGCTATAAAGAATTTTATTCTGATTTACAAGTAACAGCCATATGTGCAGCGGTTTCTCTGGTTAAAAATAACAACTTATACATGTAAAGGTTGGCCCCACTCTAGAAAGCCCCTGGACCATCCCTAGCCTGTCCCTTTTTTTATATGAGCAAATGTACTCATGCACCATCATTTCCGTAGGCATGTCTGAGGTTTATGAAAAAGCTGTTTCACGAATATGCGCTATTTGCACACACATGTGCTAATATTACATGTGCAAATCTTTTAAAATTCTCCTTAATCTGAAGAATTTTAAGTGCATTGAGGAGACAGGAGATGTGTTTCGGGTGGGATATGTTTCAGGGGGGGAGGGGTGGTTGGAGTCTCAGCAGGGTTTGCAATTACGTACATATTTTTTCGTTTTGAAAAGTATGCACGGCTTGCACGCTAATGTCCCCAAAAAGCTCACCACACAAAGTTTCAGGTGTACCTTTGCATGGTTAGTTTTTAGGATATCATTTTTCAAAGTGAACTCATACACTTAAGTTCGCTTTGAAAACTGGAGTAACCTAAGGGGTAGATTTTCAAAGGGGTACGCGCATACGATACGCGCGTACCCCTCGAAAACCTACCCCAAACCCCCCCCCTGCGCGCGCCGAGCCTATTTTTTATAGGCTCAGCGGTGCACGAAAGCCCCGGGACGCGCGTAAGTCCTGGGGCTTGCATGGAGGGGCGTGTTGGGTGCTTGTCAGGGGGCGTGCCACGAGTGACGCAGCATTTCGGGGGCATGCCACGAGTGACGTGGCGTCTCGGGGGCATGGCGCCGGCCCGGGGGTGTGGTCGAGGCCTCCGGACCAGCCCCCGGGTCGGGTGATGGTGCGCCAGCGGGTTGCTGGTGCGCGCAGATTTACGTCTGCTTTCCGCAGGCATAAATCTGCCAACAAAGGTAGGGGGGGTTAGATAGGGTCGGGGGGGGGGGTGGGTTAGGGAGGGGAAGGTGAGGGGAGGCGGAAGGAAAGTTCCCTCCGAGGCCTCTCCGATTTCGGAGCGGCCTCAGAGGGAACAGGCAGCGCGCGCTGGGCTCGGCGCGCGCAGGTTGCACAAATGTGCACCCCCTTGCGCGCGCCGACCCCGGATTTTATAAGATACGCGCGGCTAGGTGCGTATCTTATAAAATCCAGCGTACTTTTGTTCACGCCTGGTGCACGAACAAAAGTACACCCGCGCGTACATTTATAAAATCTACCCCAGCGCTTATAACAGCCCTCAAGTTCATGCAGACTGTTATAAAATAATCCCATTTTTGTCTAGTAGAAAGGTATGCTCTGATTCAAGCACTGATTTTACAGGGGAAGTAAAGAAAAGAACACAAGAGTACAGAACACCGCTGGTGGTAATGGATGTTAAAACTGGAAGAACGAAGAGGTATACTGTGAGACAATGTACAAAATCCTAGGATACACAATCAACCATTTGAATGCTTTTTTAAGGAGACTTGTTGCAAAATGATGCAATTAAAGCCAAAGAGAAGTGGACTGATAGGCCAGTTGATCTTTATCTGCTGTGGTTTTCTATGCTGATATGTTTTATTCCTTATGAGGCCAAAGCAACTTCTCAGTGATTTAGCAAAGATGGTGGCGCAAAAGTAAATCAGCGGGCATGGAAACATATTCTGCAAATATCATGCACAACAGCTAGGATCATTCAACAGTATACCAGCAGCAGAATTAAGAGAAGGCAGAAAATCTTTGAAATTAGTTAAACAGATTGGTTATTTTATGATCCATGTTGAACTCAGCTAAATTAATTGGAACTACTTTACCTCGGTAGATGAAGGGAATATACTTGAAAAATCTAATCATACTCAGACTAATCAAATGCTGCCAAGAAAGTTATACTTTTAAATTAGTTTTAAAATTGTTTAAAATCAAGGTTGAGAGGATTTATTGAAAGAAGACAGCAGCTAATGTATTCAATAAATATCGTCAAATAAGTACAGCTCACATTGCTTGTCTTTTCCTAATTTCTGTCATCATATATCAGCCAGAAATCATTTTGTAATTGTTCCTAGTGGTATAATTTTAGAGTTAATGCAGTGGTGATAAGAGTTTGCCTGTAATCTTTTTTTTTTTTTTATGACTAGTGCATCTCTTTTTATCAAAGGATGTATCATCTGCACAATGGACTTTACATGCCAGGATTAGACAACAAGGACAGACATCTTGACATTTGATATATGAAACTGTTCTACACAGAATGCATAAATTGGAATTGAATCATGTTTTTTTGTGATTTATGCCGCAAAAATATGATAAAATGGTCCTTTCTCCCAGCACCAAAAGATGCATTGCTGATTATTATTCATTATAGACTTGAGTCTTACTCTTAATAAATATAGTCATACTCTTATCCATGTTTTTATGTGGGCCATCTAGAATCTAATCCTCAGACTTTAACAATCAGGGGACCATAGAAATGTCACTACCTACTGGTAAGCAGCAGACTAATTACAGAACAGATAGGCTTTCCAAAAAGTCACCTTCCATTCCATGCACATGGAGGACATAGTCCAGAAAGTTGTCATGATGTGCTGTGTTTCCTCAAACTGTAATGGGCGTACTCCAAAGCCACTGGCAATGCTATGACATTTCAGATCTAGCATCAAGTCCAGACTGCTCTCAGTAGCATAGGCATGTGACACTGTGAGGTAGAGGAACTTTGACATAAGCAGAGGGACATGAGATTCTATGTAATCTGTACTGTATCCAGGATAACATGACATGTCAAAGATATCATATGGGCTTTACCCTCTCATTACAACTTCTGTCCATGTAGCATTACATTATATATAAAATCATTTCATTCTCATCCTGTTAAGAGTCATTAGAGTTCCATATTGAATATAGCCCTCAATTTTCTATGACTCCACAACAATAGAAATTGTTGCAGAATTTACATTTGGCAATTTCATGGCAGTAAGCTGCCTTCAGACCTGTTACTCAAGACTGCTTCTCCCTCTCTCCTAGTGCACTATCTCAGCAGCTGAAACTGTTTTCCTTCTGTGATGAGCCCAACCTGCTGGCTTTCCTTTACTTGTTCTGCTCCACCACCACAGATGAATTCAGCCCTAGTTGTTCCTGTTATCATTCCTGCTGCCAGTGAGAAGGGTGCTGATGGATGTGGCTTCTCTTCTACCTGACGCCATCTTGGCCTCTAGGACTACTACTTTTATTCAAGCTGCTGCTGAGGCTGCTCTCAGATGGCTGAGGCTGGCTTAGTGGCCCTATTGCCTCCTATCTAATACAGGGGTAGCAGTGAACTCAGCCTTGTACATGAGACCATAAGGATATGCCATACTGGGTCAGACCAAGGGTCCATCAAGCCCAGTATCCTGTTTCCAACAATGGCCAAGCCAGTTCACAAGTAGCTGGCAGGATCCCAAGGGGTAGAGAGATTCCAAGCTGCTTATCCCAAGAATAAGAGGTCGATTTCTGCATCTCTGCCTTAATAAGTTAATGGACATTTCCTCTAAGAACTTGTCCAAACCTTTTTTAAATGCAGCTATACTAATAGCTTTTACCATATCCTCTGGCAATGAACTCCAGAGTTTAATAATGCGCTGAGTAAAAAAATATTTTTAAATGATTTACTCAGTAACTTCATTGAGTGTTCCCTGGCCTTTGTACTTTTCAAAAGCATAAACAACTGATTAACATTTACTTGTTCCATTCTACTCATTACTTTATAAACTTCTATCATATCTCCCCTCAGCCAACTCTTCTCCAAGCTGAAGAGTTCTAACCTCTTTATCCTTTCTTCATAGGGTAATTGTTCTATCCCATTTATCATTTTTGTTGCCCATCTCTGTACCTTTTCTTATTCTGCTATATCTTCCTTGAGATGTGGTGAACAGAACTGCACTAAATAGTTACTCAAGATGAGGTTGCACCATGAAGCAATACAGAGGCATTAGGATATTCTCTGTTTTATTCTCCTTTCCTTTCCCAATTATCCCTAGCATTCAATTTGCTTTTTTGGTTGCTGCTGCACACTGAACAGAAGATTTCAATTTATTTTCCTGAGAGATGACTCCTAATGTGGAACCTTGCAGTTTGTAGCTGTAATTTGGGTTACTCTTCCCTAAGTGCTTCACTTTGCAGTTGTCTACATGAATTTTAATTTACCATTTGCATGCCCAGTTTTGCAATGTCCTCTTGTGGTTTAACTACTTTAAATAATTTTGTGTCATCAGCAAATCTGATCACCTTGTTACCTTTTCCAGGTCATATATAAATATATTAAAACACATTGTTCCTAGAACAGATCCCTGGGGCTTTCCACTATTCACCCTTTTCCATTGGGAAACTTTACCATTTAGCCCTACTCTCTGTTTTCTACCTTTAGTCCAGTTGGCAATCCACAATAAGACACTGCCACCTATCCCATGACTTTCTAATTTCCCAAGAAGTCTCTTTATGCCTTCAAAAAAATTTAGCTAATTTGTGAGGTAAGACTTCCCTTGGCTAAATCCATGTTGGCTTTGTCCCATTAAACTATGTTTATCTATATGTTCAGCAGTTTTGTTCTTTATGATAGTTTCTACCATTTTGCCTGGCACAAACATCAGACTCACTGACTATTATTTCCTGGATCACCTCTTGATCCCTTTTTAAAAATTGGCATTACATTGGCAACCTTCTAGTCTTTAGGAACCATGGATGATGTTATTGATAGTTTACAAATTTCTAATAGTAGTTCCGCAATTTCATTTATTAGTTCTTTCAGCACTCTGGGATGTATACCGTCTGGACCTAGTGATTTGCCTTGGGCAGGCGTAACTTGTGCAACAAAGGTAGGGTTAGGTAGGGCTGGAGTGGTGGGTTAGGTAGGGGAAGGGAGGGGAAGGTGCAGGGGGTGGGGATGGTGGAAGGAAAGTTCCCTCCGAGGCCGCTCCGAAATCAGAGCGGCCTTGGAGGGAATTGAGGCAGGCTGCCCGGCTCGGCACGCGCTGGCCTCCGATTTTGCACAGCCTTGCGTGCGCAGATCCTGGATTTTAACAGATACGCGTGTCTACGCACGACACGTAGCTATTAAAATCCCGCGTTCTCTTGTTTGCGCCTGGTGTGCGAAGAAAAGTACGCGTGTGCGCAAATTTGTAAAATCTACCCCACTATTTTCTTTCCAAATTTTATTTATTTTATTTTTATCTTACGTCATGATGTTTTAGCTGTAAAGGTCATCACCTTTGTAACTTTATTTGATATTATTCATTTTATGCCCGATTTTGAAAGGGTCGCACGCATAAAAACGTGGAGTTATGCGCGTGGTCATGGCCTTTCAGGCGCCACGCACATTTTAGAATGGGCCTGGCCACGCGCATAATCCCCGCATATCCCCATTTCGTACAGAAGAGCTGGGCCCTGCAAAAGGAGAGGGCCGGGGGGGGGGCATGGTCTGGGTGGGGGTCAGGCTTGCATAGTGCCATTAGCCGCTGTCCTGGGGAAGCGCACGCTGGCAGCCGGCCAGCACGCACAGTTAACTTCTGCTCCTGAGAAGCAGTAAGTATAAAAATTATAAAAATGGGGAAGGTCAGGATTGGTTTAGGGGTTGAGGAGGAGAGAGAAAGAAGTAGGAAGGGAAGGGTTAGGAATAGAAAAATTCCTCCCTGTCCACTCCTTAATTGGGGGAGGCGCGATTGCTTCGCCGTGCATATTTTTCTAAAATTCTCCACCTGCTCGCGGAGCAGGCCATCTGCCCACACATGCATTAATGTCTGTTTTTTTTTAATAGTTATAGCCTATCAACGTGGTGCTTAGATGTTGATTTGTTGAATATATGTTTTTTTTTCTTGAGCCCTGGTAAGTGTTATGAAGGCTGTGATTTTTGTGTTTTGTTGCTGGATCCTTCATCCCCTTGTCATTGCAGGAACTTTTCACCTCTGGCACAGAAAGTGGCAGCAAGATGTGCTCTGACCTGTCACTTGCAGCCTGGAAAGTGATGACCAAGATTTCGGCTCTCAGTCCCAGCCATTATGAGCTAAAGACTGTTGATGAAAAAGAGTGTTTTGTCTCTGGGGACTGCTGGTGCTAATATGTTTTTTTTTTTCTCTCAGCACCACCCACTAGGTAATTGCTGGAGACTTACTATCATTGATTGCAAAAGAAGCTTCCCATCTGCCCTTTTTCCTAGTAGTTATACTATTACAGTCACTAACAGCAGGGCATAAGAAGGACAATGAAGAGAAGTGACAAGAGCAGCAGATGAAAAAGACAGCTAACTTTTGTATACTGCACTGGAATGCACTACTGCATTGCAATTGTCAAAAAAGCTTACATTGAATTATCTGGGAACTAAGGGGTTTATATAGTTTTCCCATAGATATAAGAGAGGGAAAACATTTTAGTACATATTATATGAACCTAAATCTTAATCATAACTAATGTATTTTTTATTATAAGGCTACATTATTTTCTAGAAAGAAAAGTGCCCTGGGGTGGGGGTGGGAGATTGAGGTGGCAGATCAGGGCCATGCACTGTCGGGAGGGGCCTATACCCACATGTAATCTGCCACGGTGCTCAGTCATACCATAAAAACATAAGGCTTGCCATATTGGGTCAGGCCAAGGGTCCATCAAGCCCAGTTTTCTGATTCCAACAGTGGCCAAACCAGGTCACAGGCACCTGGCGGGATCCTAAGGGGTACAGTAGATAGATTTCAAGTCATGCATCTTGGATTGTGGTAATCCAAAAGAGCTGAATGTGATCGGCTGGGGGGTGGGGGGGGGGGGGGGGGGGGCGGGGAGGAGTGAAGGGCTGTTGTGCACGGAGCAAGAGAGGGACCTTGGGGTTATAGTGTCTACCAATCTGAAGACGGCAAAACAATGTGACAAGGCGATAGCTAAACCCAGAAGAATTCTGGGCGGCATAGAGAGAAGAATAAGCAGTAAGAAAAAGGAGGTGATAATTGCCTTGTACAGGTCCTTGATAAGGCCTCACCTGGAGTATTGTGTTCAGTTCTGGAGACCGTATCTCAAAAGGGACAGAAACAGGATGGAGGCGGTCTAGAGAAGGTGACCAAAATGGTGGGGGACTCCATCAAATGACTTATGAGGAGAGGTTGAAGGACCTAAATTGGTATACCCTGGAGAAGGAGGAGGAAGAGTTGCATGGGAGATATGATACAGACCTTCAGATACCTGAAAGGTTTTAATGATGCACAATTGGCAAACCTTCTCCGTTGAAAAGAAATCAGTAGAATTAGGAGTCACGTAATGAAACTCCAGGGAGGATGACTCAGAACCAATAATAGAAAATATTTCTTCACAGAGAGGGTGGTGGATACCTGGAATGCCTTTCTGGAAGAGGTGGTGAAGACAAAAGCTGTGAAAGATTTCAAACACTATGGATCCTTAAAGGATAGAGCAGCGATGGCGAACTCCAGTCCTCGAGGGCTGCAAACAGGCCAGGTATTCAGGATATCCACAATGAGCACGCATGAGAAAGATCTGCATGCACTGCCTCCATTAGATGCAAATCTTTCTCCTGCGTGCTCATTGTGGATATCCTGAAACCCTGGCCTGTTTGCGGCCCTTGAGGACTGGAGTTTGCCATCCCTGGGACAGAGGATGAAAATAAAGAAAAGAGTACATGGGAGTACCTTGCTGATGTGACGGTTACTACACTTAACCAAAAAGCTTTCATAATGTTGATGCAACTCCTTTATTTCTCTCTGCTTTAACAGCAGGGGGGGGGGGAAGAGGAAAAGGGGAATTAGATTCAAACAGCAACCAACAAGAACATTGAATTTTATGATCTGGGAAATCAAATAAGCAAGGGGGTAACTTGCTGAGCAGTTGTTACTACCCTTAACCAATAAGCCTTATACTTTGGATACAATTCCAACATTGCTCTCTGCTTCAATGGCAAGAGCTAAAGGGGAATTGGACTCAGACAGCAACAAGGGCCCTGACTTTGACAATTTGGGAAACTATGGAGATGGTGGCAAATGCTACCAGTGCTATACACTCTCCCATCTTATTTTTTAGACTTCTAGCATTTGTATATAGATATTTCAAAGTATGTTACTTGTTTATATTAACAACCTGCTCATCAGTTGGCAGGGGTAATGTGGAATCTTTCTGCACTTTAGTTAAAGGCACCTTGTCCCTTTTGGTATTTATTGCAACTTCTCTATCGGATGCCCTATTTTCCCTTTTCTCTTAGTATCCTTCAAACTACATCTTTCTGAGCCATATGCTTCTGATTGACTATCAGCTTTCCTCCATCATCTAGTTTAAAAGCTGCACTATCTCCTTTCAAAAGGCTAGTGCCAGCAGCCTGGTTACACTCTGGAAAAGGTGGAGATCATCCTTATGGAAAAGGCTTGAGGTCCACCACCTCCACTAGGAAGGCAATTTTTAACAAGTGATCCTCAAGTCCACCAGCCACCCAGCTATCAATCTTCCTAATATTTGAATCACCAATAACAGTTGTCCTAACCCTTCCCTCCTGGGCACATGCCCCTGGAGACCTATCATCAATTCGTGAGCATACTACATCATCCTGAGGGAAGTCCTAGCTACAGGATTGCTTCCTGCCTCATCAAGTTGATGCTCTCATTCCAAGTGATCTTTTGCCTCCAAAGCAGCACAGGAGATACCAGATTGGAGGTGTGACCTCTACTATGTCCCTGAAGGTCTCCTCTATATACCTCTCTGTCTGCCTTAGCTCCTATAGGTCTGCCACTTTAGACTCCAGATGTCAGACTCATTCTCTAAGAGCCAGGAGTTCTTTGCACAAGGTGTACGCATACAACTTCTCACCGGCAGGTAAAAAAATTATACATTTTAGGCTCAATGCAGAAGACTGGAAGACAACCCCTCCCCCCTTGCTGCTCAATTGCTGTCTATCATCTTAATTTTGTTGAGTTTTTATTTAAGTTTATGTTGCTAAAGGATTAGGAATGTGTAAATAAGAGTCCTTTAAATTTATTGATATATTTACTATTAATGTGGCAGTGAACCACAATGGGATAACTAAACTCTTGTTAATGGCTGAGGTTTTAGATAAAAGGCTGATTGATTTTTAATGTGAAAGTGTCTGTAGCTTATAAATCAAAGAATGAACTGGGGTGAGTGGGAGAAGGAAATACAAACACACACAAATTTGAATCTATTACCTACCTTTTGACTTGCTTTTTATAATACATGCACAAACTGTAAGCTATTTGCTACCTTTTGACTTGCTTTTTATAACAAACACACACACACTATACCCCAATAATTTCTTTCCTAAAATGTATTGTCTTTTTTGTACAATGACTTTTTCACTTTTGTTTAAGCTTATTTTATTATGTACACAACCTGTTTTATTGTTTTTTCTGATTTATTTCATGCATATTATAATGTTTTATTGTACATCACAATGATTTGCCTTAGTAAGAAATGGCAATTCATTAAGCAAATACATTAAACTAAACTTTTCCCAAAATTTTTAAAGTTCCAAAATATCCCAAAGCAGTACTTACCAATCCTCTTCAGCCACCAACAATACAATCTTCTCCTCTCAATGCTCCCACACATACTTTTAGCCAAAATAGTGGGAGGCATTTCCAGGGCATATTTTGAGCAGAACTGGAAATTAGATTATATTTTATAGTCTATGCATGCTATTTCCACGGATATTTTGCCCACAGATCATGTAGCACAAAAGTTTTCAGGCACTGTCTAAGTGTGGCAATTTTAAAAGGAAGGTATATGCATATTTTTCATTTGAAAATGAAGGACAAGGTCACAGTCAGGGGCATTGTTAGCTATGGTCACAATGGGGTGCATGCCCTGAGTCTGCTCTGAGATGACCTGAGGCTTAACTGTGCCCTTCTGGAGTCCAGGAAGGGAGATCCAGGGCTCTACTACCACAGTGACAGGGATGGGACTCCACCATTTGAAAATGGAAGGGGATTAGGTGTAGATGTAGGTGTAGGTGTAGATGGGGAGACAGGGAGGGAGGAAGAAAGAAAAAGATAACAGGGACCCCAAATTGGTGGATAGGGGAAAAAGAAAATAGGGACAACATGTGAGTATGGACTCTCAGGGATAGGAGGGGAGAGTGGACACTGATTGTCAAGGCAAGGAAGTGAAGTGAGGCACTTCCTTTTAAGCAGGGATCAATCTGTGTGCGCCGCGGAGCTGGGACCCACCCTTGGCCCTTTAAGAGGCTGGTCATTCCGCGCCCGCGCGCCTAGGGGCAGGGCTGATGCCATGGAGGATGCCGAGCCCGTCGGTCGATCACTTGTGATACTAAGTTTACCTTCCTGCATTCCAGCCTTTCTGTTCCAGTTTCTCCTGTGTCTCCAGTTCCAGCATCTCCTGTGTCTTCCATTTCAGCGTCTCCTATGTCTCCGGTCCCAGCATCTCCTGTGTCTCTTGTTCCAGCATCTCCTGCTCCTTCGTCTCTCCATCCCTGAGAGTACCCTTCGGACTGATCTCACATACTGACCTTTGCCTTTTCTTGACTTCTCTCTGATTGCTGCCTGACCTCTCTGCCTGGAACACCAACTACTCTCTGATTGCTGCCTGACCTGACCTGACCTCTGCCTGGAACACTGACTACTCTCTGATTGCTGACTTCTGCCTGGAACACCTACTACTCTCTGGTTGCTGCCTGACCTGACCTCTGCCTGGAACACCGACTACTCTCTGATTGCTGCCTGACCTGACCTCTGCCTGGAACTCTGACTACGCATGGACAGAGCTCTGCTACCAACCCTGCCTGGCTGACCATTCTAAGCCAAGACTCTGGCATTGATTCTCGCTATACACTCGGACACTCTATTCCTGCCTCTTGCGACCTCTGGACTTCCTTGCTTGAACACTGACCATGCACCCTTGTTCGTTGTGGGCACTCCCTTGAACTTTCTCTCTAGGAGACCCTGCAAGGCCCACCTAAGACCAGGCGGCCCGGGTAACCAAGGGTTCAACCTGAGGGAACACCGGGTTGCTATTGGTGAAGCTCTAGCTAGCCTGTGTCTCCTCCTGTGCTTCTCCTGCTGGTGGCAGGCGCTCTCCAGGTCTGAGCGGAGGGCCGTACCAATCCTGCACCAGGCCAAGGGCCCACTCCCAACACGACACCATCAACCCCATATCAGATGTATTTTGAGATACCACATCCAAATGTACCAATATATCTCTTAAATTCCTTGATCTACAAAAGGAAAAAATTTGAGTGTTATTTAATCCTGAAAACCCCAGTACCACATGCCAATGTTGTTTCATAATTTGAATCAAATCTCCAACTCTATTAGAGGAAGGCAAAACACAGACCAATGACGGAGACTCCCGATTAATATATCATACTCTTTTATAAGCATGACGTACTACACAATCGGGATATCCTCTTGCAGAGAATCTCTCTCGGAGATCTCTAGTATGTTTTCTAAAAACCATATCAGAACAAATCCTTCTTACTCGAAAAAACTGACTCAATGGAACATTCTCCCTAATATGTTTGGGATGGAAACTAGTAAAGTGTAAAAGAACATTTCTATCCGTAGCCTTACGATGAAGTTCAGTAGTAAGATTGTCATTACATTTCAGGATTAAATGACCCTCTAATTTTTTCTTTTGTAGATCAAGGAATTTGAGAGATATATTGGTACATTCGGACGTGGTATCTCAAAATACATCTGATATGAGGTTGACGGGACATAGTCCATGTATGAACTGCGGGGTATGTAAACTCTCGCTATCAGTAGATCATTTTGTTTACCAGATATCAGGACAAAAAGTTTTTTGAAAACAAAGACAACTTGCCAATCAATGTCAGTTGTCTACATTGTTCATTGCCCATGTGATTTATTTTACGTGGGGAAAACTTCCAGAAAAATTAAAACACGTATTGCAGAACATTGTAGCCAAATCCGGAACATAGTGGATAATGCCCCGTTGATAGAACATTGGCAGTGGTATCAGCATTTGGTGGAGGTTTTGCGTTTTTTTTGTAGTCCAACAGATAAATAATAGGAGAGGAGGAGACATTAATAAAACCTTACTACGGGCAGAACAACGATGGATTTTTTTTCTAAATACTTTGGTTTGAATGAGAAAGTCGATTGGGTGGTGTGCTTTTGAATAGGTGACATTTGATTGGTTCCTTTACCCTTTAAAAATGGGTTTGGGGTGGTTACGTAGTCGTTTGATTTGAACAGCTGGAAAGCTTGGTGTAACATACGTAAAAAAGACGCGGGTTCATCTTATGCATTTGTGGTAAGTTTCAACTTTTCTCTCAGTTGTTTATGGTGCACATTGTATGATTTGGTGGTTTGTGTAGTGGATTAATTTTGCGGGTTAAAATTTAATCATTTCAGAATTGAAATATGTGAAAATTGAAGGATAGCATCTCTTCCGTGGATTTACCTGAAATCTTAAAATCGGGACTTGAGGTTTGTTGTTATATATGTATATAATTATACATATATATATGTATATATATATGTATATAATTATATTTGTTCTTTGCGGAAATGAGGTTATTAAAACATTTTTTGAATTTTGTAGAAAGGATACACATATATGATCTTTAATTAGAAGAATTACACACTTTGAAGATGAAGTGGCATGAAAATGCTCTGTCTAAGTGCTCAGGAACACTAACTGTGTGAACTGGATGTATGCTCCACTGAAGAAGCCTTCACAGCGAAACATGTTGGGAGTTTTGAAGACAAGTAAAGGAAATTTGAAAAAGGAATGTTGTAATTCTGTCATGTTGTAACTTTTTAAAAAATTGTGTGAATGGATGTTTGAATGTTTATTTTATGTATTATGTGGGGTATAGATTGTTTCTGGGTTTATTCTATGTGTATCCTATGAAAGAAATGAGAGTTTATAAATTGATGTTTTGTACAAAATAAAGAATTTTCTAGATAAGTACTCTATATATTCCTATTGGGTTATCAGCACATTAAAGAGGTTTTTTTTTTTTCTGCAATTGTATTTAACAGTACTTTAACACTATTTTGGTTTTGTTTTTTTTTTTGTTTGTTTTTGATATATGTGTTTTTTGACTGGAACCCTGCCTCTTAACTTTTAGGAAAGGACTTAAGACTTGGTTATTCAAGCAAGCTTTCCCAGACACAATCTAATATCACGTTATAGATACAAACCAAGGACTTCAAATATTCAGCCATTAATCATGCCATTTTTACATAGCATTTAATTTATTTGTATACCGTTCAACCGTTTATTCTTTCCTATCTCTTCCTTCTTATCCAAGTTCTGCTACCCTTGTTATTTGTAACTGCTCCTTCGATCACCACAGTTCTAGTTGTTGTATTTAATGCACTCCCGTTCCATGTAAACCAGCAAGATATGTGCTCATGATTGCCGGTATATAAAAACCTTAAATAAATAAAAATAAATAAAAAATTATGTATGTTTTAATGGAAGCTGCTATGGGCTCCAGCACTGGTGGCATATAAACTGAAATAAGCAAATAAACAAATTACCAAATAATGAGTTAAATAAACTAGGAATGATACCTGCATGTCTGAAACAGGCATTAGTAATTCCTCTACTTACTATCTTTGAGCAAGATATTAGAGAAAGGTGTGCTATATTAGCTGTAGGATTTCTTGAACAATCTTGTGATTTTTGACCCACCTAAATATGGGTTCAGGCTATATCACAGTACAGAAATACTAGCAGTGTCATTAATTTACTCCTTACTGGGTAAACTTGATAAAGGTCATTCAGTAATTCTGATACTTTTAGATGTGTTCTCAGCATTTGACAAAATTTCTCATACTATTCTGTTGAAAGGCCTTGAATCAATAGGGGTGGAAGGCACCTATGCTGCATTGGTCTAAATTATTTTTAACTGATCATTCATATCAAGTCCACACTTCTAATAGTATATCTTGCCCACAAGAAGTTAAAATTGGTAAGCTTCCAGGATCTGCATTTTCAGTTGCACTTTTAAAGTATATATGGGCCTGATCAAGAAGTTAATTTCTACATTTGGGGCACAATATAAAATTTAAGTGAATGATATTCACTTGTTTATCCCTGTCATTCATTCCCTGCAGGAAATGTCTTCTCGAGTAATTTGCATTCAAGGCATTTAATCCTGGATGCTTGAGAACATATTATCTCTGAATTTAAATAAGACAGAGGCGTTGTGGATGAGTCATGCACAAGAATTGACTAAAGTACCTGGTTTATGTGTTGATGAACATATATTTCCTTTTTAAATTAAGAGTAGAGACCTTGGAATCATAAGAAAAGTAATAAAAGTTGAATTCCAGAAGCTGAAAACTGTAAACTGTAAAGAGCTTTAAATACTTGGTTCCTCTTGCTGACTTCAGAATATTAATTCAGACTTTGATTCTTTCTACATTGGATCATTGTAAATCTCTCTCTCTATATAACATATACATATACAAATATGCTCGCCAAAACATCAATGGGCTCGAAAACGATCATATTACATATTATACTGTGTTTGTTGGATTTACATTAGCTGCTTGTTACCATGTGAGCTCAGTTTAAAGTATTAGTGTTGGTATTCAAGGCATGAAAGAGGATTGTCTGAGCTATTTCAAAAAGGTGAGTTGATGCAATGTGTTCCATTAAAAATTTGCAATTGGTTACTCTGTTGTTTAAAGAATTTTTTTTGTCTTCATTATACAGAGTGGGACGCAGTATTAAGATTATACCTACGTAATCAAGGTGGTTTATTCCATGGGTATAGAATCTGGGTTTACCCGGATGTAACTAGATATTCAAGAGAAGAGGAGAAAGTTTCTACAAATGAGACAGGAGGTGATATCTAGAGGAGCAAAATTTATACACTTTCCATGCAAATGCATAGCTATATATCAAGGCACTAGATACATCTTCTTTGATCCAGTGCAATTGTGCACCTATTTGGATTCATCTTCCTGATAATATACTACAGGTTTTGGTATTAGGAATATTCACGATTCATGTCCTGTAAATAGCAAATGTACTAAATAGTTATAGAAAGTTTCTTCAATAACTGCTCAATGTTTTCATTGGACTCCCTGGTTACCTATAACTACTATACAGATATATAATTATATTTGTGAATGTTGTAATTTTTCTTTAATTATCGTATTATTAGTATCTGTGTTTCTCTGAACATTTGGTTCTGTAAAATTAAGTTGAAATTTCAATAAAAATAAAATTAAAAATAAAAATAAAGATTTTTCATTGTAGGTCACTCGTAAGAGATCATTTTCTGTATATGCCCCCACATTATAGAAAGCACTTCCATTAATATGAGGGATAACAGGATCTACTGAAATTCATAAAGCTTTCAAAACCACATTTGTTTGTCTTGGTTTTTCCTTTTGTGACTTAGTTAATTAATTGGATTTCAAGCCTGGATAAAATGAGCACAAATGATATTGTTACATTTTGCCGCTTGTGCGATGGCCCCTTGAGAAGCTGCACTCACCTGCAGGCCAGCAGGCCTTGCTGCAGCAGGACACCGTTGATCTGCACACATGGCAGGAAGCCTCCAAGACGGTTACCCCAGTCCATCCCTTAGGCATGCGCTTGCCTAAAGACAATTCATTTAAAGGGACTGCGGTGGGAAAAGCATGTAGCACCCTTGGATGACATCAAAACTTCTCGCCTTATAAAAAAGCTCTTTTGATGCTTCAGCAAAGCATCAGCAAATGTGTTCCAAGCCGGTTTTCAGTTTCAGCCTTAGCCTTGTCTTTATCCTCTGCCTTTGCCACAGTTCCCATCTTCAGCCTCAGCCTCTGCCACAGTCTTTGTCTTCAGACTCAGCTTCAGTCATCATCTTCAGCCTCTGCCACAGTCTTCAGTTCTGGCATTTGTCCAAACTGGCTTTGTCCATAATTACTGATTGCTTGACTTCTCCTAGCCTCTCCTGTGCAAAGACTCATTCACTTGCCGTTGGCACAAACCTTAGGGCCCCTGATCACACTCACAACAGATTGCTGAGGACATGAGCTTGGTGAATAGATTTCTGTGATTGGCCATTGCTGCCTTAGCTAGGGGTGTGCATTCGTTTTGAACTTATAGGTAAAACGCAACTTATTTTTGTTTTTTAACTTAAAAAAGTGATGAGGCGAAAACGATCGGATTTCCAACTTATTCAACAGCTTGGAGGGGCCTCCTGACCCCCCCCCAAGCTGGCCAAAAGTTCCTTTTGGGTCCAACGAGGGTCCCGGAGCGAACCCGCGGGGAATCATGTGACGTCCGCGTCACTCCGACGTGACGCCGACGTCACGTGCTCCTCGCAAAGGAGTTCAGAAATGGCGTCCTGACTTCCCGCTCGACCACCAGGGAGTTTTGGTAAGTCTTGGGGGGGGATTAAGGAGGGTGAGGGGTTTAAAATTTTATTTAGGGAATCGGTGCACGTATGGACATAGACTCAACTTATGGAATTCTCCATATGTCCATATTGACCGAAATTGACCCCCCCTTTCGACTTATGGACTTATGAACATAAACTTTTGGTCTGCACATCCCTAGCCTTAGCCACCCAGAAGCAAGAGCAAAAAACAGAATTGAATGGTCTCCTAAACAGGTTCATGCAACAGGTCCAGCAGCAACTGGACCAAGTAAATGGCTGACTTAAGACTTTGTCTCAGAGCTCAGATATGATACAAACCAAATGTCCAGGTCTTGTCCCAGTACTCGCTTTGGTGAACCTTGCGCTGGTACCCATAAGGACCGTGGAATGCATTATTCAGCTATCACTACATTTGAGTTATAGTGGTGAGCCTAAGGGGTGCAGAGGGTCCTCAATGTTTGAAAGCTGTATTTCGAGTTACAGCTGGCCTGTTATTTTTCTGAATGTGTCAAGAGAACGTACATCCTTTTCTTACTGGATAGCATCCTATCTAAGCCTCTCCCTTGTGAGAACAAAATGACCTACTTCTCAGCAATTTGGATAACTTCCCACAACAGTTTTTCCTGATCTTTGACCAACCCAGGCACGTCTCGTCTACTGCCACAGAACTTCTTCGTATTCATCAAGGCAACTGCTCAGTGGGCAAGTATGCAGTGGAATTTTGTACCTTGGCCTCTGAACTCGGGTGGGGCGAAGATAGCCAAACTGCCATTTTTGGCAAAGATTATCTGGGAGAATAAAAGATGAGCTAGCAGCTCTATACCTTCCCCTATCCCTAGAAGCACTTATCACTTTTGCTGGTTGAATAGATCTGAGATTTCAGGAACAAGCTTGTGAGAGGAAAGCTTCCCATTGGACTAGTCCTATGGGCCCTCAGCCTCTGACTCCTCTGGAGTCTGCTCCAGAGCCAGTGAGAGTCATACAGATGAAAAGCAGATGTCTGTAAATGAAAAGCAAAAGTGAAGACTACACAGTCTCTGCTTCTACTGTGCAGCACAAGGACATTTTGTTAGCCGTTGTCCCAAGAGACCAGAATACTCCATAAGGAGAAGTCTAGTTGGAAGAGCAGATTTTTATCACCCTGTATCCTCCCCATAATTAATGATACCGGTGTCCAAACAGAAGCTTTGGTAAACTCAGGAGCTAGGGGCACTGTTACATCAGTGTAGATGCCTTACTACCAGCCTGACCATTCCTTCTGTTACTTCTTCCATCTACAGAGAACACCTGGTCATGTGACTATGACCACCTTATTTATCACTAAGCGGATTGTGTCCCACCAGGAACCTCTCCATTTCTAAGTGCTACCTATGGCATCCAGCCCTCTTGTATTTGGATTACCCTGGTTCAGACACCACCAAACTTCCACTGACAGGAGCACGTTACAGATCACCAAATGAGGTCCATCCTGCCAAGAGCATTGCACTGCCTCATTCTTATCTCCAGGTGCTCTGCTCTGGACCACCTCATTTGAAGTTCCAGATCTGCTACTCCAGTATATATCCTGTTACAGCCTCTATTCTGAGACATGACTAGAAACCCTAGCATCTCGTAATCCTGATAGCTGCTTAAGACCCCTGAAATTTATTCACGTGGAGGTAGAAGCCACTGCTAAGCCTGCATTGGCTGTCCTCAATCAAACTGATGATCTTGGAACCTACACGCCACATCTTTGAGCCTTCAAAGGATCCTGTCTATAAAACAGAATCAATCAGTGGATACATCTTCAATTTTGTCCAGAAACCAAAGAATCACTAGATGTCATGCCAAGCCCCCCCCCCCCCCCCAAGTTCCCAAATGTAAAAATGTACCTTTGATATCTCCCCAGAAGCTGAAGAAAAGAGGCTTGGGGAGAGCGCTTAGAGGAGGGGTTCTGTTATGTTTTGTCACTCATGGGATTGTCCTGAGAGCTGCTGCACTCACCTACAGGCTGGCAGGCCTTGCCGTGATAGAATTGCACACACAGCAGGACACCACCAGGACCACTGCCCCTGGACCTTCCCTTAGGCACATGCGCACCTGAAGCCAATTTATTTAAAGAGCCCGTGGCAGGAAAAGCACCCTTGGATGACGTTGAAGCTTCACATGCTACCATCCCTTCTCCCCCCCCTCCCCCCCTTGCTTACCTCCCCGTGATCCCTGCGTCCTCAGGAATCATTATGTTAATAATTTGCCTACGATATGTCTTCAGCCGATCTCAGCTACCTTTATATGACTCGCAATTATTTTGTTTATTTAACTGTTTTTAATACTCTCTAGTTGTATTCGTTTATATATCTTTCCTGTCTTCTAACTCCCATGTTCTTGCTCCCTGTTTAATGTAACTTTACCTTCTGTACATTTGTTAATTGATTTTCCCCCAGTTACACTGTAAACCGGTACGATAAGACCTGGTCTTGAGCAGCGGTATATTAAAAGAATTTAAATAAATAAATAAATAAAATAAAATGGCTTCTTCAATGCTCCAACTTTACCTCAGCAAAGGTCTTCCAATTCTGTTTTCATCTTCATCCACAGCCTTGTCTTCAGCTTCTGCCACAGTCCTTGTCTTCAGCCTCTGCCAAAGACTTCAGCTCCAGCCTCCATCCAAGTCGGCTTTGTGCATAATTTCTGATGGCTGGACTTTCTCCTAGCCTTGCCCATAGAAAGACTTGTTCGCCTGCTGTCAGCGCAAATCTTAGGACCCTGCCTCTGAGGTTGCAACAATTGTATCACAGCAGGGGGGGGGGGGTCATGCTCATGCTCATAACAAATATTAGAAGCAAGGTAAAACTCAGCTGATTTTCAGAAAGTATGTTCATGCAGAGCTAACTAAACTTAAAAGGGGGTCATTTTCAAAGGAGTTACGCATGTAAATGTGACATACTATCGTAGCAATTTTCAAAAGCTATTTACTCGAGTAAAGTGCACTTACTTGAGTAAATCCTATGGACAATTCAATGGCATATATTGTAGCAATTTTGAAAAGCCCACTTACTTGAGTAAAGTGTATTTACTCGAGCAAAAACCAGTTTTGCTCGAGTAAATGCTTTTTAAAATCTACCCCAAAGTAGATAAGGCGATAGAACCAGATACATCTGAGAGTATTGAGGGAACTTAGACAAGTCCGGGCAGCTCCACTGGCTGACCTTTTCAAAGGATTGCAAATTGCAAAGGATTGGAGGGTCAGATGTGGTCCATATTTACTGTACAAAAGTAGAAGTAAGGGGGAGGCTGAGAGCTATGGGCCAGTTAGTATGACCTCTGAGGTGACCAAATTAATGGAATTGCTGATGTTACTACAAATTCTGGAACCCAGTGGATTGCATAACCTGAGACAGCATTGTTTTATTAGAGATAAATCTTGTCAGACAAATCTGATCAATTTCTTTGATTGGGTGACCAGAAATTTGGATCAAGGAATAATGCAAACATACGGCTGGATTTTAAAAGGGTTACGCGCATAAGTTTATTTATTTATTTATTTATTTATTTAACAGTTTTATATACCGACCTTCATAGTAAATAACCATATCGGATCAGTTTACAATTAACAAGAATAAAAAACTGGGGTAACTATTCAAGTAAACGAAAGATAAACAGTAGGTAGGAATGAGTCAAAAAGTTACAATCAACAGGGAAGAGAACTTGGAAGCTTGCAACAAGCTGGAAAGAAGATAAGGCAGGAAATAAATATGAAGTGATGCCATAGGGCGTACGGGTTAAAGCTTAATGGTGCTTTAACCTGGGAGAGTCAGAGTCCATTCGTGAGTATAATCACCATAACGGGTAAGCGTGAAGGACAACTAGTGATTGTCTGGTGGGTCGGCGAAGGCTTGGTGAAAGAGCCAGGTTTTAAGTCTTTTTCTAAAAGTTAACAGGCAAGGCTCCACTCTGAGACTTGAAGGGATGCTATTCCAGATAGATGGGCCAGCTATCGAAAAAGCTCTGTCTTTGGTCATCGAGAGGCGTGAAGCTTTAGTAGGGGGAAATTTCAGGGTGCCTTTGAGAATATCTCGTTGGTCTGTTAGAGGAGTGGAGTTTGAATGGGATTTCCAGGTCGAGTTGAAGATGATGATGGATAGTTTTATGAATTACGGTGATTGATTTGTATAGAATTCTGAAATTAACCGGTAACCAGTGTAGGTTCCTGAGGATGGGAGAGATGTGTTCGCTGCGGCTGGTACTGGTCAGCAATCTCGCAGCCGCATTTTGTAACATCTGCAGTAGGGATGTGAATCGTTTTAGGACGATTAAAATTATCGTCCGATAATTTTAATATCGTCTTAAACCGTTATGGAACACAATACAATACAGATTCTAACGATTTATCGTTATAAATCGTTAGAATCGTGAGCCGGCACACTAAAACCCCCTAAAACCCACCCCCGACCCTTTAAATTAAATCCCCCACCCTCCCGAACCCCCCCCCAATAACTTAAATAACCTGCGGGTCCAGCGGCGGTCCGGAACGGCAGCGGTCCGGAACGGGCTCCTGCTCCTGAATCTTGTCGTCTTCAGCCGGCGCCATTTTCCAAAATGGCGCCGAAAAATGGCGGCGGCCATAGACGAAAAAGATTGGACGGCAGGAGGTCCTTCCGGACCCCCGCTGGACTTTTGGCAAGTCTCGTGGGGGTCAGGAGGCCCCCCACAAGCTGGCCAAAAGTTCCTGGAGGTCCAGCGGGGGTCAGGGAGCGATTTCCCGCCGCGAATCGTTTTCGTACGGAAAATGGCGCCGGCAGGAGATCGACTGCAGGAGGTCGTTCAGCGAGGGTTCCGGCGCCTCGCTGAACGACCTCCTGTAGTCGATCTCCTGCCGGCGCCATTTTCCGTATGGAAAATGGCGCCGGCAGGAGATCGACGCCCTGACCCCCGCTGGACCTCCAGGAACTTTTGGCCAGCTTGTGGGGGGCCTCCTGACCCCCAGTCGATCTCCTGCCGGCGCCATTTTCCGTACGGAAAATGGCGCCGGCAGGAGATCGACTGCAGGAGGTCGTTCAGCGAGGGTTCCGGCGCCTCGCTGAACGACCTCCTGCAGTCGATCTCCTGCCGGCGCCATTTTCCGTACGAAAACGATTCGCGGCGGGAAATCGCTCCCTGACCCCCGCTGGACCTCCAGGAACTTTTGGCCAGCTTGTGGGGGGCCTCCTGACCCCCACGAGACTTGCCAAAAGTCCAGCGGGGGTCCGGAAGGACCTCCTGCCGTCCAATCTTTTTCGTCTATGGCCGCCGCCATTTTTCGGCGCCATTTTGGAAAATGGCGCCGGCTGAAGACGACAAGATTCAGGAGCAGGAGCCCGTTCCGGACCGCTGCCGTTCCGGACCGCCGCTGGACCCGCAGGTTATTTAAGTTATTTGGGGGGGGTTCGGGAGGGTGGGGGATTTAATTTAAAGGGTCTGGGGTGGGTTTTAGGGGGTTTTAATGTGCCGGTTTTTCGATTTTTAACGACCCGCAGGTTATTTAAGTTATTTGGGGGGGGTTCGGGAGGGTGGGGGATTTAATTTAAAGGGTCGGGGGTGGGTTTTAGGGGGTTTTAATGTGCCGGTTTTTCGATTTTTCGATTTTTCGATTTTTAACGATTTTTCACGATATTTTACCCCCCCAAACGGCAACAATACGATTCCCTCCCCCTCCCAGCCGAAATCGATCGTTAAGACGATCGAGGACACGATTCACATCCCTAATCTGCAGTGGTTTGGTAGTGGATTTGGGAAGGCCTAGGAAAAGGGCACTGCAGTAGTCTATTTTGGCGAACAGTAGCGCTTGGAGGATTGTCCTGAAGTCGTGGAAGAATAAGAGTGGTTTAAGTCGTTTTAGAATCTGTAATCTGAAGAAACAGTCTTTGGAGGTTGTGTTGACCATTGATTACCTTTTGGAAGTTATGTGCGTAACACTTTTAAAAGCCCCCTGCATGCACCGAGCCTATTTTGCATAGGTTCGGCAGTGCGCGCAAGCCCCGAGACGTGTGTAATTCCCGGGGCTTTGCAAGAGGGGCATGTCGGGGGTGTGTCAGGGGCATGGCACCGGCCCAGGGGCGTGGTCGAGGCCTCCGGACCAGACGCCGGGTCGGGTGATGGTGCGCCAGCAGCCCGCTGTCGTGTGCGCAAAGTTACGTCTACCTCCAGCCGGCGTAACTTTGCCAACAAAGGTAAGGGGGAAGGGTTAGATAGGGCCGGGGGGGTGGGTTAGGTAGGGGAAGGGAGGGGAAGGCGCGGAAGGGTAGAAGGAAAGTTTCCTCCGAGGCCGCTCCAATTTTGGAGCGGCCTCGGAGGGAATGGGCAGCGCGCGCAGGGCTCGGCGTGCGCAAGTTGCACAAATGTGCACCCCCTGGCGCACGCCGACCCCAGATTTTATAAGATACGGACAGCTACGCTTTAAAGATGGCCTGCGCCATCTTTAAAGATGGCGCCGGCCATCCAGTGCTCCTACCATGTGACAGGGGCCGGCCAATGGTACGGATACGCTGTCACATGGTAAGGGCAAAGGGGCATCGGCGCCATTTTTTTTTAGCGCAGCTGATGCCTGGGAATGGGAAATCGCTCCCCGAGGCCCCCCTGCACCACCAGGTAAATTTAAAAGGTTTTGGGGGGGGTCGGGAGGGTGGGGGAGGCTAAGGGGGATCGATTTAAAGGGTCAGGTGGGGTTTTTTTTTAGCGGCGCAGTCCTCCTTAAAAAAAAAATTAGCGATGTGAATTGGAATCGGAAACGATTCCAATTCACATATCTTAACGATAAGATTTCCCCGCCCCCCCCCAGCCGAACCTGATCGTTAAGATGATCTGGCACACGATTCACATCTCTAGTGGTTATATTTGATTATATTAAGGTGGCCAAACCTTAAGAACTGATGTTTGTAAGGTGGATTTAGCAACAGAAAAAGTCAAAAAGATGCTTGGGCTGCATAGAAAGAGTCAGCAGGAAAAGGGAGATGATATTTCTCCTGCATAGGTGCTTGGTGAGAACTCATTTGGATTTGGAATACTGTGTACAAGTCTGGAGACTGCACCTTCAAACTATAAACTGGTTGGCATAAGTCCACAGGGTGAGGGTGGTTACTAAATAATCATGGAGGAGAGGGGAAAAGGTAGGAAGGGTAGTTAGGGGGATAGGGAAGTTCCCTCCCAGTCCGCTCCTGAATTACAGGGGACTGGGAGGGAACTGGGGAAGGCCCTACTGTGGCGCTGCATCTTGTTTAGGAAACCCCTCGACATTGTGTACTCGAGGCTGAACCCGCCCACACATGCGTTTGCCGATTATAAAATCGGTCGCACATGTGCACAGGGGTATCGAATTCAGTGAGATATATTTGCATTCACACCTCCATTGTATGCAAATATATTTCATGCATATTTATTGTGGATGTCCTGTTTGTGGCACTCCAATACTAGAATTGGTTACTTCTCCTCTACCCCTAGCCTATGAATTATTAGTCTTAGTCAGATGTATTTATATCTATATATTAAACTACATTATAAATATAAAGACCATGGTGTGAATTTTCAAAGGAGTTACACTCATAAAATAGCATATATCAGAGCATTTTTAAAAAACCTGTTTACATAAGTAAAGCTTTTGAAAATTGAGCCCTATAGTGCATGTGTTGAAAGAGGGAGAGAGATAATCCTTGCAAAATTAAACACATTTGTTGGGCCTTAAGGAAATAGACAGACTGGGACTATGATGAAAGAAAATCAATTTTCTTTTTTTTTTGTCTTCTTAATATTTGTTTTGATCTGACAATTTATTCCTGTTCCTTTGGGCACTGAGCTCAATGAAAGCATACATCTATTAGACAATGGCACCATGAGGCTTCAATTTTCAGCTAACCAAATGGTATTGTTCATAGTTTCTCTTACATCATCCTAACCCACACATTACAAGAATGGTCTTTACCTAGGAGCTCCCTCTAGAAACCAGCAGCATGTACTCTAATTCTGGTCAGTAAGAATCACCATGGAATGATTGTGATTCTCCTTCCCACCCAAGGGATGCAAACTATTCTTTGACAGATTTTCCATCCCCCAATGTCCCAGGGAGCAGAAGGAATGACCCAGGAATCATATCCTCTTTAAGAAGGGAACATAGTAACATAGTAATGATGGCAGAAAAAGACCAAATTGTCCATCCAGTCTGCCCAGCAGGCTTCTAATGATAGTAACTGTCACTCCATGCAGGTAACCCCCAAGCTTTATGTTAAATATAGTAATATTAATATTCATGACAAAGCAACTGTCACACCCATTATAAAATTAGCTCTAGCAACATTTTTATGGTTTGAACAGCCTTCTTGATAATTCATACAATGCTGTTTGAAGCTCTGCTTTTTAGCTTGGCCGTAGAAGCAATCCTGTGTTTTTTTTCCTTATGTCTGTGTATCAGTATTCCAGAAAAGTTGGAGCACAGTGTTGGCTATCATCTGAACCAAATTCCTCCTTTTCCCTCCTTTTTCTTGATTGTTAACAACATTACTGCTGGCTCAGAGCCTCAGACTCAGAGTACTAAGACTGTTCCCCTCAAAGACAGATTGCTAAATGAATTGCATATTTTAACTTGTTGGAAACCCACTTTTGCAATGTGAACTATATAGTATACTTTCTGCAGCCAACTGCTGTCAAAGTGTCCAATGTCCTATTCACTTTTTTTTTTCTTCTTCTTCTTCTTTAGTATTTATATATCATTCTAAACCAGGACATTTTCCAATAAATTGAATATAGATACAAGTCCCTGCCCCAGCATCCCCTAGATTCATAAAAAATATTGATAATTCCCACATTACATCAACAATATAATGGGGTACAGTAAACTTAGCACTCCCTGCAATTTTGCAAGAGAGAGAGAGAGAGAGAACCTATTTGCAAGGCCCTCATAGTAGTTAAGCATTTATCTATCTAATAGGTCGAGGTGAGGTGTTGGTGGCAGTTTAGGCTTTAGGGGCCAGTTTTGCATATAGAGTGAGATGAACGAACTGCACAGTATGCTTGGTGAAGATCTGATATCATTTGGAGTGAGGAAAGTCTCACAAAGATGAAAGTTCTATGTTCTCTCACCCTAGCATGATGGACTATAACAGGCTACCATCAAGTTAACCCGCCCCCAGCCCTACCTAAATCCTCCTTGCCTTTATTTTTTTATTTACGCCTGCCTATAGGCAGGCGTAGGTAGCGCGTGCCGGCCGAGTGTCGGCGCACGATCCCCGGGCACAGCGGCAGTGGAGAGGCCTCTGGTCATGCCCACACCCCGCCCCCAGATCACCCCAACCCCACCCACACCCCGCCCATTTTTTCAAGCCCCGGGACTTACATGTGTCCTGGGGCTTGCGCACGTCGCCAGGCCTATGCAAAACAGGCTTGGCGCACGCAGGAGCGGGTTTTCGGGGTTACGCGTGTAACCCTTTGAAAATCCGCCCCAGTGAGCCTCTCTCCAGAGGCTCTTTCGCCTTCTTCCCCCCTCCAGAAATGGAAGAATTGCCCAGTTAGAGTTGTGATATTGCCTCTCATTTAACTAACTCCTCCCCAATCCTCCCCCCACAAAAAGGTTGCCTTTGCAGCATGCAGTACAATTCTTTTTACATGCATTATGACGTTAACACATTGCGTGTGTTAATACCATATTGCAGTTTGATGACTGATCCGGCATGTTAGCATGTTATTTTAATGATAGATATCCCCCAGAGGATTTATTAAACTGCAGTTTGTGAGGCCCAAAGTTTAGTAAATCCTGCATTCCCTCAGCTGGGAAAGCATGGATGTTACTCATGAGTTCCTGAGTGCAAGAAGTCCTCCTCCCCTCATACAACGGCAGCTTCAGGTTTCTGGGGCAGGAGCAATGTCCAATTTTTCCTGCCCCTCAGTTTACTGGTTGATCCAAAGCTTCTTTCTGCTCAACATACACACTATCACAGCTTAGGGGTAGATTTTTAAAAACTGTGCGATCGCGTACTTTTGTTTGCGCAGCAGGCACAAACAAAAGTACGCTGGATTTTATAAGATACGTGCATAGCCGCGTGTATCCTCTAAAATCCTGGATCGGCGCGTGCAAGGCTGCCGATTTTGGGCAGCCGGCGTGCGCCGAGCCGCGCAGCCTGCCTCCGTTCCCTCCGAGGCCGCTCCGAAATCGGAGCGGCCTCGGAGGGAACTCTCTCTCGCCCTCCCCTCACCTTCCCCTCCCTTCCTCTACCTAACACACCCCCCCAGCCCTATCTAAACCCTCCCCCTACCTTTATCCACGGATTTACGCCTCTCGGAGGGAGACGTAAATCCACGCACGCCAGCGGGCTGCTGGCACACCAAGACCCGACCCGGGGGCGGTTCCGGAGGGCGCGGCCATGCCCCCGGAACGCCCCGAGCCGAATCCACGCCCCCGAAACGCCGCATCCCACCCCTAAAATGCAGGATCGTTCGGCCCCGCCTCTCCGACACGCCCCCTTCAGAAAACCCCGGGACCTACGCGCGTCCCGGGGCTCTGCGCGCACCGGCGGCCTATGCAAAATAGGCGCGCCGGCGCGCGAGGGCCCTGCTCGCGTAAATCCGCCTGGATTTACGCGAGCAGGGCTTTTAAAATCCGCCCATTAGTGAATAGATCCCTAAATACCTGAGAAAATAGGAGATAAAGGGAAAAAAATTGCTAAAGTGAATTTGTGAGCACTCATTTAATTTATGCTATTTGTTAACATTTTAATGTTTTGCATTTTACATTTTGAGTTTTTATTATGAGTGGTATTTGTTACCTTCTAAGAACAGAACTTGGAATCCATGGGGAATAAATATTCTGAATAATAAAAGTATAACTAAACATATACTCTACTTATTTATTTATTTTATTTATTTAAAATATTTTGATATTCCAAACTCTCTAGTGTGATCGTAGCAGTAGGCATCATTACACATACAATGTGCAAAGAAAATTAAACGGTTGTCTATACACGTTTCAATATGTTCATTATGAATGTGTTTTATGTATGATGTTGGTTACATTGTAAACTGGAGTGAAGGCAGCCTGCTATACTTCGGTATATAAAAGAATCTAAATAAATAAATAAATAAATAAATAAATAAACAAACAAATATTACATTAAAATTATATATAACAAAATAAAAAATAAGAAACATACAATGTATGTTAAAACAACCTTCTAAAAGATCAAAAATGTATTACTGCCTTCAGAAGCACTGCTGTTCCCAGAAGGAAAACAATTTATGGGGATACTTTAGAACTTATTCTGCACTGTTTCTATGTCAAAGGCCTTCTTAAAAAAAGAAAGATTTTACATTGCGTTCAAAAGCACTTAACTATGTGCAAGCATGTAGTTTATTGGGCAGAGTGTTACAAAGTAAGAGGCTGGCAACAGACAAACCTCTCTTTCTTGTAATATCAAGCCTGGCTGTTTTCACATTAGGGATATCTACCAAATTTTTATCACTTGAGCGTAGTTGTCTTTTAGGTTTGTATAGACATAATCATGCACAGGTCCAGATAGAGGGTTCATCATATATAAGTTTAAATATCATTGACAGTACATTGAATTTCGAAGTGAACAGTTAGACAAAATAATGAAGATAATGTAGGGGATATATGACTCCAGTGATTGGTATTTGTTAGGATGCGAGCAGCTGAATTCTGAATGAGTTGTAAGGGGCATTTTGTGTATGCAGGTAAACCTAGATATAGGGTGTTACAGTAATCTAGTTTAGTAGAACCATTCTGAAATTGTACACATGCAGTATGGGGTAGATTTTAAAAGAAGCGCGATCAGCCTACTTTTGCTTGCGCATCAGACTCAAGCAAAAGTACGCTGGATTTTAGTAGATACGCGCGGAGCCGCGCGTATCCACTAAAATCCTGGATCGGCGCGCGCAAGGCTATCGATTTTGTATAGCCTGCGCGCGCCGAGCCGCGCTGCCTCCCCCCGTTCCCTCCGAGGCCGCTCCGAAATCGGAGCGGCCTCGGAGGGAACTTTCCTTTGCCCTCCCCTCACCTTACCCTCCCTTCCCCTACCTAACCCACCCACCCGGCCCTGTCTACACCCCCCCCCCCCCTTACCTTTGTCGGGGGATTTACGCCTCCCGGAGGGAGACGTAAATCCCCGCGCGCCAGCGGGCCTGCTGCGCGCCGGGCCGCGACCTGGGGGCGGGTACGGAGGGCGCGGCCACGCCCCCGGGCCGTAGCCACGCCCCCGTACCCGCCCCCAAAACGCTGCCGACACGCCCCCGGAACGCCGCGACGACCGGGCCCGCCCCCCCGACACGCCCCCCTCCGAGAACCCCGGGACTTACGCGAGTCCCGGGGCTCTGCGCGCGCCGGGAGGCCTATGTAAAATAGGCTTCCCGGCGCGCAGGGCCCTGCTCGCGTAAATCCGCCCGGTTTTGGGCGGATTTACGCGAGCAGGGCTCTGAAAATCCGCCCCTAAGGGTTTTAATCTTTTCAATAAGTGCAATTTATAGAATGAAATTTTGACTATTTTGGAGAGAGAAGGTGGTGTCTAGGATTACATATAGATTACATGATTTCTCTACAATATGAATGCTGATTTCATCAATAATTAATGAAACTTGTGGAGAATGAATAGGATTACTTATTGCAGAGAAAAATAGGAGTTCAGTTCAGTTTTTTTGCATATTCAGTTTTAGGGGGTCATTTTCAAAGGCAAGCCTCTATCGCACTCGAAAAGGCCATTTTCACATGTGATAGCATGCTGGGGGTAGAGTAGGGGCAGCGAGGGGAGGAGTTGGGGTGGCAAGGAGGTAGACTCGGCCGCCCCGACCTTTCATGGTGGCGCTATTGGGTGCGAAAGCCAGTAGCAAAAACACCGCAGTGTTGCAGGCCTGCCCCCCCTTTCACCCCCCCTGCCTCCCGTTTTCGCTGGATTCACCATTATGCGATAGAATGGTGAATCCATGCCTTAGTTTGTTGTCTGATAGCCAAGATTTCATGAAAGTGATGTATAGTACCAAGAGATCTAAGGAGTCTTTCCAGGAAGACTTATAGGAAAGGAAGAACTGGATATCATTGACGTAAAATTTGAAATTCATGCCGAGACCAGATAGAAGATGACAAAGGGGTAACAGGTACATATTGAATAATAATGCCGATAAAGCTGATTCTTGTGGAACTCTGGATGGAATCTCAAACCAATTAGATTTGAAAGAAGCAATTCTAATTTGCTGGAAACAGCTATAAAGGAAAGAAGAAAACCTAGAGCTTCTACGTTTATTATATGAATATTATGGTCTAAAGATCCAAAACCTGCAGTTATATCCAGCAGTATCAAGATGTAATCATTATTTGAGTCCAAACACCATATAATAGTGTCTAAAGATGATAATAGCAATGTCTTGGTGCTGAGGCCTTGTCTAAAGCCATGTTGGTTTTGATCTATATAGAGTTTTCGTTTAGATATTCAGTAAGCTGAAATAATACAACTGATTCTATAATTTTCCCAATAGTTGTTAAGGAAGCAACTGGTCTATAATTTCTGAAATTTAAAGGCTCTATTGATCCTTTTTTAGCAATGGAAGAGATGATCACTTGTTTGAGAGAGTTAAGATATTATCCTGATTGGCGTGATAAGTTTACAATATCAGCTATATGTAAAGTGATATCCTCACAAACCAGCTTTAACAGAGAAGTAGGACTGGGATTTAATGGACTAGATGATGGGTTCATTTTTGTTAAGATTCAATGGTTAGAGAGCCTAGAGTAGAGTATGATTCCCATGGGTATGTGAGAACAATTTTATTAATTTTAGGCTCTGGAAAGTGATCAAGTTCTTTAGATACATCTAGAAATTTATTTGCCAAAAAGATGGCCAGATTATTACAAAAGTCATCATTTATGTGGTTAGACATGTTAGTTTTAGCAGTTATTAATGATTTTACTACATTGAAGAGAGAAGATGGGTTACCATTGGCAGCTTGGATTTTTGAGGAATTATAGTTTTTTTTTTGCTATGACAATTTGTTTCCTAAATTTAGATAGATGTGTCATAAAGGAATTTTTATGAGCCAGCTGTTGCACAGGGAGTGGACCCTTAGCCTGGTGCAGGATTGGTAGTCTCCCTGGTCAGACCTGGAGAGCACCTGCCACCAGGAGGTGGAGCACAGGAGGAGATAGAGGCTAAATGGAGCTTCACCAATAGCAACCCAGGGTTCCCTCAGGTTGAACCCTTGGTTACCCGGGCCACCTGGTCTTAGGTGGGCCTTGTAGGGTCTCCTAGAGAGAAAGTTCAAGGGTGCGTGGTCGGTGTTCAGATAAGGAAGTCCAGAGGTTGCAGGAGGCCAGAATAGAGTGTCCGAGTTTATGGTGAGAATCAAGGTCAGAGTCTTGATGCAGAATGGTCAGCCAGGCAGGGTCAGTAACAGAGGTCAATCCAGGCGTAGTCAGGTCAAGCAGGAGGTCGGGTTCCAGGTAGCAGATGAGAGTAGTCGGTGTTCCAGGCAGAGGTCAGGGCAGGCAGCAATCAGAGAGTAGTCAGTGTTCCAGGCAGAGGTCAGGGCAGGCAGCAATCAAGGAGTAGTCAAGAACAGGCTAAGGTCAGTACCGTGAGATCAGTACTAGGGATGGAGAGACGAAGGAGCAGGAGATGCTGGAACTGGAGCCACAGGAGATGCTGGAATGGCAGACTCAGGAGACGCTGGAACTGGAGACACAGGAGATGCTGGAACAGAGAGACTGGAATGGGAGACATAAGAGCAAGACACTGGAACACAGGAAGGCAAACTTGCTATCACTCGGTGATTGACCCGATTGCTAAGGCAAGAAAGTGATATAAGGCACTTCCCTTTGTACAGGAATCAGTCTGGGTGTGCCGCGGAGCTGGGAACTGCCCTTGGCCCTTTAAGAGGGTGGTCAGTCCGCGTGCGCACGCGCCTAGGGGCGGGGCCAACGCCACAGAGGACGCCGAGCCCTGCCATGAGGCCTGGCTGGAGCTGGGAGGTGAAACATTGGGGAATGCCGCCGCAGAATGCTGTGGCTGGCGTGGAGCTGGAGGCAGACGCGACGGAGGCCGACCCGGGACTGGCTGGCGTGGAGGAAGGACCCGAGAGCGGGTTGGGTGCGAGCGGGATGCGTAACACTGGCAGTGGATTCTTGCACCACCAGTTTCATGTGCCTCAGTATCCTTTTCATATGTCTTAAATGAGGTGTGAACCATGGAGAATTTTTATATTTATGGATATGCACTGATTTTTCTGGTGCGATAGGATCCATTACACTCGTATTACAGCTATTCCATTAATAAATAACATCATCAATATTATGTGCATATGTATCAGGTAACATAGGCAAATTGATTAGAATCAGGTGTTTTTCTTCTTAATATGTTCATCTTATGGTTGGTTGCTTCTGGGGCAATTATTTTAATTTCACCTTTCAGTAAAATCAAATAGTGATCTGACCAAGGTATTTTATCAATCTTTATGACTGAAGTTGTAAGCTGAAGGAAATTAGAATTTGAAAAAATCAGATCTAGAGTGTGGCCAAACTTATGAGTAGGTGAATTTATCAGTTATTCCCAACCAAGTCCTGACATTACATCTAAAAGTGTTTACGCTGTGGGGAAAAGAGGTATTTCATCCAAATATAAATTAAATCTACGTGCAAGGATAAGATTTCCAAAAAGGGAGAAAAATCACTCTTTAGGAGTCCTTGGGGGAAGGTGTACTAAACAAAGATTAACTATCGAGGTTGAGATAAGTAAAATTTCATATGGACTGTTACTATAGATTAATATTTTTCTAGGGTATAAAGTGGATAATGATGGAAAGTAAACTGCCAGCTCGGAGATTGGGTCTAGGTTCAGAAAAGGGAATGTAATCATTTGGGCATAACGTCTTAAGTATAACAGTATCAGTGTCGGTAAGTCATGATTCAGAAATTAATAAACAGTCTGCTTGACAAGATTGAATTAAAGGTTTTCTTTTTTACAGATTGAGCATTTAAAGCTAATAAAAACAGTGTCAATGCTACAATACTTACAATAATGCTTACAATAATCATGGCCAACTGGCCAACTGATTTAACTGTATATTATGTAGGAAATTGAATGAGCGACGGGCTAACTTTCTGTGTGTGAAATAAAGGTCAAAATATCTTTCTTTACCTAAAACTGTTGGAATAAACATGAGTACAAAAACTCGTGTAACTCAAGGAAATGAGGTGAAGAGTTCTGTTAAAAAAACAAGTCCAAGGAAGCAAATATACTGACCGGATTAAATTACAGGAGTTCTGGATTCAATGAGTATATTCAATGAAGGGTGCACGAAGGAGTGCACAAAGGGGGAGGCCATTTTCTCGTGCTGCTTTGGTGCATGATGGGCTGGTGCATAGCGCCTCCGGTGAGGCTCTGGCCCTCTTAGCCCTGCTCCCCGATGATATTGGCAGGGGCGTCGTTTTCAATTCTCTCGGGCCAAAGGGGGTGCTGCTGAGATTGATGCTCTGCAGATAACTGGCAGGGTGGAATGCAGCCACAATCTCCCACGGTGAAGGTAGGGAGCTGAGGAAGACAGGCAGAATTAAAGCTCCCCCAGTGACGGTCTGTCCCTCATAGCCCAGTGCAGCGATGATGTCGGCAGAGGACATGGTTTTTAGTTATCTCGGGCCAAAGGGGGTGCTGCTGAGGTTGTCAGTTTTACCGCATAACTGGTAGGGTGGAATGCAGCCAGAAGCTCCCGTGGTGGAGGTAGGGAGCTGAGGAAGGCAGACAGACGGGGGCGACTCAAGGCATTCGGCCATCAGAGGTGAGAGATGAGATGGCACCCCCTCCCCCTGCCCCATAGGTTCCCTCTCTCTGGCACCCACACTCAAGCACCCTTACCCATGATCTCTCTCACACCCCACCAAATGCTGTTTCACACCCCCAGTCTCACAATCTCAGACACACACACACATCCCTCTGCACACACTCACTATCACCAGGGCTTGATCATTGCAGCACGGCATGCTGGGGCCTTGATGTTCACCACATGGCATGTTGGGGCCTTGATATTGGTTGTGAGTGGGGGTCCCCTCCATCGTTACCATTTTCTGTGCAGAATTCTGTACAGAAAATGGCAAAGATGAAGGAGACCCCCGACTGCGCGGGGGGTGGGAGAGGGGGGGATGAATATTGCATCTGTTCTTTGTTTTGGCGGATGGTGAGGCAGCCTCCAGAGGAATTGGGGGGGGGGGGGGGGGGGACAGTTTTGCCACTTCCAAAGTTTGCTGTCTGAATCAGCTGCCTCACTTTGCCTCATTATAGAACTTCCCCTGCAAACAGAATTAAAGCTCCTTCAGGGAGGGTCTGTCCCTTTAAGCCCAGCACTCCAATGACATTGGCAGGGGAGGTGGTTGTTTGTTCTCGCGGACCAAAGGGTGCTGCAGAGGTTGTCACTTTGCAGGAAGACCAGCAGGGTGGATTGCAGCCACATGCTCCTGCAGTGGAGGTAGGGAGCTGAGGAAGGCAGACAGAATTAAAGCTCCTCCGGTGAGGGTCTGTCTCTCACTTCCTTGCTACTAAAGATCCTTTAAGCTTATCCACTGTTTTCCTGAACTTTGTTATTCATTTTGACTCTATACCTTGCACTGGGAGCTCTTCTTTGTACGTCTACCCTTTCTGTGAAAAAGGTACAGTCGAGGCACATATTTAATTCATGAACCTTTTTCAATTTTGAGACAAAATAAGCTCCCTAAGTGCATCACCAATCTTTCTAAGGAAAGGGTTGGCCCTACTGATAGTTGTTTTCTCTATCAGAGCCGTTCAATTTTCTTTCTTTGAGGTAATGCATCAAAGAAGAAATTACTGTTTTAATAATAGCTTTGATATTTTTCCAGTCTTTATCTTGTCAAGGAATCTGTAGCTCTGTTTAAGATAATTGAGGCATACTGAAATTTGCAGATTTAGCAGTCTAGGAAAGACACATACAGATATACAGTCCTCTTCCACCATAAGCCATTATCTATAATATCTGTGAAATGTGCTAAATAAAAAAAAGTTACATTCCGGATATTGGTGACAAAATTCTGTACAACAAAGACTGCATTAGATAACTCTGTATGCTTAATTTTGTCTAGTTCATGAAAATAAAGGGGACAGTTTTCAAACTGGATTGAGACAAAGATGACGCCAACCTTTTAACCACAGGTTTTGCATCAGTTCTCAAAGCAAAAGTATGTTGTACTTTCACTCTGAAAAATATGCTGTGGGTACAAAGTAAGTGCAATCACTCAAACTTTTTATTTCTGCGGTTTGAATTTTGCTGGAAAAGTAACCATGAACACTGGGAAATGCAATCTATTTGGGAAGTGCAAGGCGAAAATATTTGTTTGTTTTCATTTTTCAAATTTTCAGCCCTATTTGTTTTCAGCAAAATTTTCAAAGTTTGTAAATAGTGCACATGGGGCTGGATTCATCATTCTTCACAGAATGATGAATCCAGCGAAAAAGGGGGTGGGGACAAAGGGGGGGTGGGGCTGTGAAAGGCTGCAGCCGTTTGCACCCCAGCGGTGCAATTTCCCCAGCCACACTGTGGCTGGCTGCATCCTTTCGCACAAATAGCACCACCGTAAAAGGTCCCTCATATTATCGCTGGCAGTGGTGCCGCGGCCGACTCCTCTCCCTCCCCACCCCGACTCCTCCCCTCCAGATAATTAACATCCTATCGCACGCGAAAAGCCCCCTTTCATGTGCGATAGGGGTTTATCGCGTGCGTTAGGGCCTTATCGTGTGCGGTAAGGCTCTAACGCATGCAATAAACATTTAGAAAATAACCCCCATAGTTTGAAAACTGTGCTCACAATTTGCAAATTGTGCATGCAGTTAGGAAACTGCGTGCCATTTATCGAAAATGAATGGGGATATAGTTTTGGGGAATTTGTTTGATACGAAACTAAAATGGGCTCTTTCATCCCGTTTTCAATTTTTGTTTCAAATGAATGCATGTCCCTACAGCCTAAAGGCATACTTTTCCACCTCTGTCTGAATTACATCTCCCCTCCCAAGAATCCTCTCTCTCAATGTGGCTAAAATATGTGTTGTCGGGGGGGGGGGAGGGGGGGCAAGATGGGACCCTGAGACGAATCGCATGAGCGAGCTGCTAAGCACTTGAGAGATACTACGGCACTTCTTTTTTTTCCTGAACTGAATGCAATATATTAAAAAGTGAAATGAGGTAATTCATTTTTGAGGTAACTTATACCGTAGTCCCTGCTTATAGCAGATAGTCATTTGCTTTTGTCATCATATATTAAAAAGCAACATAAGAATAATGCCGGTGAAACGGAAGGGGAAAATAACAGGTTTCCCCTCAATATCGACAGAATTAACAGAGCATAGGCTCATTACTACCTTTACGACTCCGGGAGCAGTGACAACTGGGGGGGAGTAGCCTTGCTGTGGTGCCAAGAGGAGGAGACCCTACCCCGCTTGAGGCAGAGGTTTCCCTCAGCCTCCCCGAAAACAGACCACCGGCTGAGAGGGGAGTGTCATCGCTAGAGGACCTGCAAGGGATGCTGAATGATGATGTCAGCATCTCAGGGAGGAAGTGGGGCGGCTATTCAGCTGGAGCCGACGAGGGAACTCCTCGGGGAAACTTTGGAGACTTCTGGCCAAATGGAAGCCATAGCACCAGCCACCGGGATTCCATCTTCATCGGGTGAGCATATAGCAGCCCCCATTAGACCAGCAGTGGTCACAATGGAGACTTTAAGGGACCTCACAGCTAGTCTCACAGTTGCTGTAAGAAGTAGCAACCAGAAAATGGAACAATTAGCTTCTTCGTTCAACAATAAGATTTCTGAACAAGGTGAAATCCTGCAAAATGTAAAAGTAAAAGTGGATGAAATGGAAACAGAGATAAGAAGTATCCAAGATTTTAAACAGGCTACTATAAAAGGCAGAACAGCATTGTCCCGAAGATTGGAATTATTAGAAAACTGGAACCAGAGATTAAATGTTAGATTGATTAAGTTCCCTAAAATTATGGGGGAAATGCCCATAATAACCTTTAAAAGATATCTCCGAGAGACTCTGAAATGCCTGTGATAAATAAGGTTTATTTCATCCCCAAAACTACAGCTGAAAGAGGGGACAGTGTGCCTCATGAGCAAAATCCGTTTGAGGTTGATAATTTAACTATGTTTCTTGAATCCTCTGCAATTGAGTTAATTGAATGTGCTCCACTGATTGTGACATTGATAGCAGAACAGGATGTTAGCAAAATGATATCTAGATATTTTCAACATTTAAAAACCCCCTTTCACTGTTTGACAATGAGTATGTTCACTGACACCTCCAAAATCATGCAAGAATGGCGTAAAGGCTTTTTAAGAACATAAGAACATAAGAAATTGCCATGCTGGGTCAGACCAAGGGTCCATCAAGCCCAGCATCCTGTTTCCAACAGAGGCCAAACCAGGCCACAAAAACCTGGCAATTCCCCAAACACCAAGAAGATCCCATGCTACTGATGCAATTAATAGCAGTGAATATTCCCTAAGTAAAATTGATTAATAGCTGTTAATGGACTTCTCCTCCAAGAACTTATCCAAACCTTTTTTGAACCCAGCTACACTAACTGCACTAACCACTAGAGATGTGAATCGTATCATCAATCGTCTTAATGATCGATTTCAGCTGGGAGGGGGAGGGAATCGTATCGTCGCCGTTTGGGTTTTTAAAATATTGTTAAAATCGTGAAAATCGTGAACCGGCACACTAAAACACCCTAAAACCCACCCCGACCCTTTAAAATAAATCCCCCACCCTCCCGAACCCCCCCCAAATGCCTTAAATTACCTGGGGTCCAGCGGAGGTCCGGAACGACCTCCTGCAGTCGAATCGTGTTGTCTTCAGCCGGCGCCATTTTCAAAATGGCGCCGCAAAATGGCGCCGGCCGTAGACAACACGATTCGACTGCAGGAGGTCGTTCCGGACCCCCGCTGGACTTTTGGCAAGTCTTGTGGGGGTCAGGAGGCCCCCCCAAGCTGGCCAAAAGTCCCTGGGGGTCCAGCGGGGGTCCGGGAGCGATCTCCTGCTGCAAATCGTTTTTCCGTACGGAAAAACGATTCGCGGCAGGAGATCACTCCCGGATCCCCAGGGACTTTTGGCCAGCTTGGGGGGGCCTCCTGACCCCCACAAGACTTGCCAAAAGTCTAGCGGGGGTCCGGAACGACCTCCTGCAGTCGATCTCCTGCCGGCGCCATTTTCCGTACGGAAAAACGATTCGCGGCAGGAGATCGCTCCCGGACCCCCGCTGGACCCCCAGGGACTTTTGGCCAGCTTGGGGGGGCCTCCTGACCCCAACAAGACTTGCCAAAAGTCCAGCGGGGTCCGGAATGACCTCCTGCAGTCGAATCGTGTTGTCTACGGCCGGTGCCATTTTGCGCCGCCATTTTGAAAATGGCGCCGGCTGAAGACAACACGATTCGACTGCAGGAGGTCGTTCCAGACCCCCGCTGGACCCCAGGTAATTTAAGGCATTTGGGGGGGTTCGGGAGGGTGGGGGATTTATTTTAAAGGGTCAGGGTGGGTTTTAGGGTGTTTTAGTGTGCCGGTTTTCCCGCCCTCCCCCTTCCCCTCCCCCTTCCCCCGATTTACGATTTTTTGACGATAAATCGGGGGAATTGTTATTGTATCGCGGCTCTAACGATTTTTGATGATTTAAAATATATCGGACAATATTTTAAATCGTCAAAAAACGATTCACATCCCTACTAACCACATCCTCTGGCAACAAATTCCAGAGTATGAGTAACTAAGTATGAGGCAGGAGACTGTTTCCTTAGGCACAACTTTTATGTTGCGCTATTCTTGTAAATGTGTTGTAAGAAAGGGAATGATTGTTACATATTTTTTGCACCTGAGCTTTTAAGAGCTTTAATTGATTCCTTTTCAGCAAATAGTGCTCCATAGAGACCCAAAACAAATTAGCACTGCTTTAGTTCAGGGTGATAGCATTACCTATGTTTACTTTCGTATGTTACTCCTCAGAGTCTTATACCCCCAACCAATAGAGATTGTTGAGATTTCCGATAGAAGACATTAAGGAAATGAGATTTATGATTGGGTATGTTGATGTATGTTTATTATTACATTAATGTTTAATCAAAGTTTTCTTTTGATTAAATACTTTGGGGTAGATTTTCAAAGGGTTACGCGCGTAACCCCCGAAAACCTACCCCTGCGTGTGCTGAGCCTATCTTGCATAGGCTTGGCGGCGCACGCAAGCCCCATGACTCGCGTATGTCCCGGGGCTTTCCAAAATGGGCGGTGGTCTGGGGGTGGGGCCGGGGGCATGGTGGCGGTCCGGGGGCGGTCCCGAGTGCTTCAGCACAGCGGCCTGTGTCGGGGCATGGTGGGGGATTTAGTTTGGGCTGGGGGGTGGGTTAGATAGGGGAAGGAAGGGAAAGATGGGGGGGATAGAAAAAAAAAGTTCCCTCCAAGGCCGCTCCGATTTCTTGGCTCTCCTTTGGCTCGGCGCTCGCAAGGTGCACAAGTGTGCACCCCCTTGCATGCACCGACCCCGGATTTTATAACCTGCGTGCGGCAGCGCATGCATGTTATAAAATCGGGTGTACATTTGTGTACACCGGGTAGCGCACACAAATGTACCCCACACGCGTAACATTTAAAATCTGCCCCTTTATTTATACTGTTAAAATTCTAAAATAAAAAAATATATATGTGTGTTGTGGAATAATATGCAACATTTTAGCTTCATTTAGGAAGGTCGATTTTCAACAGCTGGTTAACATGGATAAAAGATTGTTTACCACAGTAAATCAACTTAAGAATTAACTTCACAAATGCTAACAGAATTCTTTGTTTTTGAGGTTTTATTTTCATAGGGAAAAGAGAGGAAAGGTGATAGTTTGTCCTGAACTAGTCTAGGGCTCATCTTCAATTTTTCCTATGGAAAAAATCCCATCTTAATACCAAAGTTCATGATAGAGAGAGGGCATTCATCAGGGCTTTCTGAGGCTGAGAAGGATATAGCAGAACTGAGAAAATCCAGAGAAAGGCTATTAAAATGGTGTAGCTCTATGAATTAAGACTTAAAGATCTAAATATGAATACTTAAGAGAAGGGCAGAGAGAGAGGGATGCGTTTGATACATTGAATGACCTTAATGCTTTAAATACCACAAAAGAGGTAAACCAGCAGAAAAAACGAAATTCTAGACCAAGGGGTCATGATATGTGGATCTGAAATAAAAATAATGCTTCCCAGAGAGAGTGACACATGGAACGACCTCACATTGGAAATGGTGGAAGGAAAAGTATCAAATTCTGAGAAAGAATGGGGGCAGGCATAGAGGATTCAAAGGCTAGGTAGTATTGTATCAGGAAGGAGAAATGGTCAGAATAGATGGGCTTTGGATTCTTCTTTAGTCATCATATTCTATTTCTGTGTTTTTAGGATTGTACCTTATCTGGTTTGTTGATCCCTAATTTATATACCAGTTTTAGTTAGAATCTGCTTTCAGCATTCTTTAGAGTGTGAACTATTACAGCAGCAGCACACTGAAAACATTTGAATGCACTTCATGATTCTAAAAGGTAATCATAACATTTAAAGCTATTCTACCACCTTCAGACTTTCTTCACAAAAGAATGTAAAGCAGAGGGTTTTTTTTTTAATGCACATTAAAAATTGAACTACATTCTATGTGGTTTGTTATATCCAAGAATTAAACTGTAATGATTAAAAAAAAAAAAAATCAAAAACTAATTTCAATCAGAGCTCATTCACCCTCTATTCTACAGCAGTGCACACGCATGGTAAAGGCACATTCCAAAAGCAGCCTTGATTCTTTCAGTCAATCATATCTTACCTCAGATAATTATCTGTTTCAATACCACACTGTGACATATTCAGCATCAGGGTTTATGGACTTGAAAGTCAAGTAGATCCCTTCACTCTGTTTACATCATAGGACACTTATTCTGCCATCTTTCATGCTCCTCTGTTGAAAGATTGAATGGAGAGCTAGAAGTGCTTAGGGAAATTCCATATGATGCCATATCTCTGTCTGTGAACTCTTGAAGAGGATTAATGTATTTATTTTATTTATTTATTTGTTGATTTTTATATACCGACATTCGTCGGAACATCATGCCGGTTTACATTGTAACAAAATAACAAGAGAGAGAAATACAATAAACAGGGAAGGGGGGAGCAGTAATGAAGGAGGAGAGAGGACAGCAGTAGGAAGGATAGGGAAAGAGAGAAATTTGATAGGAACATTTGAAGAAAATAAATTAACAATAGACATAGCAAGAACTGCAGTAATATAGAAAGGGGTAACAGAGACATCCTGGCATTTATTTACGTTGTTTACGAATGCTTTGTTTTTTAATGAAAATATGCAGTATAGTGCTTATTTATCTATTTTATTTATTTGACTGTTTTATAACCCAGCATTCCATGTCAGAATCACTAATTTACAAGGGTGTACAGGTTTGACACTCAAAGGGCCTTATTTTCTAAGGCTATCGCACGCTTGAGCTACCAGCGCAAGCGTGCGATAGCTGGAAATCGTAGCGCACGCCTGCGAAGGGGATATCGGGGCGGAGTCGGGCCCGGAAGAGGAGGAGTCGGGGCGTCACCGGGGCTGACTCCGCGAAGATGGCGCAGACAGCAAAAAGTTAAGGAGCCTTTTTGCTGCCTATTTCGCGCCGAATAACTACACCTTTTTTGGTGTAGTTATTCGGCGAGTCGCTGGCAGCGATCGCACCGCGGCTGTGCGATCGCTGCCGGCTAGCGCAGGACTGCCCCCCCTTTTCGTCCCCCCTGCCCCTGTTACCACCGGATTTTCTAAGTTCTGCAAACTTAGAAAATCCGCCCCCAAAGACTAAAAGAAATGTATCGCTTTTATTTATTTTAAAAGTATTATTATTATTATTGCTATTATATTATTATTATCATTGGATGATTTCAGTAATCTCAAGGTTAAAGAAAAATATTGTGCCATGCATTTTGCCTTAAATATGTTTCTGAATACATAGCACATTATTTGGTTTTAGTTGGAAAATACTGACAAGTCAAACTGAGACAAACATCCATGTTGATGACATTATTTAGATGTATAGCATGAAACAAACGTAGAATACATAGTAACAGTGCTCACTAGGAGTGAATTTATTTCACCTTCAAGACCCAAAAATATGCCATCCTCATGGTGAGCAGGAGTATCAGTACCAGAACAGTGTGGGAGTAGGGAGCCCAGGAGAGAAGAGAAGGAACATTTATACTAGGAGGGGTGGGTGTGGAAGAGGAGGAGGCAGAGTAGCATAAAGACAAAGAGGGTCATCATTGCTGTGGAGGAAAATAAAGAGGAACATCAGCAAGAAGAGTATAGAGTGAGAACGTGGAGCCTTAAGTGGGAAAAAGGGCAGGGTAAGTAAATGAAAGTTTCCCTTAGGGAGGAAAATCAAGAAAGTGAAAGGTCGGTCCGGTGTGCTGTGGCGATTAAAAAAGCAAACAGAATGTTAGGAATTATTAGGAAGGGAATGGAAAATATAATGGAGGATGTCATAATGCCTCTGTATCGCTCCATGGTGAGACTGCACCCTGAATACTGTGTGCAATTCTGGTCACTGCATCTCAAAAAAGATATAATTGCAATGGAGAAGGTACAGGGAAGGGCGACCAAAATGATAAGGGGCATGGAACGGCTGCCCTATGAGGAAAGGCTGAAGAGGTTAGGGCTGTTCAGTTTGGAGATGGGGAATATGATAGAGGTCACCAAAATCATGAAAGGACTTGAACAAGTTAATGTAAATTGGTTATTTACTCTCTCAGATAATAGAAGGACCAGGGGACACTTCATGAAGTTAGCAAGTAGCTCATTGAAAACAAATCGAAGTAAATTCTTTTTCACTCAGTGCATAGTTAAAATCTGGAATTCATTGCCAGGGATGTGGTTACAGCATTTAGTGTAACTGGGTTTAAAAAAGGCCCCCTGCCATGTAACTTTATTTTTGCTATGCAGAACGTATAAGTAATAAAATATAGATAAATAGATGCATCCGTTGGATTTTAAGGGTCTGGGTTAATAGGGAAGAAGGGAGGTGATTAGACTAGGGGGGTTTGGAAGTCCTGTCCACCTATGTGAACTGGGAATGGACTGAGAAAACTGGTAATGGTGACGGCGCAAGTGTCTTTTAAAATCCTTCCACATATGCAGTAGAAGCAGCATTTGCGTGCACAGGTGCGTCCACTTACATTTGCATGCACATTTGCATATGTTCAGGCAATTTCTAACATGCACATATACACACTTATGTTAAAAAAACGGCTGCATCCCTGGGTGCAGACCATTGAACAAAAGGTATATGTGCGCCTCTGTGCCTGTTTAAAAGTTACCAGCTAAGCTTTTTTCCTCATAGACACGGATTGGGAGAAAAGCTTTAAGTAAATTGGGCTCCGGGATGGTGAGCCCTCTAAGAACAGGGAAATGACTACTATACTAAATGTTATTCATCTTGAACTATCAATGAAAAGCTGTTAGCTGAATCTAAAAATAAATGCATAAAATAAATTAGATAATACAATGCAAATGCATTAAAGCCCTTTTGACCACAGCAGTGACCTGAGAATCAAGACTTGAGAAGACCAATATTAAAACAATTGTAGAATGGATAGCTTATGCAGCTAAATTTAGATGGATAAGTTATCCAGGATAATCAGCAGAACATTTATCCTGCTTTCTTTTAAATATTGCTGGTTAGGTGTGTCTGGCCTTGTGTTCCCAGATAACTTTAGCTTAACTGGCTATAATGGAAGGAATGTAGCCAGTTAATTAGTGATGATGTGATGAAAGAAAAGGTTGGAGCCCATGCCTGGCAGCCTGAATCTATGCTCAATCATTTAATGGTGAAAAGGAGGTGCTTGCCTTCCCAAGACCCTACCCGACCCCCACAAATCCATCCAGGTATAAAAAAGAAAATGAGTCTGATCTCTAAGCTACCTTTCCCCTTCCTCCGCTCCCTTCCCAGTTTTGATTTTACTTAAAAAAACAGCCCCATCCTGTCCTCCGTTCCTCCACCCTCTGTCTCCCCAAACCCCACCATAACTCTGCCCTCTCACCCTGTCAGCAACTTAAAATTGCACAATCTTCAGCCCGGCTCATGAAAGCAGTCCTACTGCAACCTGGGCCTTGCACTTCAAGCTTTACAAGAAAAGAGAAGGCTACAAGGAAAGAGTCAGCAGTGCTAGTTTGCACGCTTTACCTTTTTGTAGACAATGCCACACAAGATGATTCTGATGGGCTGGAACCTAACTGGGCTGGAAGGACAAAGTGGCATGCACAAGTGCTACAGGAGGGTCCTGAGGAACAAAGCCAGAAGAGCAGGGGCCCAGGGAGTCTGCAGCTGACAGGGATATGACTACAGATGAGGAACACACCAGTCCTTTGTTGCAGGACAAGCCCTAGCCAAGCTACAGAGAACCATTTACTCCGGATGCTTTGGGAGAAGGAGTTGATGAAAGGGATGGCAGAGAAAGGGAAGGGGCCAGCTTTTCCCCAGGAGATGATGGACAAATGTATTTGAGGAAGGCATAATATATATTTTTTTGAAATAAATAAATGAGGTACCTTGCAATCCAGCCACATGCTGCTCCAAAATGATATAGTGGCAGACCTGCTGGTAGGCCTGAGGCATGATATAAAGAGTCTCAAGGAAGGGGTGCAGAAAGATATGAGGGGTTCAAGATAGGAGATACCAGGTCTTGGCCAGATGCTGTAGATTACTTTTTTCTGGAGGATGCTGCTCCAATGGATGCATCCATTAGGGGTGTGCATTCGGATTGACCGCATTAGTAAAACGCAACTCATATTTTTTTTTTACTTAAAAAATTGATTCGACATAAACGATCGGATTTCCCACATATCGAACATAGATATGTTCGATATGTGGGAAATCGCGATTGTTGAGCCAAAATAAAAATATAAACCCCCTCACCCTCCTTAATCCCCCCCCCCGACTTACCACAACTCCCTGGTGATGGAGCGAGGAGTGAGGACGCCATTTCTGCAATCCTTGGCGAGAAGCATGTGACGTCGGCGGCACGTCGAGTGACGCCGGCGTCACGTGATTCCCGGCTCGTTCGCGCCGGACGGCTCGTTCGGCCCAAAAAGAACTTTTGGCCAGCTTGGGGGGGCTTCCTGACCCCCCCAAGCTGGCCAAAAGTTCTTTTTGGGCCGAACAAGCCGTCCGGCGCGAACTTGCCGGGAATCACGTGACGCCGCGTCACTCGACGTGCCACCGACGTCACATGCTTCTCGCCAAGGATTGCAGAAATGACGTCCTCACTCCTCGCTCGATCACCAGGGAGTTGTGGTAAGTCTGGGGGGGGGATTAAGGAGGGTGAGGGGGTTTAAATTTTTTTTTTGCACATATGTACATATACCCAACTCATTGGATTTTTTTTATGTCCATATTGGCCGCAAGTGGGACCCCCTTTCGGACATAAAAAATAAGAACATAAAATTTTGCTCTGCACATCCCTAGCATCCATTCCAGTTGCAGCCAGGATGGAATTCTACCTGTTAGCCATAGAGTCCCTGGAAGCAGCCTCCCCCTTCATTTGCACAGCACTACTAAGGTATGATCTTCCACCAGCTGTAGTTCTGCTAGCCCAGGGGGAGGCTCCTCCTTTGTGTTCAACACCACCAATGATGTTGACTCTTTCTCTTATGGCTCCATTACCTCAAATGATGTCTCCTTCACAAACACCTCCTCAGAAGCAGGCTACCCCCTTCAGTTGACAAGGGTGAGGACATTCCCTTCTGCTGACATAAGAATGGCCTCACTGTGTACACTGCTGAAAATGAGACATGCACCAGTGCTGCTAGGTCTTCAGATTCTGGACCCCAAAGGTCAGCTCTCAGGAACCCTTCTTCCCTTTGAAGCCCTCACTTTGATTAGTGTCTGTACACTGCTGCGCAGAAGCACTAGTCTTGAACAGTCTAAAGGACCAGATCCACCCCCAAAAGGAAAGGATGGCCTCGGAAAAGCTGAATTATTAGCTGTGCATATATCGTCTTTGTCTTGTAAATAAATGCACCATCCCCTTTGAACATTTCTTTGCATCAGAATGTTCCTTATCTCTACAGCCTGCTAGAGAGTTTTGCAACGTATTTCCTGCAATTCCTCCTCACTTAGATCATATGCCTCCTCCTCTTCATCATTGAGCCCTGTAAGTTGAACATCTTGCCCTCCTGGAGGAGGCGGGCCTTCTATTTTGGCCAGATTATGAAGCATGCATCAGGCTAGAAAGATCCCACAGACCTTTGTAGAGAAGACATCCAGCAGTGGAAATGTATTTTGAGAAGGAAAAAGGTTGTCTCATTGACTACCCTGTAGTCTGGTGCGTCATACTCCCTCCCTTGCCATGTTTAAATCCCATCTAAGACTCACCTGTTTGAAATCTCTTTTAAATATTATGCCTGATTGACTGCTTTTAGTCTTGTTAACAAACTTTTTTTCTTTTTAACCATTGTCTTGCTTTAAGAAATACCCTGTCTTTTGTCATGTATGTATGTCTTATTAGATTGTAAGCTCTGTTGAGCAGGGACTGTCTTTTTGAATGTTTGTACAACACTGCTTATGTTGTGTAATGCTATAGAAATGTTAAGTAATAGCAGTAGGAGGAGAAGTGCACTTAAACAACCATCAACAACCATTCTTTGTAACTTAACTTTAAGCTCCTCAGTAATCTTCAACTGATAGTACTGACTGGGAAGTAACTCTGTCTTGGTTGCTTATTTGGTGCTCGCTCATTCGATATACACTTAACTATGGCATGCTTAAGTGTCGCACAATAGTATACACCGAGGCTGCTAATCTAGAAGCAGCATGGAAGAAGGGTTCGGAGTTGGAGGGAGACGACCATCCATTGAGAAAGTCCTATCTGGCCCCTTGGAGTGGGAGCAACAGGGTGGTCTGGGAAACTTTAGGCGGGCTCAGAGAATATACAATGGGTGGATGGATAGGTAGACCCTGGAGTGCTGCTTACAGAGCCTATGCCTCCTTATTTTGTGACAAAATGGGATTTACTTTACAACTTTTCAGAGCCACATTGGGAAGAGTGGAAGGGGAAGTTATAGAACAACTCCTGGCTCCCAAACTCTATCATCAGCAGGTCATGGAATTAGCACAAAGACACCTACAATGGAGCCACCTGAAGGAAGAAAAGACCCAGGAAAAGATATTTGCATAATTCTTTTGGCCAGTTCTTCATAAACAGGTCTAGTTTTATTGCCAGTCCTGCTCTACCTGACAGCTCACAAAGCCTGCCGAAGTATGGGTGGCACCTCTCATAACAATGTCTATAACTGAGACCCTTTTTGGGCATAGATCTTGAGGGCCCAATAGAGAAATCAACTTGAGGAAATAAGTACATTCTTGTCATACTAGACTATGCCACCAGATATCCAGAAGCAGTGCTGCTACAAGTATATGGAGTTTTTTTCATGACTTGGGCTGCGCAAGGATATCCTGATAGATCAGGTTACCCTTTTTTTGTCTCCAAGGTTATGAAACAACTCTGCACCTTTTTCAATGTAAAATCTCTGTGGACTATGGTGTATCACCCCCAGACTGATAGCCTGATCAAGTGCTTCAATCAGATGTTCAAAAAATGTTGAGAAAATTTGGTGATGAAGGTGATAAGAACTGGGACACGTTACAATACTATGGGATGTTCACAATCTACAGAGATCCTCTGAGCTCAATGGGATTTTCCCTTTTTGAGTTATTATATTGAAGGAGACCAAGAGGAATCTTAGAATTAGCTCATGAGACCTGGGAAGATGAAGCAAATCCTGGGAATAATCTAGGGGATGGCATGCACCGAGTACAAGATCACCTAAAGAAGGTTGGGGAAGTAGCTTGCCTATGTCTGGAAAAGGCTCAGAGTTCCTAAGCTCAAGCTTACAATAGTCCCATGGTCAAATGAGTATTCCAGTTGGGGGACAATAGCCTTGTTCTCCTCCCATCTTTGGAGAGAGAACTGTTAACCTATTGGCAAGGACCCTATGAAGTTTTGGAGAAAATGGCCCGTGGATTACAAAATCGCTCAGCAAGGTAAACAAAAAAATCCTTAAATCTACCACATAAACCTCCTAAAGAAGGAGTATAGTGTGGTACAGGAAGGAGAGTTTGGTTCCAATGTCAAACCTGAAGTGGATCAAGCCCAGGTTTCTTTTGGAGAGCAGCTGTCCATTTTAAGAAGATCTTCTTGAATGTGCCCAGGCATATCCATCTGGTGCAACAAGATATCATTACATTTCCTAGAGTTGTGGTATGGCAATGACCCTTTTGGATTCCCGAGGCCAGGTGCAGCATCATCAAGACTGAAATGTAGGAGATGCTCCAGCTCGTGGTAATAGAGGAGTCTAGCAGTGATTGGTCCTCACCAATAGTATTGGAGCCAAAGACAGATGGGAGCATAAGGTTCTGTATCAAATTTTAAAAGGTCAACGAGGTCTAAAAACTCAATGTCTATCTCATGTCACTAGTGGATGAACTGATTGAGAGTTTGAGATCAGCCCAATTCATCTCTACCCTCAATCTTACCAAAGGATATTGGCAGGTGCCTCTTACACCCTTAGCGAAAGAGAAGACTGCATTCTCAATGCCCAGTGGACTTTTCCAGTTCACTGTACTCCCATTTGGCCTTCATGGCTCCCCCACAATGTTTGAATGATTGGTCAACTGCCTACTATGCCTACATCAAGGGTACACAGCCACCTACATGGAAGACTTTGTAATCTACAGCCCCGATTGGAAGATACATCTTTGCCAACTCCCGGGCATGCTAACCAGTCTGAAGAAAGCAGAGCTAACAGCTAACTTTAAGAAGTGTTTGCTGGGAGGGCAATAGGTCTAGTATCTTGGTTATACCCTGTTGGTAAAGAAAGCACCAGAGAAGGACCAGTGGTCAAAGGAAGCATAGAAGGTCCTGCAAGAGGCAATATGCTCTGAATCAGTCCTGAAAAGCCCGGACTTCACTAAACTCTTCACAGTGCAGACTGATGGCTCAGTAGTCAGCTTAGTAGCTGTCTTAGTGCAAGAGAGGAATGGTCAAGAACATCCAGTGGCATACATTAGCTGGAAGTTGATGCCACGGGAAAGGCACTTTTCAACAGTGGAAAAAGAGGTCTTTGCAGTCAAGTGGGCCTTAAAGGACTTGCATTATTACCTACTAGGACCACAGTTCACACGTATAATGGAACACCGACCACTCCAATGGATAAACAGGAACAGGGAGTCCAATACGAGAGTGATAAGGTGGTTCCTGGCATTAAAGCCCTTTAGCTATAAGATCTGATATAGGTCAGGAAGGAAGAATGCCAAAGCAGATTTCCTGTAAAGAGAGTTGTACAGGCAGATGCTCGTCCAAGTGAGGCTGAGCTGACAGGGGAGAGTATGCAAGGGAGTGTACAGAAAACTCAAACTACCTTAAAGGACCAGCCATAGGGAATCCTGGGTGAAGAGAGAAGCCCTTCACCAGAGTATAAGACCTCAGGACCTAGAAGGGTTAAGTGGGACCTGGGGAAGAGACAGAGTCCTACCATATGAGAAAACTTGCTATGTTTAAGGTTTGGGATTGACATTATTTAGACCTGCTGTGTTTAAATTTTGAACTTGCCTGTAGTCAATGTGAATTTCCTCCAGCTGATTGTTTTTGCTTTACATTTTCCTTTGTTATTTAAGAGATTCCGGAAGCCAAGGTGAACTACTTGTTTGGTTGTTCTGTGTACTGCACTTAGGTTTGTTTTCACTTAAATAAACTACACTTAAGGAACAGCCTAAGTCTGCCTCTCTTGTCCATCTGGCTGTTTCCAAGCCTCTACCATTCAAGTTACCATAAGTACTCTATTCCCCATTTATTGCAAGGTCAGGGAGAAGTTCTCTCAATCCCTTCCATGAGAATCTGACTCCATCCATATCAATGGCCAGCAAAATAACAAAGGCTGACACATTGTATTCAGATTCCAGTAACCATAGTAACTTTATTTTTCTAGAATATCCAGTCAGCCACAACTATTTAAAGGGATGAGATTTCTCTACATATAGTTACCGAAAAATCAGAAAAATCATGGGCTTCCATAACAGTTGAACCACAAATAGCAAGTTATCAATTGAAGGGCATGTGTGATATAGCCTGAATATTTCCACTACTGCCGAGTAGAAGAGTTAGCATGGTTCTCCTTTCTATTGACTTTTTTTTACCTCAGCCCTAGTGGGGTCAGGTTTTCTTACAACATACCCCTAACAAAATTATCATCAAATAGGGTCCCAGATGCAGCATCACATTTCAAATAGAATTACTCATACCTCCCATGGTCTGGGACCTTTTCTCTTCAGTGTTCTTATCACTATCCTCATTGTGCAGGCTTCATTCTCTTCACCTCCTTGGATAGTTCCTTGGGAGGAGGAAAATACACCTCTCCACTCTGCCCACTGATATCTCCATTTTACCTCTCTAGTCCCAGCACTTTAGTGGAGGCGGGGGACTCCGTTCCACTGTTCATGGCCTTGAGCTTCTCCCCTTGAGGGGGAGAGCTCCTGCACAGTCCCACTCCCCCTAGATTGTCCCTGAGCGTCCCAGCCACGGGCTAGGTATGCCTATCGATATCATATCTGGAGATCTTTATAGCCTACCTTTTACTGGTAGGGGCAGGGGAGGAAAAGGCAAAGACGCACCACAACTTTCTCCTTTTATACGTTTCCCTTCCCTGTACATCCAAATACTGAACTCAAATATTTAAGGGTTTACATTTCACTTTCCTAACTTCATATTATCCTGTCAAAGAACTATCACTCATATAAACACCATCAAGTGATTGTTTAAGGGTACTACATCACAGTTCCAAAGAACATTTCCTCAACATGCTTATCAATAAATAAGAGTTGGTCTCCCCCACCTAGAACCTATTATACGGGTATCACGTTCAGTCAGGGTGGACCAAACTTTTTGGTGCCCCTACACTAAAATTGAAAGCTCAGGTAAAGAAATAATGTGCCTTGCTCTGCATGGAAAGTAGCATACATGACATGTAAGAGTATATAGGAAGATTAGTTTATTTATTACAGATAAGTGGTTAGAATTTAAAAGCAGACTCACATATAACCTAATATATTACCATGAAAATTGGAACATAATTGACATTTGTAAATTAAATTAAAGTAGAGTTGATTTAATTGCTTTACTTATAGCTTTGCTTCACTTATACCTTTACTTCACTCAAGTATTCATTAGTGAAGTGGTCACTTGACTTTATGGAAATAAGTCATGTACTGTATTATGTGACTACTGCAGGGGAAATGTTTCATAGCTTTCTTTTCTCTATGGAATGCATTTTCAAAAGCAACCAACTCAGCTGGCTAGATTGTGGCTGCCTAAATTCAGCAACATTTCAGTTGCAACCAAGCCAGCTGATTTACTCTTAAAAATAAACTGAAATCTAGGAAGACCACATGTGGCCAATGAGATTTAAGTCTGCAATTTGTTTGACTAGGTTTGGCTGACCAAGAAACTCAGCTAGAGCAGAAAATCCATACTGGCCTGTTGTTTTATCCCTTCTCAAACCCTGCCTCTGGAGCTACCTGGGTTTTTTAGCACCTAAATTTAGATATTTCATGAATTTAGATGGCTGAATTCAGCCAATCAATGGGGGAAAGATTTTAGCAACATAAGTTCATCTGGCTAACTCCTGAAGCTAGCCACTTAAATCCACTGAAGATCTAACCCTATGTCTCTAGCTTTGATTTGCTTTCTTTCTTATTTCTCTCTCATTTTCTGTGCCCTTTCTTTGTATGTAATAGGGATGTGCATTCATTTTTCCTGAATTAGGCAATGTCAATGAAATTGCCTAATTCGGAATGGTTCGGGAGAACCGAAAAACGATTGAAATTTTTCCGAAATTCATTTTTGAGTTAGTGCGCACTAACCGGAAAATTGGGGCCCCCCGAAAAAAGAACCCCGAACCGTGGGAAAAACGAAATTCCCACGGGGGGCCCCAAAATGAAGCCTGACACAACATTTTTACCCGAAGCCTATCTCTAGTATGTAATATATAAATTACTTTCTAGACATTTTTGCAGGTTTGTTAAATATAAAAGAATGGAAACAAAGAACACAATTGCAGATAAGAGATCTACAACCCATCTAGCCTTCCCAATTATCTTCCTGTTACAATGTCATTGCCTTTAGTTCAGGGGTGGCTGGCAGGAAAATATTAGCCTGGGAGATTATTTCAAAACTGGGGCATCTGACTCCCTCGTGTACTTTCCCTGCAGCATATGCATCAATGGCTGCCCCAAGCATACCAAGTCAGCCCTGGAACTTGGCAGAATTGACCCAAAATATCTCCAAAATAAACCACATTTTTCCTAACTAAAAAGTAGAGTACAATCTTGATAATTGCAAAGTTGTAGGGGGTCCAACCCGTTCTGTCCATGCAAATCGGTTCGGCCCCCCATTAACATGCTTATATCAAGAGATTTTATAGATAAATGTATATATACAGAGAGATAGATAGATAAGATAGATATCCAACATTCCTGTTGTGGTCAACCAATCAGTTCTTGAACCATTTGCCAGTAATGAGACAACTAGGGATGTGCATTCATTTAAAATGAAACTGCAAAATGCGACAAATAATGCTAATTTGTTTCATTTGGGGGTCCTGAAACAAATCAGCGGCCCCCTGAATAAAACAAATCTTATTCATTAATTTCATTTTAAACTAACATCGGTATATAAAAATTAAAAATAAATAAATAAATAATGATTCGATCCCAGGTCTAGGCACGAAGGAAGGGCTTCACCTATGTCATACAATGAGGCCCAAAGCCGGGACCGCAGAATATGCTTAACTGCTACCCTGGTACCTCGGACAAGGCCCAAATCCAGTAGCAATGCCAGGTCTCAGTGGAGCCATGGGCCAATGTTGAGGCCTCGGCCATGACCCCCCAAAATTAAACAAAAACCCCAAAACTTACTTTATCTATAGGTATGAAAGAAAGGCCAGGTCCCGATGCTGGGGCCTAGCCCAGAACCAGGCATGACCAAGCCTGAAGGCTGAGATCCCAGTGTCAGGGTATGGCCTTTGGATTGGGTCGTGGCATCAGGCCTGTGTCCAGGCCGAGGCCCAGACCTCAGGACTTGGCCTCTGGGTCAAGCTGAGGTCCCGGCAAACTACTGCGCCCTCAGCCAACACAATGCTGACGCTTCGGCCTGGGCCTAGGCCAAAGCCGGTGGATCCCCACTGGACCATGTAAGTAGGAGCCAGTGGGGATCCCAGCCCTGGCATTTTTTTGGTCAGGTAGGTGGGATGCCCCAGGAGGCCTCATTTTCATTTTCTGGCCCTTTTTTATTTTTTTTTTAAATGTTTGATTTGTTATCTCACAAATGAAAATGAATGCAACATTCTACAAACTGAAATTCTTTGTAAAAAAAAACCTCCTGAAAATTAACCGAAAACAAAAACAAATTTTTTTCTTCTGCAAATCCCTAGAGGTAATCATGCTGCTAGCCAGTGACAGACACACACACACAAACATGCTCACTCACACACAGATTTTAGATTGCAGAAACTTTATTGGCACATACACACTGACACAGACTCTCTTCCTCAGAAATCTGAGATTCACTTACCCTCTCTCAGACACCTCCACAAACTGAGAGTGAGAGAGTGTGTATGTGTCTGTGTCAGAGAGAAAGACACCCATACACATACTGTCTTTTTCTCAAACATGGATAAAGTATATATGGGTACGTCTCTCTCTGACACAGAAACACAGACTCTTTTTGACATGTCACAGTTGTGCTGCTGCTTTTGTGCTCACAGAGGGACTGATGTAATGAATTTTGCTGAAAGCGGGTGCTGACTTTTCAGCAACCACTTTCTTAGCACATGCATGGTAGGGATGTGCAGAGCAAAATTTTATGTTCATATTTTTTATGTCCGAAAGGGGGTCCCACTTGCGGCCAATATGGACATAAAAAAAATCCAATGAGTTGGGTATATGTACATATGTGCAAAAAAAAAAATTAAACCCCCTCACCCTCCTTAATCCCCCCCCCCCAGACTTACCACAACTCCCTGGTGATCGAGCGAGGAGTGAGGACGTCATTTCTGCAATCCTTGGCGAGAAGCATGTGACGTCGGTGGCACGTCGAGTGACGCGGCGTCACGTGATTCCCGGCTCGTTCGCGCCGGACGGCTCGTTCGGCCCAAAAAGAACTTTTGGCCAGCTTGGGGGGGCCTCCTGACCCCCCCAAGCTGGCCAAAAGTTCTTTTTGGGCCGAACGAGCCGTCCGGCGCGAACGAGCCGGGAATCACGTGGCGCCGCGTCACTCAGACGCGACGTCACGTGATTCCCGGCAAGTTCGCGCCGGACGGCTCGTTCGGCCCAAAAAGAACTTTTGGCCAGCTTGGGGGGGCCTCCTGACCCCCTCAAGCTGGCCAAAAGTTCTTTTTGGGCCGAACGAGCCGTCCGGTGCGAACTTGCCGGGAATCACGTGACGTCGGCGTCACGTGATTCCCGGCTTGTTCGCGCCGAACGAGCCGTCCGGCGCGAACTTGCCGGGAATCACGTGACGTCGCGTCTGAGTGACGCGGCGCCACGTGATTCCCGGCTCGTTCGCGCCGGACGGCTCGTTCGGCCCAAAAAGAACTTTTGGCCAGCTTGGGGGGGTCAGGAGGCCGGGAATCACGTGACGTCGCGTCTGAGTGACGCGGCGCCACGTGATTCCCGGCTCGTTCGCGCCGGACGGCTCGTTCGGCCCAAAAAGAACTTTTGGCCAGCTTGGGGGGGTCAGGAGGCCCCCCCAAGCTGGCCAAAAGTTCTTTTTGGGCCGAACGAGCCGTCCGGCGCGAACGAGCCGGGAATCACGTGACGCCGGCGTCACTCGATGTGCCGCCGACGTCACATGCTTCTCGCCAAGGATTGCAGAAATGGCGTCCTCACTCCTCGCTCCATCACCAGGGAGTTGTGGTAAGTCGGGGGGGGGGGGGATTAAGGAGGGTGAGGGGGTTTATATTTTTATTTTGGCTCAACAATCGCAATTTCCCACATATCGAACATATCTATGTTCGATATGTGGGAAATCCGATCGTTTATGTCGAATCAATTTTTTAAGTAAAAAAAAAATATGAGTTGCGTTTTACTAATGCGGTCAATCCGAATGCACACCCCTAATGCATGGTGCCGCAAGGGGGTGCCATGCAATATGCAAATTAGGGAGTCGCGTGACCTTAGCGCCTCCTTGCTAATTTATTTATTTATTTATTTTGAACTTTTATATACCGATATTCTTATAAAGAATTTAGATCACACCGGTTTACAATGGAACAGAACTTTTGCTGGGAGGTGATACATTAAACAATGAACTTAGCAATTGGAACATTCAGAAAAACATTCAGAAAAACATTTGGAAACAGGGAACCATGACAAACCATAACAAACCGAGAACCAAAAAACAAAAAATAAAATAAAATTGTGGATAAATAAAATAAAAATAAAAACAAAATACAAAATAATAATAAAATAATAAAATAATAATAAAATAACATAATAAATAAATAAATAAAATACTTTATTTAAAACTAGGATGGATCCTCGAGGGATTGTGAAAAGATAGTTCAGTAAGTCCAATAACTGTTAGCATAGGTCTTGGAGTCATGTTCTAGGACCTGCATCAAAGAGAACTTGGGTTTTCAGGGAAGGATTGATTGAACAGCCAAGTTTTTAAGTCTTTCTTGAAGGTTAGGAGACAATGTTCTTGACGGAGGTCAGGAGGGAGAGTGTTCCAAAGAGTCAGCCCAGATGTAGATGACGCTCTTTTGCTTAGAGAAGATTTAGTAGGGGGGGCATGCAGAGAGCCTTTGTAAGCTCTTCTGATTGGTCTTTCAGAGGTATGAGCCCGGAATTGATGGCTCAGTTTGAGAGGGGTGATGTTATGAATGTCTTTATGTATCATCATGAGTACTTTGAACGAAATCCTGGCTTTGATTGGTAACCAGTGCAGAGACTGCAGTATGGGAGAGATATGCTCTCTTTTGTTTGAGTTGGTAAGTATTCTCGCCGCGGCATTCTGTACCATCTGCAGTGGTTTTATTGTTATTGCAGGGAGACCATGCAAAAGGGAGTTGCAATAGTCTAATTTAGTAAGGATAATGGACTGCAGCACTAGTCGGAAATCTCGAAAGTGAAGGAGAGGTTTAAGTTTTTTTAATACTTGTAATTTAAATAAACATTCTTTGGTGGTGTTTTGGACAAATGATTTAAGATTGAATTGGTTGTCTAGTTGAACTCCTAGATCTCTGACATGAGGGGAGTGGTTAATATCAGTTGTGAGTGATTGTTTTGCATTTAGGGAGTTAAAGAGAACTTGGTGTTAAAGACCCTGTGGCGGCTGCCCGTTATAAAGACCGACGTATAACATAGTGAGGGCAAAGGTAGCGCCGGTGCCATTTTGAATATTGGCAATACGGCCAGCGTGCAGGAGGTCGCTCCCGGACCCCCGCTGGACTTTTGGCAAGTCTTGTGGGGGTCAGGAGGCCCCCCCAAGCTGGCCAAAAGTCCCTGGGGGTCCAGCGGGGGTCCAGGAGCGATCTCCTGCACGCGTGACGTCGGGAGCCAGGAACCAAAATGGCGCCGGCGCTATCTTTGCCCTGTCACATGATAAGGGCAAAGGGTCACCGGCGCCATTTCTCTTAATGCAGCCATGGCCAGAGAGCGGGAGATCGCGCCGGGACCCCCCCACTGGACCCCAGGTAATTTAAAACATTTTGGGGGGTCCAAGAGGGTGGGGGATTTGTTTTAAAGGGTCGGGGTGGGTTTTAGGGTTGTTTTGGTGTGCCAGTTTTCCCACCCTCCCCCAAATAATTCCCGTGCCCTATTTAACGATACAATGCAAATGCCCCTGACGATAAATCGGGGGCATTTGTATTGTATCGTGCACTCTAACGATTTTGGACGATTTTAAAATTATCTGACGATAATTTTAATCGTTCAAAAACGATTCACATCCCTATTCTATATCGCTCCATGGTGAGGCCGCCCCTTGAATACTGTGTACAATTCTGGTTGACACATCTCAAAAAAGATATAGTTGTGATAGAGAAGGTACAGAGAAGGGCAACCAAAATGATAAAGGGGATGGAACAGCTCCCCGTTGAGAAAAGGCTGAAGAGGTTAGGGCTGTTCAGCTTGGAGAAGAGACAGCTGAGGGGGAATATGATAGAGGTCTTTAAGATCATGAGAGGTCTTGAATGAGTAGATGTGACTTGGTTATTTACTCTTTCAAATAATAGAAGGACTAGGGGGTATTCCATGAAGTTAGCAAGTAGCACATTTAAGACTAATCAGAGAAAACTATTTTTCACTCAACGCACAATAAAGCTCTGGAATTTGTTGCCAGAGGATGTGGTTAGTGCAGTTAGTGTAGCTGGGTTCAATAAAGGTTTGAATAGGTTCTTAGAGGAGAAGTCCATTAACAGCTATTAATGAAGTTTACTTGAGGAATAGCCACTGCTATTAATTGCATCAGTAGCTTGGGATCTTTTTAGTGTTTGGATAATTGCCAGGTTCTTGTGGCCTGGTTTGGCCTCTGTTGGAAACAGGATGCTGGGCTTGATGGACCCTTGTTCTGACCCAGCATGGCAATTTCTTATGTTCTTATGTTCTTATCTGGCACTGCTAGTCATAGTGGGGCAGTGACACAAGGTGAATAGCTAGTGGCCCAGAGGGAGGTTGTGGCACTGGAGGAGCTGGGACTGGAACCGGAGGCTGATCAGCTTGGCTTTCTGATGCAAGGGCATCCATGCACTGAGATAGGATTTGCATTGTTATGGTGAGCTGATGCACTTGCAAGGTCAAACCTTGCAAAACCTGAAGAATCAGAGAGTCAGCAGAGCTCATGGCCTTCACAATCTGTTTTGCTGGTGGTACTGAGCCCTTGGATGCTGTTAAGTTAGTACTGCCTATCTTTTTTGAGCACAAGATAGGCCTTAACAGGCAGCAGCTAACTTTCTGGAAATTGATCTTCAATCTAGCAACTAATCTACCCTTTGGGTTGAGCCCTTAGGCTCTGGCAGCCAGCAGGTCTTATGGCTAAGGAGATAGTAGAGATGTGCAGACATAAGTCCATAAGTCGAAAGGGGGGGGTCAATTTCGGTCAATATGGACATATGTAGAATTCCATAAATTGAGTCTATGTCCATACATGCACCGATTACCTAAATAAAAATTTAAACCCCTCACCCTCCTTAATCCCCCCCCAAGACTTACCAAATCTCCCTGGTGGTCCAGCGGAGAGTCAGGACGCCATTTCTGTATTCCTTTGCGAGGAGCACGTGACGTCGGCGTCACGTCGGAGTGATGCGGACATCACGTGATTCCCCGCGCGTTCGCTCCGGGACCCTCGTTGGACACAACCGGAACTTTTGGCCAGCTTGGGGGGGTCAGGAGGCCCCCCAAGCTGGCCAAAAGTTCCGGTTGTGTCCGGTTGTGTCCCGGAGTGAACGCGCGGGGAATCACGTGACGTCCGCGTCACTCCGACGTGACGCTGACGTCACGTGCTCCTCGCAAAGGAATATAGAAATGGCTATGTTGAATAAGTTGGAAATCCGATCGTTTTCGCCTCATCACTTTTTTAAGTTAAAAAAAAAATTATGTTGCGTTTTACATATGCGTTGAAAACGAATGCACACCCCTAGGAGATAGCAGAGTCAAGATCCAATCCAAGGTTGTGGCTGGCTGAAGACAGAAACTGAGTCAAGGTCCAGTCTGGGGTCAGCAGCAAGGAGACAATCCAAGGATGAAGACAACACCAGAGAGGAGGCAACAACTAGGGTGAGGACACACAGGAAAGGATCAAGAATGGAGCAGGGACGAGCAGGAAAACAAGACAAACCAGGAACACTAAGCATCAAGCACTGCAAAACTGCAGGGACCCTGTTGTGAAGGCACTGGTTACAAGTTCTGATGGTTCCTTTATATCAGGCAGGATATGATTTCATCTCACTATATCACAGGTAATCCTGTCAGAACACCTATAAAAGGGCTCAAGAGTTGCAAGAAGTTCAGCCATGTTGCTTGGATGCAGCATGATGCCGGAGGCACTTCAGACCAGATATGAGCTGCATTACAATATCCTGATATCTAAGTTTGTCAGATCCTTGTACCTTCTAGGAAAACAGTCATTCCCAAGTGACGAAGAGAGGAGGTTCTTCAATGGGTGCATGACTCCCATCTAGTTGGTCACTCAGGCATCAAGAAAACACTAAAATTACTCACTTACCACTACTGGTGGCCCCAAGTCTCTTGGAATATCATTGAGTCCTGCCCTAACTGTGCAGCTAATAAACCATTGTAAGCCCATCCCTGGGGGCTGTTATAGCCAGTCACTGACAATGGCTATAACTTGGATTCATATAGCCATGGATTTTATCACAGATCTCCCTTTTTCCAATGGCTGCACTGTGATTTGGGGGGTCTGGACTGATTCTCAAAGATAATACACACCATCCGTTTTGCTGTATTATAATTTGCTTCTGAATTGGCTCCTTTCATTACATCTTCTGCATCCACAGTCTACCGTCACATGTAGTTTTCAGATCGAGGAGTCCAGTTTACTTCCAAATTCTGGAGGAATCTCTGTCATAAATTCAAGGTCTCCTTAGCATTTTGTTCCGTCTACCAGGCACTATCCAAATTTTCAAGGCCTTCTTAAGAACATATGTTAATGACTGGCAGGAAGATTGGGCAGAGTTCTTTCACAACAACCTTGCAAACGAGTCCATGGGGTCTTCATCCTTCTACTTAGTATTTGGAAGGCACCTGAGAGTTTTCCTGATGGCCATGACAGTTTTCTGGCTGGGTGAGAGGCCTTGGAAGCCCCTGTTTTTGTTTTGCTTGGATGTTTTGGTTTCTTTAAAATGTTTGATTCATTTTTTTCGCACAAATGAAAAAAATAAAACATTACATGAACTGAAATTCTTGGGAAAAAAAAAATCATCCTGAAAATAGACCAAAAAAATTATAATTATCCTCCCTAAGTACAAACTAGATGTTGAAGACATGAACTGTACCCAGCTCAGTGTTTGAGACTGAACACCAAACACTAAACACCAAACTACTTCTTACACAGTGTGGCTGCTCAAGGTTGCTTTTATTTGAATATAATTGACCTTTGTGATTTTCTCAACTACCTTGATAGATGTTCTCCTGACTCACTGGCTTTCAGACTTGGGGATATTGATTGCTACTGATTATTTAGAGAATGGTCCATTAGATAATGTCAGAGTTTTGCTAAATGTTAGAATACTAACTACATTACCATTTGTGTGAATTATTTAAGAAAAATGAAGTCTACATATCTTTAATGCTTTTATTTCTAATATTAGTTATAGCTGCTTTTCCCTGTATATTCATTCTTTGTTTAATAATTCAGTGGTTATTTACCATTTTCATGTTGAATGGTTTATAATTGTAAATTACATATCTTAGGCCATTCCTGATTCATGCCCTAAGGACTGCCTCTCCACAGATTATTGTTATTAAGTACGAATAAGCATACTTCATTAAAGTAGCAGTATTTTTTAAATAATTAATTCAGCGGGGAAAACAAACAAATCCTTTAAATCCTTGTTAACTTTTTTTTTCTGGCTGCATTTTTTCAGAGAAACAAATGATTGAAATTTACAGAAGCTTTTTTTTTTTTCTACTGAGTCACTACCACTGTGAAGTTGATTTGTTGATTGTTTCCATAAGACATGTGATGTTATACCTACAATCCATCCAAACTACGAGTGCAGCACGAACAGCTGAAGCTTGATCTCCTAGTTTTAAATACGAGGTATGGTATAAGGTACACATGACTAATGATTCAAAACACATTAATTTTATTTCTGTATACTGTTAAATTGCAAGGGATTCTCAGCGAGTACTGGGGCATATCTACCCATGTGCGCACATGCTCAGATTGAGCTGGGGGTGAGGCACACCAGACTTCAGGCTGTGAAACAGGAGTGACGGGCAGTGGAAAGGCTTTGTGGGGGGGGGGGGGGGGGTTTCCAGGCCCTATCAGCAGATAGAAAGCAAAGGAGTGACGGTGGCAGCAGAACCGGTGGGGGTTTCCCAGTCCCCACTGGTAGAAGAAAGCAGCTGCAGGGTGAGAGGTGTGTGAGGGAATGGGAAGAAGAATGAGATGAGGCGAATGTTAGCGTGATAGGCATCGGAAAGGTTGGTAGGTGTTTCCAGGCCCTACCAGCTGCAGGAAGGGCCGCAAGCTACAAGGTGGGAGTGGGTCAGTGAGGAGAAGAGAGAAGTGGACCAAACGGGAGAGGGGAGGAATGGAGTGGGGTGGAGGCAGGATCGGCACTCATCTAATAGGCTATTGGGCCAGCTTTATAAAGGCTAGTGGGGTTTCCCAGGCCTCCGTAGTAGCAGGAAGCATCCTGAGGTGTGCAAAGAGATGGGTGGGAAGGAAGTGCGAGAGAAGAAGAGAGGGTTTGGTTAGGAGGGAAGAAGAAAGGAGGAGCAAATTGATTAAAGTGTTAGAAGGGAGGGCTGAGTGAATAAAGAAAAAGGAGAGAAGAAGAAAAGAAGGGGAAATAAAGGAGTGTAAAGGAGAGGCGAGGGGGAAAGATTGCATTCACACACACTTTACAACCCCGCTTTCCACACTGCCATCTGCCAAGCATACACGCGCCTTACCCTCCATTCCAGGGAACACACATCCCACACGTTCACCACCATCACCCCCTCCACACATACCAACACCTCTCCCACATACATCACCACAACCCCTGCCAGTCACAAACATACACCCACGGGTGAGGAGAATGTAAGCTAGAAATAGTGCTCTCAGCTATAAATACACACAGCTCCAACACTCACCCCCTCTGACACCACTCACCCAACTGGTTCCTAACCCCCCCCCCCCCACCTACAACTTTACCCCCTCCCCCCCCCACACACACACACAAGAACTTGCTATACTGGGTCAGACCGAGGGTCTATGAAGCCCAGTATTCTGTTTCCAACCATGGCCATTCCAGGTCACAAGTCCTTGGCAAGATCCCAAACAGTAAATAGATCCCATGCTGCTATTGGGCAGTGATAAGTAGTGGCTATTTCTAAAGTGTACTTAGGTTAATAATAGTTTATTGACTTGTCCTCCAGGAATTTGTCCAAACTGTTTTTAAATTCAGCAATGTTGTTAACTGACTTAAGCACATTCTCTGGTAATGAATTCCTGAGCTTAATTGTGTGTTAAATGAAAAAGATTTTTCTCTGATTTGTTTTTCATTTGCTGCTTACTAATTTCATGAAGTGTCACGTAATCTTTTTTATTTTTTGAAAGAGTAAATAATCAGTTTACATTTACCCATTCTATTCCAGTCATGATTTTATAGACCTCTATCATAGCCCCCATCAGCCATTTCTTCTCCAGGCCAAACAGACCCAACCTCTTAAGCCTTTTCTCATAGAGGCGCCGTTCCATCCCCATTATTATTTTGATCATCCTTCTCTGTACCTTTTTTCAGTGCAACTATATCTTTTTTTGAGATATGGAAACCAGAATGGCATACAATACTCCAAGTGCATCTTCACCTAAGAACAATACAGAGGCATTATGACATTCACTGTTTTATTCTGCAGTTCTTTCCTAACAATTCCTAATATTTGGTTTGCTTTTTTGAGCACCGCTGCACACTGAGCTGAGGATTTCAAAGAATTGTCCACTGTGACACCCAGGTCTTTTTCTTGAGTGATAACATCTAATATGGAACCTACCATAATGTAACTGCTGTGTAACTATTTTTTCCAGTGTGCGTCATTTTGCACTTGTCCACATTAAATTTCATCTGCAATTTAAATGCCCAGTCTTCCAGTCTCATAAGATTCTCCTGCAATTTTTCACAATCCCCTTGTGTTTTAACACAACTCAGAATAAGTTTGCCTCATCTTCAGATTTGATCACTTCTCTCCTTCCATTTACTAGATCATTTATAAATATATTAAAGATAACCAGTCCCAGTACAGATCCCTGAGACAATGCACTGTTCGCCCTTCTCCAATGAGAAAACTGACCATTTATTCTGTGGTTCCTATCTTTTAACCAATTTGCAATCCACAATAGGACATTGCCTCCTCCTCCCTTATTTTTTAATTTTCTCAGGAGTCTCTAATGGGCACTTTATAAAATGCCTTCTGAAAATCCAAATACTCTGCATTTATCAGTTCACTATTATCCAGATGATTATTAACATCTTCAAAAACATGTATTAGATTGATGAAGCAAGATTTCTCTTGTGTAAATTCATGCTGGCTGTGTCCCATTAAATCATAGTTTTCTATATGTTCTAAATAAGAAAAAATGAAACGAGGCATAACCAAAAGAAAATGTAATTTTTACTTTAAAAACTAGTTATGATCAGTATCAGAGGATTCCATGTGCATAGTTGTTTTAATCTACTGCCTCTTACCCCACAAAGCAGTTATCAGACAAGTGCACAGGAAATCACATCATTCACCAGATCCAATCTTATTAATTTTTTAGAAAAAATTATTTTTCCCTCAACAGACAATTAAGCTCTGGAATTGGTTGCCAGAGGATGTGGTTAGTGCAGTTAGTGTAGTTGGGTTTAAAAAAGGTTTAGATAAGTTCATGGAGGAGAAGTCCATTAACTGCTATTAATCAAGTCTTCGAGAACAGCCACTGCTATTACTGGCATCAGTAGCATGGGATCTACTTAGTGTTTGGGCACTTGACAGGTACATGTAGCCTGGATTGGCCACTGTTGGAAACAGGATGCTGGGCTTGACCCAGTAACAAATTCTTATGTTCTTATGTGTGTACGTTTTGATCTCTGGCTGCATTCATTGGTCTTCATTTCAAGATAAGTGAAAGATGCTTATTACAACATTTTTCTATACAACAAAAACATTTTTCTATGATTAGTTTTAAAAGTGCTACTTGCTAACTTCATGGAGTGCCCCTTAGTCCTTCTATTATCCAAAAGTGTAAATAACCAATTCACATTTACCTGTTCTAGACCTCTCATGATTTTAAAGACCTCTATCATATCTCCCCTCAGATGTCTCTTCCTGAAGCTGTCTCTTTCTCTTCAGCCTTTCCTCATAAGGGAGCTTATCCATCCCCTTTATCATTTTGGTCGCCCTTCTCTGTAACTTCTTCATTGCAAAAATATTGCCTATATAAATATCCAAATAGCAGTATTTCATCAGTACAAGCTGCCTTCATCAGGGGTCAACATTAATGATCTAAAAGAAAATAAAACACAAGAAAAAGTATATTTAATTATTTCAAAAACTTATTTTGCCATATAGAATAAATAACAAGTTCCTCTCACCCATATGAACACAAGAAGCTCTATCTTATCTCAAAATGGTGGTAAATTAAAAAACACAAAAACTCTACCATTTATATATACTTGTGAAAATAAAAGAAGTCTTTCAGATAAACCAATCAAAATGCACCTTGACACTTGAACACCAATCACAGTGCATGAAAAAAGGGCACAGATTATTGGACAAAATATTTGCAGCAAAAAAGTGAAAAAAGAAACCAAACCCAGACAACATCTTAAAAAAACATATAGAAGTTATTGAAAAATGCCTCATTCAACTTAGTCCAAAAGGATGAGCAGTATGGAGCTGATAAATCCAACATTTCTCATGTTGATGAATTTCAAATCAAATTTGCCTTCCTGCAATCTGTATATTGTTTTTTTCCAAAATAGCAAATTCAAAGTTTTCAAAGGTATGGTTTTTATCAAGGCAATGATCAACCAATGGAGCCTCTCATTGCTGTTGAGTTATTGCACTCCTATGCTCAATCATGTGAGTTCTCAACATTTATTTTGTCTTGCCCACATATATTAATATGCAGTCACCCCACATAATGCATAATACTTCTGAGGACATACAAGTAGTTCTCTAATAGAAATGAAAATGTCATAAAACAGCCAATGGAATTAAATCCCTTAAGGGACTGTGCACAGACACTGCATGCCTCACATGGATATGCCCCACAATATCAGTTAAAGAATATAATCTATCAGGAAACTCTAAATATTCAGAATGTACTACAAAATTATGAAAGTTATGTCCACGATGGAAGGCAAAAATAGGTAAATCTTGAAATTCTTGATGTAACTGCAAAATGGACCAATGTTTTTGAAGGGTCTTCTGAGCCCATAAAATCCATGGTTAAAAAAGTAGCACACAAATCAGACATGATTGCAATTCTTTTTGTCAAGGTAGCAATAGCTACTAGAGATTTGCTTTGGGTTATAATTTTGTGTTGGGCTTCGTTTTGGGTCCCCCTCACGGGAATTTCGTTTTTCCCGCAGTTCGGGGTTTTTTTGGGGGGCGGCCCCGATGTTTGGGTTAGTGCGCACTAACGGGAGTGCATGCTAACTCCCGATAGTGCCCACTAATGTGGCAGAGTTAGTGCGCGCTAACCCGAAAATGAATTTTTCTGAAATTTCGGAAAAAATTCAATCGTTTTTCGGTTCTCCCAAACCATTCCGAATTAGGCAATTTTGTTGACATTGCCTAATTCAGGAAAAATGATTGCACATCCCTATGACTGATCAACCCAAAATGCTCTTTTAATTGCTCATTTAAGAATATACTTTGAATACCCCCAATTTATAAAAAGTTTTTTCACCTCAACTGCTCTGGTTTTACATTCCAACATGGAAGACCATGACCTGTGTAACCGAAAAAACTACCCCACTGGTAAAATAGTATGTAGGGACAAAGTATGACAGCTTGAATACAGCAACATGGTGTTTTTATCCATTGGTTATCTATAGGCACCCTCACAAACAAGATCCCTCTCTCTGTCTCTCATTCACTCACATATATAGGATCTATCTCTCTCTGTCACTCATATACATAGGCTCCCTCTCTCTTCTCACTCTGGGTCTCTACCTGTCATCTTCCACTGTGGGCAGGACGGGATCTACCTGTGGACCTCCAAGGCCTCTCTCTTTCTTATTTTCTTGGGCTGCAGGAGGGATGGGATCCACTTGTGACCCTGCTGGGCAACTCGCCTCATCTTCAGCCATGATGGGCTCTGTCTATGTTTTTTTTGGCCACTCTCCTCATCTTTGGCCATGAGCAAGATGGGCTTCTTCCTATGGACCAATTTGGCCTCTCTCATTTTTGTCTTTGGTCACTGGCCAGGGACTGGTGATTTTCCCTCCCCCTAAGGGTTGGCACCCTAGGCTACCACTTATTTTACATAATGGAATACCGGGCCTGGTCACCCATACACACAACCCAACTAGACTGCTTCCAACCCCACCAAGGGCATGCATGACAGGAGAAAGGAAAGGGCTACAAATTGAAAAGTGTGAAGGGGAGGGTGAGTCAGAAGGGGAAGTCAAAGGAGTGGAAGGAAAAAAGTGAGGAGGAAGGGAGAGAGGAGAACAAAGTGGGGAGTATGAGGATTGGGAAGAAAAGGGGAAAACATGTACATACCCACCTTACCCACCACCTCACTCCCTTTCCCACTCTTGTACCCCACCATCTACCCCCATAAAACCCCTCCATAAACACAAGCCACCTGCCTACACCACTTCCTCCCCTCCCATACAAATCCCTTGCCATCTTTCCCCAATATACACACATAGTTAAGGAAGGAGAGAGAGTGTCCCCGCCCATATCAACATCCTCTCAAAACTAATTTTCCCCATGCTACACACACACACACACACATACACACACACACAAACACACCCTTCCTACATTCCCACTCCTACCCCTCACATAGGGGTGAGGAGAGTAGGACAAAATAGAAAATGCAAGGTGAATAGATTATTTATTTATTTTATTTAACGTTTTTATATACCGAGGTTCTGGTAACAATGTTACTAATCACTTTGGTTTACATGTAACATTGCAATGACTTAACACATGTGTGTTACAGAGAACAGGGAAATGAAGAACTTGGAAATAATTAAATTACATTAAATTACATTACATAACACATTATGAAATACATCATTTTAAATAATAGAAATCTAATATACTAGAGATTAGGATCAATCATGTAACAAGAGGTCAATCATTGGCAGGAGGAAATTGAAATTGTTTCTAGGATAATTAAGCAGTGGGAGACATAATGAATTGTCCAGGGTGGGAGAGTGTTAGTAAAGTCCAACTCAGGTGTAGGCTTGGGTGAAGAGCCAGGTCTTCAGTCTTTTTTTGAATGTGATTGGGCAATGTTCGAGCCTAAGGTCTGAAGGGAGAGAGTTCCATTGGTTAGGGCCCGCTGTGGAGAAGGCTCTTTTGTTTGAAGATATTTTGATTGAGGGGATTATGAGGGGATTATGAGGGGATAGAGGACCCCCCAACACACACACTCAAACTGGAGGTGAAACAGTCAGATAAATGAGGAGAATGGGAGGGGGACAAAGTGCACATTACTGCACTTTTGGCTGGGGTTTAAGGGAAGAGGTACACAGGAGGGTGTGGTGGGTTGATAGAAGTTGTGGATGGGTAGGGATGGTGGTGTGGAGGGCAGGAGGGAGCTCAGTGATTTGGAAAAATATCATGGAAGGACCGCAGCACATTTTTGCCTTTTAACATCTAAAGTTAGCCAAATATGAGAGTTAGCTGGATAAGTTATTAGGCTAACTCATCCCTACCCTGTAATGCTCTGGAAATTTCTCCCACTTATCTGGATAATGATTTACCTAGATATCTGGGCTAAGTGATTGAAAACAATATTGAAAACTCAGCATTTATCCAGTTACTCAAAAGTTATCTGAGTAATTGCCTTTGAATATCAACCTCTATGCGACTTGCTCATGAGCTCATTAAATCCATCTCCTGAGCTCCCTTTATGGTCGCATTGTAACTCTCAAGATGCATCTGTTACATGAGTTATCTTAGGTTATAACTTAACCCATGAACAACTGCAACAGGATCAGTGCAGTTCCATGTCTAAAACAGGATCATCCCTTTGTTCCCTTGCTGGTCCTGGAGGGCAAGCACTGGAACACTGAAGAGAAAACCTAGAGAATTCTTCTCCCCATCCCATTAAATACTTTATTGAATTTTATTGGCTTTTGACTTTGAAACTTACAAATGAAGAGGTTGAACTAGCGTTATAAATATTCATAATTCAATTACCTTGAAAAGTTACAACTATGAAAATTATAAAAATTAAAACTCCATCTTCTCTTTTCTCACATTATGCCTGGGATTGATAAAAATAAGATCTGGGCATGCTGGTTTTGAGTTATTAAGGATTTGCATTAGGAAATGTAAATACATATAGAGACAGAAGGCTTGCACGGGAATGGGAATGTCTAAAGGAAGGAAAATGGGGGCTAGGGAAAAAGCACATTTTAAAACAAGCCGTTGCAGCAAGTCCATAAAACAAACCTGTCAGAATCCTGAGTACTGTTCCCTCCCCTCCCACCGCCAGGCATGACCTGAAAATTTGGTATGGATAGCACACCAAACACAAAAGTTATTAAGGAGACAGGCAGACACATAG